>NW_028322263.1:2757893-3064326 GCF_059928025.1 Delphinapterus leucas | reverse complement strand
CTGTTGGCAAGTTACATCCCGCCCATCAGCATAACAAGGCTCCCTCTTCTCCATGGCCTGTCCTGCCTTTCTGGATTTTTCACTTTTTTCAGATGTCCCTTTTGACAGGGGGGCAGTGAGACTTCATTGTAATGCATATTTCTTTACAGGCTTGCTTGTTTGGCCAAAAAGGGCGTATGTGTTTTTTCTTGAATATATTCAGGAAAAAACGCATACGCCCTTTTTGACCAAGTGCATCATTGTCGACTTTCTGTCTCTTTCCTTATGCTTTAAATGCAATTCCAGTCTGCCCCTGAACTCGCTTTCCTGCAATTCTGCCCCGCTTTCAAGTCCTCTACGCAGCCTTACTTCAATACATTTTTGGACAATAGCTGACATTTATAACTCTGCAGGTTTGTGAATGACAGTGCGCCTGAGCTCCTTTCTTCTACTCGCTTTCTTGTGAGCTGGCCGCAAACCCGCAGGATTGCTTCATGTCCTAATCTGGTTCCGGCACAGCTTGCTGATCCTTTCGTAAATTCCTCTTCCTGGTGGGAAATGAGTGTTATATTTGAACGTGCAGACACCTAGAGCTAGTCTCTCATTGGTTCTCCCTATTCTTGTTCATCTTGCGCAGAAATTGCAAACTGTGCCAAACAGGAGGTTAAAGGCACTGACTCTCTAAGTGGGGAGAGTATTAGTAAAGGGTCTTCAATCGTGAACCCGAGTAAAAGGGGACGAAAGCTGAGATGCATTTGAAAAGGTTTCCCGGTCACACGGTGCACCATACTGTGGGTTTCCCATGCATGTTTTAGCTGAAGGAAGAATCCCTTAAACCTGGAGAGTTGGGACCCATGGAATGGGTACCATGCAGTATGACTTCAAAGGGCCTGCATTTTCTCAACGAACCTCACCAATGCTATCAGGCCGAAGTGTACAGCCTTATGTCTCACTCAGCTCTGGTTGTAGATGTGGTAAATCCAGGTTGCATCACAAGCCCTGAATGAATTATTTAAGAATTGCTCTCTATTTCACTGTCATTGTGTTTTGTTTTTGAAATTTATTTTGATAATGGGATTTATCGGATTTTCACTGCTGCGTTTAGGCCGCTGTACACACGCTTGATTTCCTTATGGAGACATATAAATCCATGGGTTTTAAGATTCTTACTTGTCACGTATCTTCCCAGGCGTTGAATATGGGGTGTTGAGTCCATTTCGTTGAGCAAGGAGTAGGTCTTGTCTATTATATATTGGGCTTATGTAACGGTATCTGTGCTAATTTCAATCTCTGGTTTTCTGCAGCACCCCAACTCACCTTTCCCCATAAGCAAGCATAAGTTGGTTTTCTAAATTTGAGACACTGTTCTGTTTTGTAATTCAATTCATGCGTAGCCAAGTTTACATTCCGTGTATTAGTGATATCTTATGATGTTTCTTTTTCTGTGTGACTTATTTCTCGTAGAATCATCATACTTGGATCCACTCATTATGCCGCTACGGGCCTGATGACGTAGATTTCATTGCTGAGTGATATTCCATTGTATGTGCGTACCCCAACTTCTTTATCCATTTTTTGCTTTCTCGGATATTTAACTTGTACCGTAGACGAGGTTCTTGTAAACAGAGCCGTCCCAAACTTTGGGGTGGCTGTGTGTTTTTGATTTTAATTTCCCTAAGCTATAGGACCATAAGTGGAAGTGCCATAGGCTGTGTTGCTTTGTTTCCTACGTGTTTCAGGAAACACCATACACTTCTCCAGAGTGGCTGTTGGCAATTTACATCCCGTCCATCAGCATAACAAGGCTCCCTGTTCTCCATGACCTGTCCTGCCTTTATGGATTTTACACTTTTTTCAGATGGCCCTTTTGACCGGGGGGCAGTGAGAGTTCATTGCAGTGCAGTTTTCCTTTACACGCTTGCTTGGTTGACCAAAAAGTGCGTATGCGTTTTTTCCTGAATATATTCAGGAAAAAACGCATACGCCCTTTTTGGCCAAGTGCATCATTGTCGACATTCTGCCTCTTTTCTTATGCTTTAAGTGCAATCCCAGTCTACCCCCTGAAATCGTTTTCCAGAAATTCTGCCCCGCTTTCAACTCCTCTTCGAAGACTTACTTCAATACATTTTTGGACGATAGCTGTCATTCATAACTCTGCAGGTTTGTGAATTACAGTGCCCCTGAGCTCCTTTCTTCAACTCGCTTTCTTGTGAGCTGGCTGCAAAACCACAGGATTCCTTCAGGCCCTAATCTGTTTCCGGCAGGGCACGCTGAGCCTTTGGTTAATTCCTCTTCCTGGTGGGAAATGAGCGTTCCATTTGCCTGTGCAGACACCTACAGCTAGTCTCTCATTGGTTCTCCCTATTCCTATTCATCTTGCGCAGAAATTGCAAACTGTGACAAACAGGAGGTTTAAGGCACTGACTCTCCAAGTGGGGAGAGGGTTAGTAAAGCGTCTGGAATGGTGAACCCGAGTATCAGGGTTCGAAAACTGAGATGCATTTGAAAACGTTTCCCAATCACACGGTAGACCATACTCTGGGTTTCCCATGCATGTTTTAGCTGAAGGAAGAATCCCTTAAACCTGGAGAGTTGGGACCCATGGAATGGGTACCATGCAGTATGACTTCAAAGGTTCTGCGTTTGCTCACCGAACCTCACCAATGCTATCAGCCCGAAGTGTCCTGGCTTATGTCTCACCCAGCTCTTGGTGTAGATGTGGTAAATCCAGGTTGCATCACAAGCCCTGAATGAATTATTTAAGAATTGCTCTCTATTTCAGTGTCATTGTGTTTTGTTTTTGAAATTTATTTTGATAATGGGATTTATCGGATTTCCACTGCTGCGTTTAGGCCGCTGTACACATGCTTGATTTCCGTATGGAGACATATAAATCCATGGGTTTTAAGATACTTACTTGTCAGGTACATTCCCAGGCGTTCAATATGGAGTTTTGAGTCCATTTCGTTGAGCAAGGAGTAGGTCTTGTCTATTATATATTTGGCTTATGGAAAGGTATCTGTGCTAATTTCTATCTCTGGTTTTATGCAGCACCCCAACTCACCTTTCCCCATAAGCAAACATAAGTTGGTTTTCTAAATTTGATACCATGTTCTGTTTTGTAATTCAGTTCATGTGTAGTCAAATTTACATTCCGTGTATTAGTGATATCTTATGATGTTTCTTTTTCTGTGTGACTTATTTCTCGTAGAATCATCGTACCTGAATCCACTCATTATGCCGCTACGGTCCTGATGACGTAGATTTCATTGCTGAGTGATATTCCATTGTACGTGCGTACCACAATTTTTTTTTCCATTTTTTGCTTTCTCGGATATATAACTGGTACCGTAGACGAGGTTCTTGTAAACAGAGCCAACCCAAACATTGGGGTGGCTGTGTGTTTTTTAATTTTAATTTCCCTAAGCTATAGGACCATAAGTGGAAGTGCCATAGGCTGTGTTGCTTTGTTTCCTACGTGTTTCAGGAAACACCATACACTTCTCCAGAGTGGCTGTTGGCAATTTACATCCCACCCATCAGCATAACAGTGCTCCGTGTTCTCCATGAGCAGTCCTGCCTTTCTGGATTTTACACTTTTTTAGATGGCCCTTTTGACCGGGGGGCAGTGAGACTTCATTGTAGTGCAGATTTCCTTTACACGCTTGCTTGGTTGGCCAAAAAGGGCGTATGCGTTTTTTCCTGAATATATTCAGGAAAAAACACATACGCACTTTTTGGCCAAGTGCATCATTGTCGACATTCTGCCTCATTTCCTATGCTTTAAGTGCAATTCCAGTCTACGCCCTGAAATCGTTTTCCGGAAATTCTGCCCCGCTTTCAAGTCCTCTTCAAAGACTTACTTCAATACATTTTTGGACGAGAGCTGTCATTCATAACTCTGCAGGTTTGTGAAATACAGTGGTCCTGAGCTCCTTTCTTCAACTCACTTTCTTGTGAGCTGGCCGCAAAACCGCAGGATTGCTTAAGGCCCTAATCTGTTTCCGGCAGGGCACGCTGAGCCTTTGTTTAATTCCTCTTCCTGGTGAGAAATGAGCGTTCCATTTGCCCGTGCAGACACCTACAGCTAGTCTCTCATTTGTTCTCCCTATTCCTGTTCATCTTGCGAAGAAATTGCAAACTGTGCCAATCAGGAGGTTAAAGGCACTGACTCTCCAAGTGGGGAGAGTGTTAGTAAAGCGTCTGGAATGGTGAACCCCAGTACCAGGGTTCGAAAACTGAGATGCATTTGAAAACGTTTCCCAATCACACGGTGGACCATACTCTGGGTTTCCCATGCATGTTTTAGCTGAAGGAAGAATCCCTTAAACCTGGAGATTTAAGACCCTTGGAATGGGTACCATGCAGTATGACTTCAAAGGGTCTGCGTTTCCTCACCGAACCTCACCAATGCTATCAGCCCGAAGTGTCCAGCCTTATGTCTCACACAGCTGTGCGTGTAGATGTGGTAAATCCAGGTTGCATCACAAGCCCTGAGTGAATTATTTAAGAATTGCTCTCTATTTCACTGTCATTGTGTTTTGTTTTTGTAATTTATTTTGATAATGGGATTTATCGGATTTTCACTGCTGCGTTTATGCCGCTGTACACATGCTTGATTCTCTTATGGAGACATATAAATCCATGGGTTTTCAGATTCTTACTAGTCAGGTATATTCCTAGGCATTGAATATGGGGTGTTGAGTCCATTTCGTGGAGCAAGGAGTCGTCCTGACTATTACATATTTGCTTATGGAAAGGTATCTGTGCTAATTTCAATCTCTGGTTTTATGCAGGACCACAACTCACCTTTCCCCTTAAGCAAGCATAAGTTGGTTTTCTAAATTTGAGACCCTTTTCTGTTTTGTAATTGAGTTCATGTGCAGCCATGTTTGCATTCCGTGTATTTGAGATATCTTATGGTGTTTCTTTTTCTGTGTGACTTAGTTAACTTAGAATGATCGTACCTGAATCCACTCATTATGCCGCGACGGGCCTCATGACATAGATTTCATTGCTGAGTGATATTCCATTGTACGTACGTACAACAACTTCTTTATCCATTTTTTGCTTTCTTGGATATTTCACTTGTACCGTAAATGAGGTTCTTGTAAGCAGAGCCGTCCAAAATTTATGGGTGGCTGTGTCTTTTTGATTTTAATTTCCCTAAGCTATAGAACCATAAGTGGAAGTGCCGTAGGCTCCGTTGCTTAGTGTTTTAGGTGTTTGAGGAAACACCATACACTTCTCCAGAGTGGGTGTTGGCAATTTACATCCCGCCCATCAGCATAACAAGGCTCCCTGTTCTCCATGGCCTGTCCTGCCTTTCTGGATTTTTCACTTTTTTCAGATATCCCTTTTGACAGGGGGGCAGTGAGACTTCATTGTAATGCATATTTCTTTACAGGCTTGCTTGTTTGGCCAAAAAGGGCGTATGTGTTTTTTCTTGAATATATTCAGGAAAAAACGCATACGCCCTTTTTGACCAAGTGCATCATTGTCGACTTTCTGTCTCTTTCCTTATGCTTTAAATGCAATTCCAGTCTGCCCCTGAACTCGTTTTCCTGCAATTCTGCCCCGCTTTCAAGTCCTCTACGCAGCCTTACTTCAATACATTTTTGGACAATAGCTGACATTTATAACTCTGCAGGTTTGTGAATGAAAGTGCGCCTGAGCTCCTTTCTTCTACTCGCTTTCTTGTGAGCTGGCCGCAAACCCGCAGGATTGCTTCATGCCCTAATCTGGTTCCGGCACAGCATGCTGATCCTTTGGTAAATTCCTCTTCCTGGTGGGAAATGAGTGTTATATTTGAACGTGCAGACACCTAGAGCTAGTCTCTCATTGGTTCTCCCTATTCTTGTTCATCTTGCGCAGAAATTGCAAACTGTGCCAAACAGGAGGTTAAAGGCACTGACTCTCTAAGTGGGGAGAGTATTAGTAAAGGGTCTTCAATCGTGAACCCGAGTAAAAGGGGACGAAAACTGAGATGCATTTGAAAAGGTTTCCCGGTCACACGGTGCACCATACTGTGGGTTTCCCATGCATGTTTTAGCTGAAGGAAGAATCCCTTAAACCTGGAGAGTTGGGACCCATGGAATGGGTACCATGCAGTATGACTTCAAAGGGCCTGCATTTTCTCAACAAACCTCACCAATGCTATCAGGCTGAAGTGTACAGCCTTATGTCTCACTCAGCTCTGGTTGTAGATGTGGTAAATCCAGGTTGCATCACAAGCCCTGAATGAATTATTTAAGAATTGCTCTCTATTTCACTGTCATTGTGTTTGTTTTTGTAATTCATTTTGATAATGGGATTTATCGGATTTTCTCTGCTGCATTCATGCCGCTGTACACACACTTGAGTCTCTTATGGAGACATATAAATCCATGGGTTTGAAGATACTTACTAGTCAGGTGTATTCCTAGGCGTTGAATATGGGGTGTTTAGTCCATTTCGTTGAGCAAGGGCTAGGTCTTGACTATTACATATTTGGCTTATGGAAAGGTATCTGTGCTAATTTCTATCTCTGGTTTTATGCAGCACCCCAACTCACTTTTCCCCTTAAGCAAGCATAAGGTGGTTTTCTAAATTTGAGACCCTGTTCTGTTTTGTAATTCAGTTCATGTGTAGCCAAGTTTACATTCCGTGTATTAGTGATATCTTATGATGTTTCATTTTCTGTGTGACTTATTTCACTTAGAATCATCGTACCTGAATCCACTCATTATGCCACGATGGGCCTGATGACATAGATTTCATTGCTGAGTGATATTCCATTGAATGTGCGTACCACGATTTCTTTATCCATTTTTCACATTCTGGGATATTTAACTTGTACCGTAGACGAGATTCCTGTAAACAGAGCCGTCTGAAACTTTGGGGTGGCTGTCTGTTTTTGATTTTAATTTCCGTGATCTATAAGACCATAAGTGGAAGTGCCGTAGTCTCCGTTGCTTTGTTTCTTAGGTGTTTCAGGAAACACCATACACATCTCCAGAGTGGCTGTTGGCAATTTACATCCCGCCCATCAGCATAACAAGGCTCCCTGTTCTCCGTGGCCTGTGCTGCCTTTCTGGATTTTACACTTTTTTCAGATGGCCCTTTTGAATGGGGGGCAGTGAGACTTCATTGTAGTGCAGATTTCTTTAACATGCTTGCTTGGTTGGCCAAAAAGGGCGTATGCGTTTTTTCCTGAATATATTCAGGAAAAAACGCATACGCCCTTTTTGGCCAAGTGCATCATTGTCGACGTTCTGCCTCTTTTCCTATGCTTTAAATGCAATTCCAGTCTACCCCCTGAAATCGTTTTCTTGCAATTCTGCCCCGCTTTCAAGTCCTTTTCGCAGCCTTCCTTCAATATATTTTGGGTGATAGCTGTCATTTATAACTCTGCAGGTTTGTGAATTATAGTGTCCCTGAGCTCCTTTCTTCAACTCGCTTTCTTGTGAGCTGGCCGCAAACCCGCAGGATTGCTTCAGGCCCTAATCTGGTTCCGGCACGGCATGCTGAGCCTTTGGTTAATTCCTCTTCCTGGTGGGAAATGAGCGTTAAATTTGCCCATGCAGACACCTTCACACGAGTCTTCATGGTGCCACTTTGCCCCGGTTAACTCTATGGAGGTTGGAGTTGGAGGGCCTCCTCGCTCAAGGTCAGTGTGCCCATGGAGCCAACCCTGCAACTTCAGGGCATGGTTGGGTGTTAGGATCACCATGTGGGGTCCTTTTCCCTTCGGAGGGAGGTGGCCTTTTGGGCTGCTGATTTCCAGGTTTTCAGATACGGCCAGTATCTTGGCCAGATGTGGCGGTGGGCCAAGCCCCTTGGTGACCGTAGTTTATCCTACCTGGATCGCATTCTTGCATTGTTCCATTTCAAGTGGTCCCAGGTTTTGCACTAATACTCCAATGGCGATTCACCGTTCACCAGGAATGTAAAGGTCAAAGGGTTTAGCTAAATTAGGGAGCTCCAGGGCAAGGGTCTGAATTGACTGCTCTTTCCATTCTTGAAAGGCCACTTCTGCATTCTATTCAAAAGGATCATCATCTTTTCCTTTCAGTGTTTCATATAGAGGCCCAGCTAGTAGACTGTAGTTAGGGATCCAGAAGCAGCAAACCCTGGCCTCCCCAGGAACCCCTAAGCTGTCTTCTAGTTTCAGAAATGGGTAAGGCTGTAAATTGTTTCTTCCCTTTCCTGGGATGGGCTTCTCCGACCTTCTGTGAGAATGAAGCCCAGGCAGGTCACCGTAGTCTGTGATATTTGAGCTTTTTCTTGGACAACTTGTATCCTTTATTGGCTTGGTAGTTCAGAGGTCTCCTTAGTAGGGCTGGCGATCAGAATGTCGTCTGCATATTGAAGGAGTGTTTCCTTTTCCAGAGGTAGAACTTTTAGTTCTTTAGCTGAGCTTTCCCCAAAGATGGTGTGGGAATTTTTGAACCCTTGGGGCAACACGGCCCGGAAGTATTGTTTTAGTTGTATGTTGAGTCCTGCCACTCACAAGCCAAAATTTCTTGTGACTCTGGGACTAATAGAATACAAAAGAAGGCATCATTGAAGACTAATACAGAATACCATGTCCTGGTGGTTGGTAGAATGACCAGCAGGGTGTAGGATTTAGGAACTACTAGAGGTATATCCTCGGTGGCTTCACTGACTGTCCTGACATCCTTTACCAGGACTCCAGCAGCCCATGGGGCTCTCGAGGTCAGGCCAATCCCAGGATATGGAGCTCACCTGGGCAGGTACCCCACCCCCACCCCAGCCCATGGGGCTCTCGTGTTCAGGCCCCTCCCAGGATATGGGGTTCCCTGGGCAGGTTCCCCTGCAGCCCTTGGGGCTCTCGTGGTCAGGCCCCTCCCAGGATACAGAGCTACCCTTGCAGGTACCATGGCAGGGCTGGGAACACAGGAACCGTGCATATCGCCCTCATTGCAGAGCACTCCCAGCTCACCTGTCACTCAGATCTGACACAGAGCACCTCAGAGCAGGACTTGAACTAACAAACAGCAGCTCCGACAGGTCTGTGACCCTGGGCATCACTCTGTGTGGCCTCCCTCCACCTGGTCTTCCAGAGACTTCCACTGCACCCGGGGCACCAGGCCTCTGTCTCCACCCACCAGCCACCCCTCCTCTCCCTGACTCCTGGGTTCCTCTCATTAGGAGAGGGTTTTCTTGAAGTTGTCTCCCACTCATGGGCCAGATAATATAATTAGAAAACAAGCCAGAGCTGCAGCCCCTTGTCTATCCTGACTCTCAGGAGCCCACACCTGTTCCTTGGACCTGGCCGATTCAGCAAGTTCCAGTTTCTGCAACTGTGAGCCCCTGAGGGGTGATTATTGGCTGGCCTGGGAAGCCCGACCGTGCCGGCCAGACCTCCCCAGGTGTGCCTGGGTTCAGATCAATATAAACACCGCTCCAGGCAGCAAGAGCCCCTGCAGCTGTGCCTGACGCCATTTTCTCTGCCCTGTCAGCAGTCTTGGGGCTGGACTGGTGGGAGGGAGTGAGAGGCCACGGCTTTGTGGGTGGCCCAGTGTGAGTGGGGCTCTGCTGGACTTTCTGCAGCAGTTGCCAAGATGCCACCTGCTAAAGAAGAGGATGTGTCACCCATACCTGCCGCTGGAATTTCTCCCTGGGCAGAGGTGAGTGAGGAAGAAAGCAGTGGGGGCCGGGACAGCAGGGGTATCTCAGGCAGGGAAATGGAAAGCTTCCAGAAGAGCACCCAGGGCCAGGACCATCCTGGCTGGCCTGCAGGCACCAAGTCGACTGGCATGCTGTCACTCATGTGGCTCCATGGCCCTTCCTCTAGGCTTTCAAGTCCTTGTACATATTCAGGTGTTTTACCTGGGAAGGGTGGGAACATTTCAGCAGCAGCTGGCGTGGGGCTCAGCCCACGTTTACTCACAGATGCCTCGGCACGGTCCCCCAGCTTTGCAATGAGGACGCTTGTTGCGTGGGGCCTGCTGGCTGAATGGGAGATGATTCCCCACCACTGACCAACTTCAGAATTGTTTACAACTGGAGCAAGTGCCCTGATACGGTTTTCCTCTGTGTAACTGGTGGGTTCTGTTTTTTTTTCTTTTTTTCGTTTTTGGTTCAAGGTAGATTTTATTCCTCTTTTTTGTATTTACAGATATAAGCATGGAAATAATTTATTCATATAAATACATGTATGTGAAGGGAAGAATATTTTTTCTGTTTTACTTTTTGTAATTTGAATTTTATTTTATTTTTTTATACAGCAGGTTCTTTTTGGTTATCTATTTTATACATATAAATGTATATATGCCAATCCCAATCTCTCAACTCCTCCCACCACCACCCCCCAACAGCTTTCCCCCCTTGGTGTCCATACGTTTGTTGTCTACATCTGTTGCTCTATTTCTGCCTGGCAAAACGGTTCATCTGTACAATTTTTCTAGGTTCCACATATATGCATTAATAGACAAGATTTGTTTTTCTCTTTCTGACTTACTTCACTCTGTATGACAGTCTCTAGATCCATCAACGTCTCTACAAATGACCCAATTTCATTCCTTTTTATGGCTTAGTAATATTCCATTTTATATATGTACCACATCTTTATGCATTCGTCTGTCTGTGGGCATTTAGGTTGCTTCCATTACCTGGATATTGTAAATAGTGATGCAATGAACATTGTGGTGAATGTCTCTTTTTGATTTATGGTTTTGTCTGGGTATATGCCCAGTAGTGGGATTGCTGTATCATATGGTAATTCTATTCTTAGTTTTATAAGAAACTCCATAATGTTCTCCACAGTGACTGTATCAATTTACATTCCCAACAATAGTGGAAGAGGGTTCCTTATCTCCACACCCTTTCCAGCATTTGTTGTTTGTAGATTTTCTGATGATGCCCATTCTAACAGGTGTGAGGTGATACACCATGGATGAGTCTATTTCGTTGAGCAAAGAGTAGGTCTTGTCTATTACATATTTGGCTTATGGAACGGTATGTGTGCTAATTTCAATCTCTGGTTTTATACAGCACCCCAACTCAACTTTCCCCTTAAGCAAGCAGAAGTTTTATCTAAATGTGAGACTCTGTTCGGTTTTGGAATTCAGTTTATGTGTAGCCAAGTTTACACTCTCTCTATTAGTGATATCTTATGATAATTATCTTTGTGTGACCTATTTCTCTTAGAATCATCATACTTAAATCCACTCAATTTGCTGCTACAGGCCTGATGACATTGATTTCATTGCTGAGTGATATTCCGTTGTACGTAAGTAGCACAACTCCTTTATCCATTTTTTTCTTTCTGGGATATTTAATTTGTACTGGACTCAAGGTTCTTGTAAACACAGCAGCCCTAAATTTGGTGTTGGCTGTGTCTTGTTGATTTTAATTTTCCTAAGCTATAGGGCCAAAAGTGGAAGTGCCCTAGGGTCTGTAGCTTTGTTTTTCAGATGTTTCAGGATACACCATAAACATCTCCAGAGTGTCTGTTGGCAATTTACATCCCGCCCATCAGCATAACAAGGCTCCCTGTTCTCCATGGCCTGTCCTGTGTTTCTGGTTTTTACACTTTTTTCAGATGGCCCTTTTGACGAATGGGAAATGAGACTTCATTGTAGTGTGGATTTCCATTTCTCGAGTGCTTGGTTGGCCAAAAAGGGCATATGTGTTTTTTCCTGAATATATTCAGGAAAAAATGTTTACGCACTTTTGTCCAAGTGCATCACTGTCAAAGATCTGGCGCTTTTCACATGCTTTAAATGCAATTCCAATCTACCTCCTGAAATATGATTCCTGCAATTCTGCCTCGTTTTCAAGTCCTCTTTGCAGACTTACTTCCATATAATTTTGCCAATAACTGTCATTTATAACACTGCAGGTTTGTGAATTACAGTGCCCGTGATTTCCTTTCTTAACTCGTTTCCTTGAAAACTGGCCACAGAACCGCAGGTTTGCTTCAGGCCGTAATCAGGGTCCGGCACGGCACTCTGAGACTTTGGTTCATTCCACTTCCTGGTGGGAAATTAGAGTTAAATGTGCCCCTCCAGACACCTGCCTCACTCCTAGCCCCTTGGTTATGTGTGTCCTGTGGTTTGAGGCCACATGTGCTGGGTTCCTCACCTTTGGCTGATGTGGCCCCACTGGTGTGAGGACACTCCTGCCTGGTTCCCATCCCCTTGCTGATGTGGGCCCTCCGGTGAGAGTCTGATCCTGGTTGGGTTCCTCACACTTCTGTGAGGTGGGCCCTCTTCTCTGAGGTCACTCCTGCCTGGTTGGCGCACCCCGCCTTGGCGACGTCGGCTCTCTGGTCGGATTTGGTGCCTGCTGGGTGTCTCCTCCCCTCGGTAATGAGGGCCCTCTGGCGTCAGGCCCTAACTCCTGGGCTCCCAATATTTTCTGATATGCGCCCTGTGGTTCGAGTACACTCCTGCCAGGTTCCCAACCCCATGGGAATGTGGGCCTTCTGCTCTGAGGTCCCAACCGTGGGTTGCTCAGTTTCATGATGAGGGCCCTCTGCTGTGAGTTCTCTCCGGCCTGGATCCCATAGCCTCGCTGCTCCTGGCCACCTGCTGGGAGGTTACAACTGCGGGATTCCTCACCTTTTTTCTTCTATGGACCCTCTGTTTTGAGACTCCTCCTGCCTGCCTCACTCCCAGCCCCTTGGTGATGTGTGTCCTCTGGTTTGAGGCCATGTATGCTGGGTCCCTCGCCTTTCGATGATGTGGCCCCACTGGTGTGAGGACACTCCTGCCTGGTTCCTATCCCCTTGATGATGTGGGCCCTCTGGTGAGAGTCTGATCCTGGCTGGGTTCCTCACCCTTCTGTGAGGGGGGCCCTCTGCTGTGAGGTCACTCCTGCCTGGCTGGCACACCCCACCTGGGCAACATCGGCCCTCTTGTGGCAGTTGGAGCCTGCTGGGAACCTCCCCTCGGTGATGGGGGCCCTCTTGCCTCAGGCCCTAACTGCTGGGTACCCACATTTTCTGATACGTGCTAAGTGGTGCGAGGACACTCCTGCGAGGTTCCCATCCCCATGGGCATGTGGGCCTTCTGCTCTAAGGTCCCAACACCTGTGTTGTTCACCGTTTCACGATGTTGGCTCTCTGGTGTTAGTTCACCCAGGCCTAGATCCCATAGCCTCTGTGCTCTGAGCGGCCTGCTGGGAGGTTCCTACTGCTGGATTCCTTACCTTTTTTATTCTTTGGGTCCTGTGTTTTCATGCTCCTACTTCCTGACTCACTCCCAGCCCATTTTTGATGTAGGTCCTCTGGTTTAAGGCCACATGTATCGGTTTCCTCACCTTTATTGATGTGGCCCCACTGGTGTGAGGACACTCCTGCCTGGTTCCCATCCCCTTGGTGATGGGGGCCCTCTGGTGAGAGTCTGATCCTGTCTGGATTCCTCACACTTCTGGGAGGTGGGCCCTCTGCTGTGAGGTCACTCCTGCCTGGCTGGCACACGTCACCTTGGCGATGTGGGCCCTCAGTTGGGAGTTGGTGCCTGCTGGGAGTCTCCTCCCCTCGGTAATGAGGGCCCTCTGGCGTCAGGCCCTAACTCATGGGCTCCCAAAATTTTCTGATGTGTGCCCTGTCGTGCGAGTACACTCCAGCCAGGGTCCCATCCCCATGGGGATGTGGGCTTTCTGCCCTGAGGTCCCAACGTCTGGGTTGCTCACAGTGTCAGAATGTGGGCCCTCTGCTGTGAGTTCACTCCGGCGTGGATCCCATAGCCTCGGTGCTCTGGGCCACCTGCTTGGAGCTTCCAACTGCGGGGTTCCTCACCTTTTTTATTCTATGGGCGCTCTGTTGTGAGTCTCCTCCTGCATGCCTCACTCCCAGCCCTTTCGTGATGTGTGTCCCCTTGTTTGAGGCCACATGTGCTGTGCTCCTCACCTTTCGCTGATGTGGCCCCACTGGTGTGAGGACACTCCTGCCTGGTTTACATCCCCTTGGTGATGTGGGCGCTCTGGTTAGAGTCTGATCCTGTTTGGGCTCCTCACACTTCTGTGAGGTGGGCCCTCTGCTGTGAGGTAACTCCTGCCTGGCTTGCTCCCATTGCCTTGGTGACGTCGGCCCTCTGGTGGCATTTGGAGCCTGCTGGTAGCCTCCTCTCCTCCGTGATGAGGGCCCTCTGGCGCCAGGCCATAACTGCTGGGTTCCCACATTTTCTGATACGTGCTAAGTTGTGCGAGGACACTCCTGCGAGGTTCCCATCCCCATGGGGATGTGGGCCTTCTGCTCCGAGGTCCCACTGGCTGGGTTGCTCACAGTTTCATGATGTGGGCCCTCTGCTGTGAGTTCACTGTGGCCTGGATCCCATAGACTCCATGCTCTGGGCCACCTGCTGGGAGGTTCAAACTGCTGGATTCCTCACATTTTTTATTCTGTGGGCCCTGTGTTGTTAGGCTACTCCTGCCTGCCTCACTCGGAGCACCTTGGAAATGTGGGTCCCCTGGTTTAGGCCACATGTGCTGGGTTCCTCACCTTTCTATAATGTGGCCACACTGGTGTGAGGACACTCCTGCCTTGTTCCGATCCCCTTGGTGATGTGGGCCCTCTGGTGAGAGTCTTATCCTGGCTGGGTTCCTCACCCTTCTGTGAGGTAGGCCCTCTGCTGTGAGGTCACTCCTGCCTGGCTGGCACACGTCAACGTGGCGACGTGGGCCCTCAGTTGGGAGTTGGTGCCTGCTGGGAGTCTCCTCCCCTCGGTAATGAGGGCCCTCTGGCGTCAGACCCTAACTCCTGGGCTCCCAAAAGTTTCTGATGTGCACCCTGTGGTGCGAGTACACTCCTGCCAGGATCCCAACCCCATGGGAATGTGGGCCTTCTGCTCTAAGGTCCCAACGGCTGGGTTGCTCACAGTTTCATAATGAGGGCCCTCTGTTTTGAGTTCAGTCAGGCCTGGATTCCATAGCCTCGCTGCTCCTGGCCACCTGCTGGGAGGTTCCAACTGCGGGATCCCTCACCTTTTTTACGCTATGGGCCCTCTGTTTGGAGGCTCCTCCTGCCTGCCTGACTCCCAGCCCCTTGGTGATGTGTGTCCTGTAGTTTGAGGCCACGTGTGCTGGGTCCGTCACATTTCGGTGATGTGACCACACTGGTGTGAGAACACTCCTGCCTGGTTTCCATTCCCTTGGTGATGTGGGCCCTCCGGTGAGAGTCTGATCCTCTTTGGGTTCCTCACACTTTTGTGTGGTTGGCCCTCTGCTCTGAGGTCACTCCTGCCTGGCTGGCACACCCTGCATTGGCGACGTCGGCCTTCTGGTAGCAGTTGGAGCTTGCTGGGAGCCTCCTCTCCTCAGTGATGAGAGCCCTCTGTCGTCAGGCCCTAACTGCTGGGCTCCCCACCTTTTCTGATGTGTGCCCACTGGTGCGATGACACTCCTGCTTGGTTCCCTTCCCCATGGGGATGTGGGCCTTGTGCTCTGAGGTCACAACGGCTGGGTTGCTTACAGTATCACGATGAGGGCCCTCTGTTGTGAGTTCATCACTGCCTGGATCCCATAGCCTCGGTGCTCTGGGCCGCCTGCTGGGATGTTCCAACTGCTGGATTCCTCACCTTTTTTATACAATGGGCCATGTGTTTTGAGGTTAATCCTGCCTGCCTCGCTCCGAGACCCATGGTGATGTGGGTCCTCTGGTTTGAGGCCACATGTGCTGGGTACCTCAACTTTCGATGATGTGGCCCCACGGGTGTGAGGACACTCCTGGCTGGTTCCCAGCCCCTTGCTTATGTGGGCACTCTGGTGAGAGTCTGATCTTGACTGGGTTCCTTACCCTTCTGTGAGGTGGGCCCTCTGATGTGAGGTCACTCCTGCCTGGATGGCTCATGTCGCCTTGGCGACGTAGGCCCTCTGTTGGCCACTGAAGCATGCTGGGAGCCTCCTACCCTCTTTAATAAGGGCCCTGGAAGAAACGCATATGCCCTTTTTGACCAAGTGCATCATTGTCGAGGTTCTGCCTCTTCTCCTATACTTTCAGAGGACTTTCCGTCTACCTCCTGAAATCGTATTCCTGGAATTCTGCCCCGCGTTCAAGTCCTCTTTGCAGCCTTACTTCAATATATTTTTGGACGATAGCTGTCATTTATAACTCTGCAGGATTGTGAATTACAGTGCCCCTGAGCTCCTTTCTTCAACTCGCTTTCTTGTGAGCTGGCCGCAAAACCGCAGGATTGCTTCAGGCCCTAATCTGGTTCCGACACGGCATGCTGAGCCTTTGGCTAATTCCTCTTCCTGGTGGGAAATGAGCATTAAATTTGTTCGTGCAGACACCTACAGCTAATCTCTCATTGGTTCTCCCTATTCCTGTTCATCTTGCGCAGAAATTCCAAACTGTGCCAAACAGGAGGTTAAAGGCACTGACTCTCCAAGTGGGGAGAGTGTTAGTAAAGCGTCTGGAATGGTAAAACCGAGTACGAGGGGACGAAAACTGAGACGCATTTAAAAAGGTTTCCCGGTCACACGGTGGACCATATTCTGGGTTGCCCATGCATGTTTTACCTGAAGGAAGAATCCCTTCAACCTGGAGAGTTGGGACCCATGGAATGGGTACCACGCAGTATGACTTCAAAGGGTTGCCTTTGCTCACCGAACGTCACCAATGCTATCAGCCCGAAGTGTCCAGCCTTATGTCTCACTCAGCTCGGGGTGTAGATGTGGTAAATCCACGTTGCATCACAAGCCCTGAATGAATTATTTAAGAATTGCTCTCTATTTCACTGTCATTGTGTTCTGTTTCTGTAATTTATTTTGATAATGGGATTTATCGGATTTTCACTGCTGCGTTTATGCCGCTGTACACATGCTTGATTCTCTTATGGAGACATATAAATCCATGGGTTTTCAGATTCTTACTAGTCAGGTATATTCCTAGGCATTGAATATGGGGTGTTGAGTCCATTTCGTGGAGCAAGGAGTAGGTCCTGACTATTACATATTTGCTTATGGAAAGGTATCTGTGCTAATTTCAATCTCTGGTTTTATGCAGCACCACAACTCACCTTTCCCCTTAAGCAAGCATAAGTTGGTTTTCTAAATTTGAGACCCTTTTCTGTTTTGTAATTGAGTTCATGTGCAGCCATGTTTGCATTCGGTGTATTTGAGATATTTTATGGTGTTTCTTTTTCTGTGTGACTTAGTTAACTTAGAATGATCGTACCTGAATCCACTCATTATGCCGCGACGGGCCTCATGACATAGATTTCATTGCTGAGTGATATTCCATTGTACGTACGTACAACAACTTCTTTATCCATTTTTTGCTTTCTGGGATATTTCACTTGTACCGTAAATGAGGTTCTTGTAAGCAGAGCCGTCCAAAATTTATGGGTGGCTGTGTCTTTTTGATTTTAATTTCCCTAAGCTATAGAACCATAAGTTGAAGTGCCGTAGGCTCCGTTGCTTAGTTTTTTAGGTGTTTGAGGAAACACCATACACTTCTCCAGAGTGGCTGTTGGCAATTTACATCCCGCCCATCAGCATAACAAGGCTCCCTGTTCTCCATGGCCTGTCCTGCCTTTCTGGATTTTTCACTTTTTTCAGATGTCACTTTGGACAGGGGGGCAGTGAGACTTCATTGTAATGCAGATTTCTTTACAGGCTTGCTTGTTGGGCCAAAAAGGGCGTATGTGTTTTTTTTTTATATATTCAGGAAAAAACGCATACGCCCTTTTAGACCAAGTGCATCATTGTCGACTTTCTGTCTCTTTCCCTAGGCTTTAAATGCAATTCCAGTCTACCCCCTGAAATCGTTTTCCTGAAATTCTTCCCCACTTTCAAGTCCTCTTCGAAGACTTACTTCAGTACATTTTTGGACGATAGCTGTCATTCATAACTCTGCAGGTTTGTGCATTACAGTGCCCCTGAGCTCCTTTCCTCAACTCGCTTTCTCGTGAGCTGGCCGCAAAACAGCAGGATTGCTTCAGGCCCTAATCTGTTTCCGGCAGGGCACGCTGAGCCTTTGGTTAATTCCTCTTCCTGGTGGGAAATGAGCGTTCCATTTGCCCGTGCAGACACCTACAGCTAGTCTCTCATTGGTTCTCCCTATTCCTGTTCATCTTGCGCAGAAATTGCAAACTGTGCCAAACAGGACGTTAAATGCACTGACTCTCCAAGTGGGGAGAATGTTAGTAAAGCCTCTGGAATGGTGAACCCGAGTACCAAGGTTCGAAAACTGAGATGCATTTGAAAACGTTTCCCAATCACACGGTGGACCATACTCTGGGTTTCCCATGCATGATTTAGCTGAAGGAAGTATCCCTTAAACCTGGAAAGTTGGGACCCATGGAATGGGTACCAGGCAGTATGACTTCAAAGGGTCTGCGTTTGCTCACCGAACCTCACCAATGCTATCAGCCTGAAGTGTCCAGCCTTATGTCTCACACTTTTCTGGGTGTAGATGTGGTAAATCCTGGTTGCATCACAAGCCCTGAATGAATTATTTAAGAATTGCTCTCTATTTCACTCTCATTGTGTTTTGTTTTCGAAATTTATCTTGATAATGGGATTTATCTGATTTTCACTGCTGCGTTTAGGCCGCTGTACACATGCTTGATTTCCTTATGGAGACATATAAATCCATGGGTTTTAAGATTCTTACTTGTCAGGTATGTTCCCAGGCGTTGAATATGGGCTGTTGAGTCCATTTCGCTGAGCAAGGAATAGGTCTTGTCTATTATATATTTGGCTTATGGAAAGGTATCTGTGCTAATTTCAATCTCTGGTTTTATACAGCACCCAAATTCACCTTTCCCCATAAGCAAGCATAAGTTGGTTTTCTAAATTTGAGACCCTGTTCTGTTTTGTAATTCAGTTCATGTGTAATCAAGTTTACATTCCGTGTATTAGTGATATCTCATGATGTTTCTTATTCTGTGTGACTTATTTCCCGCAGAATCATCGTACTTTTATCCACTCATTATGCCGCTACGGGCCTGATGATGGAGATTTCATTGCTGAGTGATATTCCATTGTACGTGCGTACCACAACTTCTTTATCCATTTTTTGCTTTCTCGGATATTTAACTTGTACCGTAGATGAGGTTCTTGTAAACAGAGCCGTCCCAAACTTTGGGGTGGCAGTGTGTTTTTGATTTTAATTTCCATAAGCTATAGGACCATAAGTGGAAGTGACATAGGCTGTGTTGCTTTGTTTCCTACGTGTTTCAGGAAACACCATACACTTCTCCAGAGTGGCTGTTGGCAATTTACATCCTGCCCAGCAGCATAACAAGGCTCCCTGTTCTCCATGACCTGTCCTGCCTTTCTGGATTTTACACTTTTTTCAGATGGCGCTTTTGGTTGGGGGGCAGTGAGACTCCATTGTAGTGCAGATTTCCTTTACACGCATGCTTCGTTGGCCAAAAAGGGCGTATGCGTTTTTTCCTGCAGGAAAAAACGCATACGCCCTTTTTGGCCAAGTGCATCATTGTCGACATTCTGCCTCTTTTCCTATCTTTAAGTGCAATTCCAGTCTACCCCCTGAAATCGTTTTCCTGAAATTCTGCCCCGCTTTCAAGTCCTCTTCGAAGACTTACTTCAATACATTTTTGGACGATAGCTGTCATTCATAACTCTGCAGGTTTGTGAATTACAGTGCCCCAGAACTCCTTTCCTTAACTCGCTTTCATGTGAACTGGCCCAAAACCGCAGGATTATTTCAGGCCCTAATCTGTTTCCGGCATGGCACGCTGAGCCTTTGGTTAATTCCTCTTCCTGGTGGGAAATGAGCATTCCATTTGCCCGTGCAGACACCTACAGGTAGTCTCTCATTGGTTCTCCCTATTCCTGTTCATCTTGCGCAGAAATTGCAAACTGTGCCAAACAGGAGGTTAAAGGCACTGACTCTCCAAGTGGGGAGAGTTTTAGTAAAGCGTCTGGAATGGTGAACCCGAGTACCAGGGTTCGAAAACTGAGATGCATTTGGAAACGTTTCCCAATCACACGGTGGACCATACTCTGGGTTTCCCATGCATGTTTTAGCTGAAGGAAGAATCCCTTAAACCTGGAGAGTTGGGACCCATGGAATGAGTACCATGCAGTATGACTTCAAAGGGTCTGCGTTTGCTCACCGAACCTCACCAATGCTATCAGCCTGAAGTGCCCAGCCTTATGTCTCACCCAGCTCTGGGTGTAGATGTGGTAAATCCAGGTTTCATCACAAGCCCTGAATCAATTATTTAAGAATTGCTCTCTATTTCACTGTCATTGTGTTTTGTTTTTGAAATTTATTTTGATAATGGGATTTATGGGATTTTCACTGCTGCGTTTAGGCCGATGTCCAGACATTTGTTTTCTTTATGTAGATATATAAATCCATGGGTTTTAAGATTCTTACTTGTCAGGTATATTCCCAGGCGTTGAATATGGGGTGTTGAGTCTATTTCGCTGAGCAAGGAGTAGGGCTTGTCTATTATATATTTGGCTTATGGAACGGTATCAGTGCTAATTTCAATCTCTGTTTTTATGCAGCACCCCAACTCACCGTTCCCCATAAGCAAGTATAAGTTGGTTTTCTAAATTTGACACCATGTTCTGTTTTGTAATTCAGTTCATGTGTAGCCAAGTTTACATTCCGTGTATTAGTCATATCTTATGATGTTTCTTTTTCTGTGTGACTTATTTCTCGTAGAATCATCGTATCTGAAGCCACTCATTATGGCGCTACGGGCCTGATGACGTAGATTTCATTGCTGTGTGATATTCCATTGTACGTACGTAGCACTACTTCTTTATCCATTTTTTGCTTTCTCGGATAATTAACTTGTACCGTAGACGAGGTTCCTGTAAACGGAGCCGTCCCAAACTTTGGGGTGGCTGTGTGTTTTTGATTTTAATTTCCCTAAGCTATAGATCCATAAGTGGAAGTGCCATAGGCTGTGTTGTTTTGTCTCCTACGTGTTTCAGGAAACACCATACACTTCTCCAGAGTGGCTGTTGGCAATTTACATCCTGCCCAGCAGCATAACAAGGCTCCCTGTTCTCCATGACCTGTCCTGCCTTTCTGGATTTTACACTTTTTTCAGATGGCCCTTTTGAACGGGGGGCAGTGAGACTTCATTGTAGTGCAGATTTCCTTTACACGCTTGCTTGGTTACCAAAAAGTGCGTATGCGTTTTTTCCTGAATATATTCAGGAAAAAACACATACGCCCTTTTTGGCCAAGTGCATCATTGTCGACATTCTGCCTCATTTCCTATGCTTTAAGTGCAATTCCAGTCTACACCCTGAAATCGTTTTCCAGAAATTCTGCCCCGCTTTCAAGTCCTCTTCGAAGACTTATTTCAATACAATTTTGGACGATAGCTGTCATTCATAACTCTGCAGGTTTGTGAATTTCAGTGACCCTGAGCTCCTTTCTTCAACTCACTTTCTTGTGAGCTGGCTGCAAAACCGCAGGATTGCTTCAGGCCCTAATCTGTTTCCGGCAGGGCACGCTGACCATTTGGTTAATTCGTCTTCCTGGTGGGAAATGAACGTTCCATTTGCCCGTGCAGACACCTACAGCTAGTCTCTCATTGGTTCTCCCTATTCCTGTTCATCTTGCGCAGAAAGTGCAAACTGTGCCAAACAGGAGGTTAAAGGCACTGACTCTCCAAGTGGGGAGAGTTTTAGTAAAGCGTCTGGAATGGTGAACCCGAGTACCAGGGTTCGAAAACTGAGATGCATTTGGAAACGTTTCCCAATCACACGGTGGACCATACTCTGGGTTTCCCATGCATGTTTTAGCTGAAGGAAGAATCCCTTAAACCTGGAGAGTTGGGACCCATGGAATGAGTACCATGCAGTATGACTTCAAAGGGTCTGCGTTTGCTCACCGAACCTCACCAAAGCTATCAGCCTGAAGTGCCCAGCCTTATGTCTCACCCAGCTCTGGGTGTAGATGTGGTAAATCCAGGTTTCATCACAAGCCCTGAATGAATTATTTAAGAATTGCTCTCTATTTCACTGTCATTGTGTTTTGTTTTTGAAATTTATTTTGATAATGGGATTTATCGGATTTTCACTGCTGCGTTTATGCCGCTGTACACACGCTTGATTTCCTTGTGGAGACATATAAATCCATGGGTTTTAAGATTCTTACTTGTCAGGTATATTCCCAGGCGTTGAATATGGAGTGTTGAGTCCATTTCGTTGAGCAAGGAGTAGGTCTTGTCTATTATATATTTGGCTTATGGAAAGGTATCTGTGCTAATTTCAATCTCTGGTTTTATGCAGCACCCCAACTCACCTTTCCCCATAAGCAAACATAAGTTGGTTTTCTAAATTTGATACCATGTTCTGTTTTGTAATTCAGTTCATGTGTAGTCAAATTTACATTCCGTGTATTAGTGATATCTTATGATGTTTCTCTTTCTGTGTGACTTATTTCTCGTAGAATCATCGTACCTGAACCCACTCATTATGCCGATATGGGCCTGATGACGTAGATTTCATTGCTGAGTGATATTCCATTGTACATGCATACCACAACTTCTTTATCCATTATTTGCTTTCTCGGATATTTAACTTGTACCGTAGACGAGGTTCTTGTAAACAGAGACGTCCCAAACTTTGGGGTGGCTGTGTGTTTTTGATTTTAATTTCCATAAGCTATAGGACCATAAGTGGAAGTGCCATAGGCTGTGTTGCTTTGTTTCCTATGTGTTTCAGGAAACACCATACACTTCTCCAGAGTGGCTGTTGGCAATTTACATCCCGCCCATCAGCATAACAAGGCTCCCTGTTCTCCATGACCTGTCCTGCCTTTCTGGATTTTACACTTTTTTCAGATGGCCCTTTTGACCGGGGGGCAGTGAGACTTCATTGTAGTGCAGATTTCCTTTACACGCCTGCTTGGTTGGCCAATAAGGGCGTATGCGTTTTTTCCTGAATATATTCAGGAAAAATCGCATACGCCCTTTTTGGCCAAGTGCATCATTGTCGACATTCTGCCTCTTTTCCTATGCTTTAAGTGCAATTCCAGTCTACCCCCTGAAATCGTTTTCCTGAAATTCTGCCTCACTTTCAAGTCCTCTTCGAAGACTTACTTCAATACATTTTTGGACGATAGCTGTCATTCATAACTCTGCTGGTTTGTGAATTACAGTGACCCTGAGCTCCTTTCCTCAACTCGCTTTCTCGTGAGCTGGCTGCAAAACCGCAGGTTTGCTTCAGGCCCTAATCTGTTTCCGGCAGGGCACGCTGAGCCTTTGGTTAATTCCTCTTCCTGGTGGGAAATGAGCGTTTCGTTTGCCCGTGCAGACACCTACAGCTAGTCTCTCATTGGTTCTCCCTATTCCTGTTCATCTTGCGCAGAAATTGCAAACTGTGCCAAACAGCAGGTTAAAGGCACTGACTCTCCAAGTGGGGAGAATGTTAGTAAAGCATCTGGAATGGTGAACCCGAGTACCAGGGTTCGAAAACTGAGATGCATTTGTAAACGTTTCCCAATCACACGGTGGACCATACTCTGGGTTTCCCATGCATGATTTAGCTAAAGGAAGAATCCCTTAAACCTGGAAAGTTGGGACCCATGGAATGGGTACCAGGTAGTATGACTTCAAAGGGTCTGCGTTTGCTCAACGAACCTCACCAATGCTATCAGCCTGAAGTGTCCAGCCTTATGTCTCACACAGCTCTGCGTGTAGATGTGGTAAATCCAGGTTGCATCACAAGCCCTGAATGAATTATTTAAGAATTGCTCTCTATTTCACTCTCATTGTGTTTTGTTTTCGAAATTTATCTTGATAATGGGATTTATCTGATTTTCACTGCTGCGTTTAGGCCGCTGTACACATGCTTGATTTCCTTATGGAGACATATAAATCCATGAGTTTTAAGATTCTTACTTGTCAGGTATGTTCCCAGGCGTTGAATATGGGCTGTTGAGTCCATTTCGCTGAGCAAGGAGTAGGTCTTGTCTATTATATATTTGGCTTATGGAATGGTATCTGTGCTAATTTCAATCTCTGGTTTTATACAGCACCCAAATTCACCTTTCCCCATAAGCAAGCATAAGTTGGTTTTCTAAATTTGAGACCCTGTTCTGTTTTGTAATTCAGTTCATGTGTAGTCAAGTTTACATTCCGTGTATTAGTGATATCTTATGATGTTTCTTATTCTGTGTGACTTATTTCCCGTAGATTCATCGTACTTGGATCCACTCATTATGCCGCTACGGGCCTGATGACGGAGATTTCATTGCTGAGTGATATTCCATTGTACGTGCGTACCACAACTTCTCTATTCATTTTTTGCTTTCTCGGATATTTAACTTGTACCGTAGACGAGGTTCTTGTAAACACAGCCATCCCAAACTTTGGGGTGGCTGTGTGTTTTTGATTTTAATTTCCCTAAGCTATAGGACCATAAGTGGAAGTGCCATAGGCTGTGTTGCTTTGTTTCCTACATGTTTCAGGAAACACCATACACTTCTCCAGAGTGGCTATTGGCAATTTACATCCTGCCCAGCAGCATAAAAAGGCTCCCTGTTCTCCATGACCTGTCCTGCCTTTCTGGATTTTACACTTTTTTCAGATGGCCCTTTTGACCGGGGGGCAGTGAGACTCCATTGTAGTGCAGATTTCCTTTACACGCATGCTTGGTTGGTCAAAAAGGGCGTATGCGTTTTTTCCTGAATATATTCAGGAAAAAACGCATACGCCCTTTTTGGCCAAGTGCATCATTGTCGACATTCTGCCTCTTTTCCTATGCTTTAAATGCAATTCCAGTCTACCCCCTGAAATCGTTTTCCTGAAATTCTGCCCCGCTTTCAAGTTCTCTTCGAAGACTTACTTCAATACAATTTTGGACGATAGCTGTCATTCATAACTCTGCAGGTTTGTGAATTTCAGTGACCCTGAGCTCCTTTCTTCAACTCCCTTTCTTGTGAGCTGGCTGCAAAACCGCAGGATTGCTTCAGGCCCTAATCTGTTTCCGGCAGGGCACGCTGAGCCTTTGGTTAATTTGTCTTCCTGGTGGGAAATGAGCGTTCCATTTGCCCGTGCAGACACGTACTGCTAGTCTCTCATTGGTTCTCCCTATTCCTGTTCATCTTGCGCAGAAATTGCAAACTGTGCCAAACAGGAGTTTAAAGGCACTGACTCTCCAAGTGGGGAGAATGTTAGTAAAGCGTCTGGAATGGTGAACCCGAGTACCAGCGTTCGAAAACTGAGATGCATTTGTAAACGTTTCCCAATCACACGGTGGACCATACTCTGGGTTTCCCATGCATGTTTTAGCTGAAGGAAGATTCCCTTAAACCTGGAGAGTTGGGACCCATGGAATGGGTACCATGCAGTATGCCTTCAAAGGGTCTGCGTTTGCTCACCGAACCTCACCAAAGCTATCAGCCCGAAGTGTCCAGCCTTATGTCTCACCCTGCTCTGGGTGTAGATATGGTAAATCCAGGTTTCATCACAAGCCCTGAATGAATTATTTAAGAATTGCTCTCTATTTCACTGTCATTGTGTTTTGTTTTTGAAATTTATTTTGATAATGGGATTTATCGGATTTTCACTGCTGCGTTTATGCCGCTGTACACACGCTTGATTTCCTTGTGGAGACATATAAATCCATGGGTTTTAAGATTCTTACTTGTCAGGTATATTCCCAGGCGTTGAATATGGAGTGTTGAGTCCATTTCGTTGAGCAAGGAGTAGGTCTTGTCTATTATATATTTGGCTTATGGAAAGGTATCTGTGCTAATTTCAATCTCTGGTTTTATGCAGCACCCCAACTCACCTTTCCCCATAAGCAAACATAAGTTGGTTTTCTAAATTTGACACCATGTTCTGTTTTGTAATTCAGTTCATGTGTAGTCAAATTTACATTCCGTTTATTAGTGATATCTTATGATGTTTCTCTTTCTGTGTGACTTATTTCTCATAGAATCATCGTACCTGATCCCACTCATTATGCCGATACGGGCCTGATGACGTAGATTTCATTGCTGAGTGATATTCCATTGTACGTGCACACCACAACTTCTTTATCCATTTTTTGCTTTCTCGGATATTTATCTTGTACCGTAGATGAGGTTCTTGTAAACAGAGACGTCCCAAACATTGGGGTGGCTGTGTGTTTTTGATTTTAATTTCCATAAGCTATAGGACCATAAGTGGAAGTGCCATAGGCTGTGTTGCTTTGTTTCCTATGTGTTTCAGGAAACACCATACACTTCTCCAGAGTGGCTGTTGGCAATTTACATCCTGCCCAGCAGCATAACAAGGCTCCCTGTTCTCCATGACCTGTCCTGCCTTTCTGGATTTTACACTTTTTTCAGATGGCCCTTTTGACAGGGGGGCAGTGAGACTCCATTGTAGTGCAGATTTCCTTTACACGCATGCTTCGTTGGCCAAAAAGGGCGTATGCGTTTTTTCCTGAATATATTCAGGAAAAAACACATACGCCCTTTTTGGCCAAGTGCATGATGGTCGACATTCTGCCTCTTTTCCTATGCTTTAAGTGCAATTCCAGTCACCCCCTGAAATCGTTTTCCTGAAATTCTGCCCCGCTTTCAAGTCCTCTTCGAAGACTTACTTCAATACATTTTTGGACGATAGCTGTCATTCATAACTCTGCAGGTTTGTGAATTTCAGTGGCCCTGAGCTCCTTTCTTCAACTCACTTTCTTGTGAGCTGGCTGCAAAACCGCAGGATTGCTTCAGGCCCTAATCTGTTTCTGGCAGGGCATGCTGAGCCTTTGGTTAATTCCTCTTCCTGGCGGGAAATGAGCGTTCCATTTGCCCGTGCAGACACCTACAGCTAGTCTCTCATTGGTTCTCCCTATTCCTGTTCATCTTGCGCAGAAATTGCAAACTGTGCCAAACAGGAGGTTAAAGGCACTGACTCTCCAAGTGGGGAGAATGTTAGTAAAGCGTCTGGAATGGTGAACCCGAGTACCAGCGTTCGAAAAATGAGATGCATTTGAAAACGTTTCCCAATCACATGGTGGAACATACTCTCGGTTTCCCATGCATGATTTAGCTGAAGGAAGAATCCCTTAAACCTGGAAAGTTGGGACCCATGGAATGGGTACCAGGCAGTATGACTTCAAAGGGTCTGCGTTTGCTCACCGAACCTCACCAATGCTGTCAGCCTGAAGTGTCCAGCCTTATGTCTCACACAGCTCTGCGTGTAGATGTGGTAAATCCAGGTTGCATCACAAGCCCTGAATGAATTATTTAAGAATTGCTCTCTATTTCACTCTCATTGTGTTTTGTTTTCGAAATTTATCTTGATAATGGGATTTATCTGATTTTCACTGCTGCATTTAGGCCGCTGTACACATGCTTGATTTCCTTATGGAGACATATAAATCCATGGGTTTTAAGATTCTTCCTTGTCAGGTATGTTCCCAGGCGTTGAATATGGGCTGTTGAGTCCATTTCGCTGAGCAAGGAGTAGGTCTTGTCTATTATATATTTGGCTTATGGAATGGTATCTGTGCTAATTTCAATCTCTGGTTTTATACAGCACCCAAATTCACCTTTCCCCATAAGCAAGCATAAGTTGGTTTTCTAAATTTGAGACCCTGTTCTGTTTTGTAATTCAGTTCATGTGTAGTCAAGTTTACATTCCGTGTATTAGTGATATCTTATGATGTTTCTTATTCTGTGTGACTTATTTCCCGTAGATTCATCGTACTTGGATCCACTCATTATGCCGCTACGGGCCTGATGACGGAGATTTCATTGCTGAGTGATATTCCATTGTACGTGCGTACCACAACTTCTTTATCCATTTTTTGCTTTCTTGGATATTTAACTTGTACCGTAGATGAGGTTCTTGTAAACAGAGCCGTCCCAAACTTTGGGGTGGCTGTGTGCTTTTGATTTTAATTTCTCTAAGCTATAGGACCATAAGTGGAAGTGCCATAGGCTGTGTTGCTTTGTTTCCTACGTGTTTCAGGAAACACCATACACTTCCCCAGAGTGGCTGTTGGCAATTGACATCCTGCCCAGCAGCATAACAAGGCTCCCTGTTCTCCATGACCTGTCCTGCCTTTCTGGATTTTACACTTTTTTCAGATGGCCCTTTTGACCGGGGGGCAGTGAGACTCCATTGTAGTGCAGATTTCCTTTACACGCATGCTTGGTTGACCAAAAAGTGCGTATGCGTTTTTTCCTGAATATATTCAGGAAAAAACGCATACGCCCTTTTTGGCCAAGTGCATCATTGTCGACATTCTGCCTCTTTTCCTATGCTTTAAGTGCAATTCCAGTCTACCCCCTGAAATCTTTTTCCTGAAATTCTGCCCCGCTTTCAAGTCCTCTTCGAAGACTTACTTCAATACATTTTTGGATGATAGCTGTCATTCATAACTCTGCAGGTTTGTGAATTACAGTGCCCCAGAACTCCTTTCCTCAACTCGCTTTCATGTGAACCTGCCGCAAAACCGCAGGATTGTTTCAGGCCCTAATCTGTTTCCGGCAGGGCACGCTGAGCCTTTGGTTAATTCGTCTTCCTGGTGGGAAATGAGCATTCCATTTGCCCGTGCAGACACGTACTGCTAGTCTCTCATTGGTTCTCCCTATTCCTGTTCATCTTGCGAAGAAATTGCAAACTGTGCCAATCAGGAGGTTAAAGGCACTGACTCTCCAAGTGGGGAGAGTGTTAGTAAAGCGTCTGGAATGGTGAACCCCAGTACCAGGCCTCGAAAACTGAGATGCATTTGAAAACGTTTCCCAATCACACGGTGGACCATACTCTGGGTTTCCCATGCATGTTTTAGCTGAAGGAAGAATCCCTTAAACCTGGAGATTTAAGACCCTTGGAATGGGTACCATGCAGTATGACTTCAAAGGGTCTGCGTTTCCTCACCGAACCTCACCAATGCTATCAGCCCGAAGTGTCCAGCCTTATGTCTCACACAGCTGTGCGTGTAGATGTGGTAAATCCAGGTTGCATCACAAGCCCTGAGTGAATTATTTAAGAATTGCTCTCTATTTCACTGTCATTGTGTTTTGTTTTTGTAATTTATTTTGATAATGGGATTTATCGGATTTTCACTGCTGCGTTTATGCCGCTGTACACATGCTTGATTCTCTTATGGAGACATATAAATCCATGGGTTTTCAGATTCTTACTAGTCAGGTATATTCCTAGGCATTGAATATGGGGTGTTGAGTCCATTTCGTGGAGCAAGGAGTAGGTCCTGACTATTACATATTTGCTTATGGAAAGGTATCTGTGCTAATTTCAATCTCTGGTTTTATGCAGCACCACAACTCACCTTTCCCCTTAAGCAAGCATAAGTTGGTTTTCTAAATTTGAGACCCTTTTCTGTTTTGTAATTGAGTTCATGTGCAGCCATGTTTGCATTCCGTGTATTTGAGATATCTTATGGTGTTTCTTTTTCTGTGTGACTTAGTTAACTTAGAATGATCGTACCTGAATCCACTCATTATGCCGCGACGGGCCTCATGACATAGATTTCATTGCTGAGTGATATTCCATTGTACGTACGTACAACAACTTCTTTATCCATTTTTTGCTTTCTTGGATATTTCACTTGTACCGTAAATGAGGTTCTTGTAAGCAGAGCCGTCCAAAATTTATGGGTGGCTGTGTCTTTTTGATTTTAATTTCCCTAAGCTATAGAACCATAAGTGGAAGTGCCGTAGGCTCCGTTGCTTAGTTTTTTAGGTGTTTGAGGAAACACCATACACTTCTCCAGAGTGGCTGTTGGCAATTTACATCCCGCCCATCAGCATAACAAGGCTCCCTGTTCTCCATGGCCTGTCCTGCCTTTCTGGATTTTTCACTTTTTTCAGATGTCCCTTTTGACAGGGGGGCAGTGAGACTTCATTGTAATGCATATTTCTTTACAGGCTTGCTTGTTTGGCCAAAAAGGGCGTATGTGTTTTTTCTTGAATATATTCAGGAAAAAACGCATACGCCCTTTTTGACCAAGTGCATCATTGTCGACTTTCTGTCTCTTTCCTTATGCTTTAAATGCAATTCCAGTCTGCCCCTGAACTCGTTTTCCTGCAATTCTGCCCCGCTTTCAAGTCCTCTACGCAGCCTTACTTCAATACATTTTTGGACAATAGCTGACATTTATAACTCTGCAGGTTTGTGAATGACAGTGCGCCTGAGCTCCTTTCTTCTACTCGCTTTCTTGTGAGCTGGCCGCAAACCCGCAGGATTGCTTCATGTCCTAATCTGGTTCCGGCACAGCATGCTGATCCTTTGGTAAATTCCTCTTCCTGGTGGGAAATGAGTGTTATATTTGAACGTGCAGACACCTAGAGCTAGTCTCTCATTGGTTCTCCCTATTCTTGTTCATCGTGCGCAGAAATTGCAAACTGTGCCAAACAGGAGGTTAAAGGCACTGACTCTCTAAGTGGGGAGAGTATTAGTAAAGGGTCTTCAATCGTGAACCCGAGTAAAAGGGGACGAAAACTGAGATGCATTTGAAAAGGTTTCCCGGTCACACGGTGCACCATACTGTGGGTTTCCCATGCATGTTTTAGCTGAAGGAAGAATCCCTTAAACCTGGAGAGTTGGGACCCATGGAATGGGTACCATGCAGTATGACTTCAAAGGGCCTGCATTTTCTCAACGAACCTCACCAATGCTATCAGGCCGAAGTGTACAGCCTTATGTCTCACTCAGCTCTGGTTGTAGATGTGGTAAATCCAGGTTGCATCACAAGCCCTGAATGAATTATTTAAGAATTGCTCTCTATTTCACTGTCATTGTGTTTTGTTTTTGAAATTTATTTTGATAATGGGATTTATCGGATTTTCACTGCTGCGTTTAGGCCGCTGTACACACGCTTGATTTCCTTATGGAGACATATAAATCCATGGGTTTTAAGATTCTTACTTGTCACGTATCTTCCCAGGCGTTGAATATGGGGTGTTGAGTCCATTTCGTTGAGCAAGGAGTAGGTCTTGTCTATTATATATTGGGCTTATGTAACGGTATCTGTGCTAATTTCAATCTCTGGTTTTCTGCAGCACCCCAACTCACCTTTCCCCATAAGCAAGCATAAGTTGGTTTTCTAAATTTGAGACACTGTTCTGTTTTGTAATTCAATTCATGCGTAGCCAAGTTTACATTCCGTGTATTAGTGATATCTTATGATGTTTCTTTTTCTGTGTGACTTATTTCTCGTAGAATCATCATACTTGGATCCACTCATTATGCCGCTACAGGCCTGATGACGTAGATTTCATTGCTGAGTGATATTCCATTGTATGTGCGTACCCCAACTTCTTTATCCATTTTTTGCTTTCTCGGATATTTAACTTGTACCGTAGACGAGGTTCTTGTAAACAGAGCCGTCCCAAACTTTGGGGTGGCTGTGTGTTTTTGATTTTAATTTCCCTAAGCTATAGGACCATAAGTGGAAGTGCCATAGGCTGTGTTGCTTTGTTTCCTACGTGTTTCAGGAAACACCATACACTTCTCCAGAGTGGCTGTTGGCAATTTACATCCTGTCCATCAGCATAACAAGGCTCCCTGTTCTCCATGACCTGTCCTGCCTTTCTGGATTTTACACTTTTTTCAGATGGCCCTTTTGACCGGGGGGCAGTGAGACTCCATTGTAGTGCAGATTTCCTTTACACGCATGCTTCGTTGACCAAAAAGGGCGTATGCGTTTTTTCCTGAATATATTCAGGAAAAAACACATACGCCCTTTTTGGCCAAGTGCATGATGGTCGACATTCTGCCTCTTTTCCTATGCTTTAAGTGCAATTCCAGTCACCCCCTGAAATCGTTTTCCTGAAATTCTGCCCCGCTTTCAAGTCCTCTTCGAAGACTTACTTCAATACATTTTTGGACGATAGCTGTCATTCATAACTCTGCAGGTTTGTGAATTTCAGTGGCCCTGAGCTCCTTTCTTCAACTCACTTTCTTGTGAGCTGGCTGCAAAACCGCAGGATTGCTTCAGGCCCTAATCTGTTTCTGGCAGGGCATGCTGAGCCTTTGGTTAATTCCTCTTCCTGGCGGGAAATGAGCGTTCCATATGCCCGTGCAGACACCTACAGCTAGTCTCTCATTGGTTCTCCCTATTCCTGTTCATCTTGCGCAGAAATTGCAAACTGTGCCAAACAGGAGGTTAAAGGCACTGACTCTCCAAGTGGGGAGAATGTTAGTAAAGCGTCTGGAATGGTGAACCCGAGTACCAGCGTTCGAAAAATGAGATGCATTTGAAAACGTTTCCCAATCACATGGTGGAACATACTCTCGGTTTCCCATGCATGATTTAGCTGAAGGAAGAATCCCTTAAACCTGGAAAGTTGGGACCCATGGAATGGGTACCAGGCAGTATGACTTCAAAGGGTCTGCGTTTGCTCACCGAACCTCACCAATGCTGTCAGCCTGAAGTGTCCAGCCTTATGTCTCACACAGCTCTGCGTGTAGCTGTGGTAAATCCAGGTTGCATCACAAGCCCTGAATGAATTATTTAAGAATTGCTCTCTATTTCACTCTCATTGTGTTTTGTTTTCGAAATTTATCTTGATAATGGGATTTATCTGATTTTCACTGCTGCATTTAGGCCGCTGTACACATGCTTGATTTCCTTATGGAGACATATAAATCCATGGGTTTTAAGATTCTTCCTTGTCAGGTATGTTCCCAGGCGTTGAATATGGGCTGTTGAGTCCATTTCGCTGAGCAAGGAGTAGGTCTTGTCTATTATATATTTGGCTTATGGAATGGTATCTGTGCTAATTTCAATCTCTGGTTTTATACAGCACCCAAATTCACCTTTCCCCATAAGCAAGCATAAGTTGGTTTTCTAAATTTGAGACCCTGTTCTGTTTTGTAATTCAGTTCATGTGTAGTCAAGTTTACATTCCGTGTATTAGTGATATCTTATGATGTTTCTTATTCTGTGTGACTTATTTCCCGTAGATTCATCGTACTTGGATCCACTCATTATGCCGCTACGGGCCTGATGACGGAGATTTCATTGCTGAGTGATATTCCATTGTACGTGCGTACCACAACTTCTTTATCCATTTTTTGCTTTCTTGGATATTTAACTTGTACCGTAGATGAGGTTCTTGTAAACAGAGCCGTCCCAAACTTTGGGGTGGCTGTGTGCTTTTGATTTTAATTTCTCTAAGCTATAGGACCATAAGTGGAAGTGCCATAGGCTGTGTTGCTTTGTTTCCTACGTGTTTCAGGAAACACCATACACTTCCCCAGAGTGGCTGTTGGCAATTGACATCCTGCCCAGCAGCATAACAAGGCTCCCTGTTCTCCATGACCTGTCCTGCCTTTCTGGATTTTACACTTTTTTCAGATGGCCCTTTTGACCGGGGGGCAGTGAGACTCCATTGTAGTGCAGATTTCCTTTACACGCATGCTTGGTTGACCAAAAAGTGCGTATGCGTTTTTTCCTGAATATATTCAGGAAAAAACGCATACGCCCTTTTTGGCCAAGTGCATCATTGTCGACATTCTGCCTCTTTTCCTATGCTTTAAGTGCAATTCCAGTCTACCCCCTGAAATCTTTTTCCTGAAATTCTGCCCCGCTTTCAAGTCCTCTTCGAAGACTTACTTCAATACATTTTTGGATGATAGCTGTCATTCATAACTCTGCAGGTTTGTGAATTACAGTGCCCCAGAACTCCTTTCCTCAACTCGCTTTCATGTGAACCTGCCGCAAAACCGCAGGATTGTTTCAGGCCCTAATCTGTTTCCGGCAGGGCACGCTGAGCCTTTGGTTAATTCGTCTTCCTGGTGGGAAATGAGCATTCCATTTGCCCGTGCAGACACGTACTGCTAGTCTCTCATTGGTTCTCCCTATTCCTGTTCATCTTGCGAAGAAATTGCAAACTGTGCCAATCAGGAGGTTAAAGGCACTGACTCTCCAAGTGGGGAGAGTGTTAGTAAAGCGTCTGGAATGGTGAACCCCAGTACCAGGCCTCGAAAACTGAGATGCATTTGAAAACGTTTCCCAATCACACGGTGGACCATACTCTGGGTTTCCCATGCATGTTTTAGCTGAAGGAAGAATCCCTTAAACCTGGAGATTTAAGACCCTTGGAATGGGTACCATGCAGTATGACTTCAAAGGGTCTGCGTTTCCTCACCGAACCTCACCAATGCTATCAGCCCGAAGTGTCCAGCCTTATGTCTCACACAGCTGTGCGTGTAGATGTGGTAAATCCAGGTTGCATCACAAGCCCTGAGTGAATTATTTAAGAATTGCTCTCTATTTCACTGTCATTGTGTTTTGTTTTTGTAATTTATTTTGATAATGGGATTTATCGGATTTTCACTGCTGCGTTTATGCCGCTGTACACATGCTTGATTCTCTTATGGAGACATATAAATCCATGGGTTTTCAGATTCTTACTAGTCAGGTATATTCCTAGGCATTGAATATGGGGTGTTGAGTCCATTTCGTGGAGCAAGGAGTAGGTCCTGACTATTACATATTTGCTTATGGAAAGGTATCTGTGCTAATTTCAATCTCTGGTTTTATGCAGCACCACAACTCACCTTTCCCCTTAAGCAAGCATAAGTTGGTTTTCTAAATTTGAGACCCTTTTCTGTTTTGTAATTGAGTTCATGTGCAGCCATGTTTGCATTCCGTGTATTTGAGATATCTTATGGTGTTTCTTTTTCTGTGTGACTTAGTTAACTTAGAATGATCGTACCTGAATCCACTCATTATGCCGCGACGGGCCTCATGACATAGATTTCATTGCTGAGTGATATTCCATTGTACGTACGTACAACAACTTCTTTATCCATTTTTTGCTTTCTTGGATATTTCACTTGTACCGTAAATGAGGTTCTTGTAAGCAGAGCCGTCCAAAATTTATGGGTGGCTGTGTCTTTTTGATTTTAATTTCCCTAAGCTATAGAACCATAAGTGGAAGTGCCGTAGGCTCCGTTGCTTAGTTTTTTAGGTGTTTGAGGAAACACCATACACTTCTCCAGAGTGGCTGTTGGCAATTTACATCCCGCCCATCAGCATAACAAGGCTCCCTGTTCTCCATGGCCTGTCCTGCCTTTCTGGATTTTTCACTTTTTTCAGATGTCCCTTTTGACAGGGGGGCAGTGAGACTTCATTGTAATGCATATTTCTTTACAGGCTTGCTTGTTTGGCCAAAAAGGGCGTATGTGTTTTTTCTTGAATATATTCAGGAAAAAACGCATACGCCCTTTTTGACCAAGTGCATCATTGTCGACTTTCTGTCTCTTTCCTTATGCTTTAAATGCAATTCCAGTCTGCCCCTGAACTCGTTTTCCTGCAATTCTGCCCCGCTTTCAAGTCCTCTACGCAGCCTTACTTCAATACATTTTTGGACAATAGCTGACATTTATAACTCTGCAGGTTTGTGAATGACAGTGCGCCTGAGCTCCTTTCTTCTACTCGCTTTCTTGTGAGCTGGCCGCAAACCCGCAGGATTGCTTCATGTCCTAATCTGGTTCCGGCACAGCATGCTGATCCTTTGGTAAATTCCTCTTCCTGGTGGGAAATGAGTGTTATATTTGAACGTGCAGACACCTAGAGCTAGTCTCTCATTGGTTCTCCCTATTCTTGTTCATCGTGCGCAGAAATTGCAAACTGTGCCAAACAGGAGGTTAAAGGCACTGACTCTCTAAGTGGGGAGAGTATTAGTAAAGGGTCTTCAATCGTGAACCCGAGTAAAAGGGGACGAAAACTGAGATGCATTTGAAAAGGTTTCCCGGTCACACGGTGCACCATACTGTGGGTTTCCCATGCATGTTTTAGCTGAAGGAAGAATCCCTTAAACCTGGAGAGTTGGGACCCATGGAATGGGTACCATGCAGTATGACTTCAAAGGGCCTGCATTTTCTCAACGAACCTCACCAATGCTATCAGGCCGAAGTGTACAGCCTTATGTCTCACTCAGCTCTGGTTGTAGATGTGGTAAATCCAGGTTGCATCACAAGCCCTGAATGAATTATTTAAGAATTGCTCTCTATTTCACTGTCATTGTGTTTTGTTTTTGAAATTTATTTTGATAATGGGATTTATCGGATTTTCACTGCTGCGTTTAGGCCGCTGTACACACGCTTGATTTCCTTATGGAGACATATAAATCCATGGGTTTTAAGATTCTTACTTGTCACGTATCTTCCCAGGCGTTGAATATGGGGTGTTGAGTCCATTTCGTTGAGCAAGGAGTAGGTCTTGTCTATTATATATTGGGCTTATGTAACGGTATCTGTGCTAATTTCAATCTCTGGTTTTCTGCAGCACCCCAACTCACCTTTCCCCATAAGCAAGCATAAGTTGGTTTTCTAAATTTGAGACACTGTTCTGTTTTGTAATTCAATTCATGCGTAGCCAAGTTTACATTCCGTGTATTAGTGATATCTTATGATGTTTCTTTTTCTGTGTGACTTATTTCTCGTAGAATCATCATACTTGGATCCACTCATTATGCCGCTACAGGCCTGATGACGTAGATTTCATTGCTGAGTGATATTCCATTGTATGTGCGTACCCCAACTTCTTTATCCATTTTTTGCTTTCTCGGATATTTAACTTGTACCGTAGACGAGGTTCTTGTAAACAGAGCCGTCCCAAACTTTGGGGTGGCTGTGTGTTTTTGATTTTAATTTCCCTAAGCTATAGGACCATAAGTGGAAGTGCCATAGGCTGTGTTGCTTTGTTTCCTACGTGTTTCAGGAAACACCATACACTTCTCCAGAGTGGCTGTTGGCAATTTACATCCCGTCCATCAGCATAACAAGGCTCCCTGTTCTCCATGACCTGTCCTGCCTTTCTGGATTTTACACTTTTTTCAGATGGCCCTTTTGACCGGGGGGCAGTGAGACTTCATTGCAGTGCAGTTTTCCTTTACACGCTTGCTTGGTTGACCAAAAAGTGCGTATGCGTTTTTTCCTGAATATATTCAGGAAAAAACGCATACGCCCTTTTTGGCCAAGTGCATCATTGTCGACATACTGCCTCTTTTCTTATGCTTTAAGTGCAATTCCAGTCTACCCCCTGAAATCGTTTTCCAGAAATTCTGCCCCGCTTTCAACTCCTCTTCGAAGACTTACTTCAATACATTTTTGGACGATAGCTGTCATTCACAACTCTGCAGGTTTGTGAATTACAGTGCCCCTGAGCTCCTTTCTTCAACTCGCTTTCTTGTGAGCTGGCTGCAAAACCACAGGATTGCTTCAGGCCCTAATCTGTTTCCGGCAGGGCACGCTGAGCCTTTGTTTAATTCCTCTTCCTGGTGGGAAATGAGCGTTCCATTTGCCTGTGCAGACACCTACAGCTAGTCTCTCATTGGTTCTCCCTATTCCTATTCATCTTGCGCAGAAATTGCAAACTGTGACAAACAGGAGGTTTAAGGCACTGACTCTCCAAGTGGGGAGAGGGTTTGTAAAGCGTCTGGAATGGTGAACCCGAGTATCAGGGTTCGAAAACTGAGATGCATTTGAAAACGTTTCCCAATCACACGGTAGACCATACTCTGGGTTTCCCATGCATGTTTTAGCTGAAGGAAGAATCCCTTAAACCTGGAGAGTTGGGACCCATGGAATGGGTACCATGCAGTATGACTTCAAAGGTTCTGCGTTTGCTCACCGAACCTCACCAATGCTATCAGCCCGAAGTGTCCTGGCTTATGTCTCACCCAGCTCTTGGTGTAGATGTGGTAAATCCAGGTTGCATCACAAGCCCTGAATGAATTATTTAAGAATTGCTCTCTATTTCACTGTCATTGTGTTTTGTTTTTGAAATTTATTTTGATAATGGGATTTATCGGATTTCCACTGCTGCGTTTAGGCCGCTGTACACATGCTTGATTTCCGTATGGAGACATATAAATCCATGGGTTTTAAGATTCTTACTTGTCAGGTACATTCCCAGGCGTTGAATATGGAGTTTTGAGTCCATTTCATTGAGCAAGGAGTAGGTCTTGTCTATTATATATTTGGCTTATGGAAAGGTATCTGTGCTAATTTCTATCTCTGGTTTTATGCAGCACCCCAACTCACCTTTCCCCATAAGCAAACATAAGTTGGTTTTCTAAATTTGATACCATGTTCTGTTTTGTAATTCAGTTCATGTGTAGTCAAATTTACATTCCGTGTATTAGTGATATCTTATGATGTTTCTTTTTCTGTGTGACTTATTTCTCGTAGAATCATCGTACCTGAATCCACTCATTATGCCGCTACGGTCCTGATGACGTAGATTTCATTGCTGAGTGATATTCCATTGTACGTGCGTACCACAATTTCTTTATCCATTTTTTGCTTTCTCGGATATTTAACTGGTACCGTAGACGAGGTTCTTGTAAACAGAGCCAACCCAAACATTGGGGTGGCTGTGTGTTTTTTAATTTTAATTTCCCTAAGCTATAGGACCATAAGTGGAAGTGCCATAGGCTGTGTTGCTTTGTTTCCTACGTGTTTCAGGAAACACCATACACTTCTCCAGAGTGGCTGTTGGCAATTTACATCCCACCCATCAGCATAACAGTGCTCCGTGTTCTCCATGAGCAGTCCTGCCTTTCTGGATTTTACACTTTTTTAGATGGCCCTTTTGACCGGGGGGCAGTGAGACTTCATTGTAGTGCAGATTTCCTTTACACGCTTGCTTGGTTGGCCAAAAAGGGTGTATGCGTTTTTTCCTGAGTATATTCAGGAAAAAACACATACGCACTTTTTGGCCAAGTGCATCATTGTCGACATTCTGCCTCATTTCCTATGCTTTAAGTGCAATTCCAGTCTACGCCCTGAAATCGTTTTCCAGAAATTCTGCCCCGCTTTCAAGTCCTCTTCAAAGACTTACTTCAATACATTTTTGGACGAGAGCTGTCATTCATAACTCTGCAGGTTTGTGAAATACAGTGGTCCTGAGCTCCTTTCTTCAACTCACTTTCTTGTGAGCTGGCCGCAAAACCGCAGGATTGCTTAAGGCCCTAATCTGTTTCCGGCAGGGCACGCTGAGCCTTTGTTTAATTCCTCTTCCTGGTGAGAAATGAGCGTTCCATTTGCCCGTGCAGACACCTACAGCTAGTCTCTCATTTGTTCTCCCTATTCCTGTTCATCTTGCGAAGAAATTGCAACCTGTGCCAAACAGGAGGTTAAAGGCACTGACTCTCCAAGTGGGGAGAGTGTTAGTAAAGCGTCTGGAATGGTGAACCCCAGTACCACGCCTCGAAAACTGAGATGCATTTGAAAACGTTTCCCAATCACACGGTGGACCATACTCTGGGTTTCCCATGCATGTTTTAGCTGAAGGAAGAATCCCTTAAACCTGGAGATTTAAGACCCTTGGAATGGGTACCATGCAGTATGACTTCAAAGGGTCTGCGTTTCCTCACCGAACCTCACCAATGCTATCAGCCCGAAGTGTCCTGCCTTATGTCTCACACAGCTGTGCATGTAGATGTGGTAAATCCAGGTTGCATCACAAGCCCTGAGTGAATTATTTAAGAATTGCTCTCTATTTCACTGTCATTGTGTTTTGTTTTTGTAATTTATTTTGATAATGGGATTTATCGGATTTTCACTGCTGCGTTTATGCCGCTGTACACATGCTTGATTCTCTTATGGAGACATATAAATCCATGGGTTTTCAGATTATTACTAGTCAGGTATATTCCTAGGCATTGAATATGGGGTGTTGAGTCCATTTCGTGGAGCAAGGAGTAGGTCCTGACTATTACATATTTGCTTATGGAAAGGTATCTGTGCTAATTTCAATCTCTGGTTTTATGCAGCACCACAACTCACCTTTCCCCTTAAGCAAGCATAAGTTGGTTTTCTAAATTTGAGACCCTTTTCTGTTTTGTAATTGAGTTCATGTGCAGCCATGTTTGCATTCCGTGTATTTGAGATATCTTATGGTGTTTCTTTTTCTGTGTGACTTAGTTAACTTAGAATGATCGTACCTGAATCCACTCATTATGCCGCGACGGGCCTCATGACATAGATTTCATTGCTGAGTGATATTCCATTGTACGTACGTACAACAACTTCTTTATCCATTTTTTGCTTTCTTGGATATTTCACTTGTACCGTAAATGAGGTTCTTGTAAGCAGAGCCGTCCAAAATTTATGGGTGGCTGTGTCTTTTTGATTTTAATTTCCCTAAGCTATAGAACCATAAGTGGAAGTGCCGTAGGCTCCGTTGCTTAGTTTTTTAGGTGTTTGAGGAAACACCATACACTTCTCCAGAGTGGCTGTTGGCAATTTACATCCCGCCCATCAGCATAACAAGGCTCCCTGTTCTCCATGGCCTGTCCTGCCTTTCTGGATTTTTCACTTTTTTCAGATGTCCCTTTTGACAGGGGGGCAGTGAGACTTCATTGTAATGCATATTTCTTTACAGGCTTGCTTGTTTGGCCAAAAAGGGCGTATGTGTTTTTTCTTGAATATATTCAGGAAAAAACGCATACGCCCTTTTTGACCAAGTGCATCATTGTCGACTTTCTGTCTCTTTCCTTATGCTTTAAATGCAATTCCAGTCTGCCCCTGAACTCGCTTTCCTGCAATTCTGCCCCGCTTTCAAGTCCTCTACGCAGCCTTACTTCAATACATTTTTGGACAATAGCTGACATTTATAACTCTGCAGGTTTGTGAATGACAGTGCGCCTGAGCTCCTTTCTTCTACTCGCTTTCTTGTGAGCTGGCCGCAAACCCGCAGGATTGCTTCATGTCCTAATCTGGTTCCGGCACAGCTTGCTGATCCTTTCGTAAATTCCTCTTCCTGGTGGGAAATGAGTGTTATATTTGAACGTGCAGACACCTAGAGCTAGTCTCTCATTGGTTCTCCCTATTCTTGTTCATCTTGCGCAGAAATTGCAAACTGTGCCAAACAGGAGGTTAAAGGCACTGACTCTCTAAGTGGGGAGAGTATTAGTAAAGGGTCTTCAATCGTGAACCCGAGTAAAAGGGGACGAAAGCTGAGATGCATTTGAAAAGGTTTCCCGGTCACACGGTGCACCATACTGTGGGTTTCCCATGCATGTTTTAGCTGAAGGAAGAATCCCTTAAACCTGGAGAGTTGGGACCCATGGAATGGGTACCATGCAGTATGACTTCAAAGGGCCTGCATTTTCTCAACGAACCTCACCAATGCTATCAGGCCGAAGTGTACAGCCTTATGTCTCACTCAGCTCTGGTTGTAGATGTGGTAAATCCAGGTTGCATCACAAGCCCTGAATGAATTATTTAAGAATTGCTCTCTATTTCACTGTCATTGTGTTTTGTTTTTGAAATTTATTTTGATAATGGGATTTATCGGATTTTCACTGCTGCGTTTAGGCCGCTGTACACACGCTTGATTTCCTTATGGAGACATATAAATCCATGGGTTTTAAGATTCTTACTTGTCACGTATCTTCCCAGGCGTTGAATATGGGGTGTTGAGTCCATTTCGTTGAGCAAGGAGTAGGTCTTGTCTATTATATATTGGGCTTATGTAACGGTATCTGTGCTAATTTCAATCTCTGGTTTTCTGCAGCACCCCAACTCACCTTTCCCCATAAGCAAGCATAAGTTGGTTTTCTAAATTTGAGACACTGTTCTGTTTTGTAATTCAATTCATGCGTAGCCAAGTTTACATTCCGTGTATTAGTGATATCTTATGATGTTTCTTTTTCTGTGTGACTTATTTCTCGTAGAATCATCATACTTGGATCCACTCATTATGCCGCTACGGGCCTGATGACGTAGATTTCATTGCTGAGTGATATTCCATTGTATGTGCGTACCCCAACTTCTTTATCCATTTTTTGCTTTCTCGGATATTTAACTTGTACCGTAGACGAGGTTCTTGTAAACAGAGCCGTCCCAAACTTTGGGGTGGCTGTGTGTTTTTGATTTTAATTTCCCTAAGCTATAGGACCATAAGTGGAAGTGCCATAGGCTGTGTTGCTTTGTTTCCTACGTGTTTCAGGAAACACCATACACTTCTCCAGAGTGGCTGTTGGCAATTTACATCCCGTCCATCAGCATAACAAGGCTCCCTGTTCTCCATGACCTGTCCTGCCTTTATGGATTTTACACTTTTTTCAGATGGCCCTTTTGACCGGGGGGCAGTGAGACTTCATTGCAGTGCAGTTTTCCTTTACACGCTTGCTTGGTTGACCAAAAAGTGCGTATGCGTTTTTTCCTGAATATATTCAGGAAAAAACGCATACGCCCTTTTTGGCCAAGTGCATCATTGTCGACATTCTGCCTCTTTTCTTATGCTTTAAGTGCAATCCCAGTCTACCCCCTGAAATCGTTTTCCAGAAATTCTGCCCCGCTTTCAACTCCTCTTCGAAGACTTACTTCAATACATTTTTGGACGATAGCTGTCATTCATAACTCTGCAGGTTTGTGAATTACAGTGCCCCTGAGCTCCTTTCTTCAACTCGCTTTCTTGTGAGCTGGCTGCAAAACCACAGGATTCCTTCAGGCCCTAATCTGTTTCCGGCAGGGCACGCTGAGCCTTTGGTTAATTCCTCTTCCTGGTGGGAAATGAGCGTTCCATTTGCCTGTGCAGACACCTACAGCTAGTCTCTCATTGGTTCTCCCTATTCCTATTCATCTTGCGCAGAAATTGCAAACTGTGACAAACAGGAGGTTTAAGGCACTGACTCTCCAAGTGGGGAGAGGGTTAGTAAAGCGTCTGGAATGGTGAACCCGAGTATCAGGGTTCGAAAACTGAGATGCATTTGAAAACGTTTCCCAATCACACGGTAGACCATACTCTGGGTTTCCCATGCATGTTTTAGCTGAAGGAAGAATCCCTTAAACCTGGAGAGTTGGGACCCATGGAATGGGTACCATGCAGTATGACTTCAAAGGTTCTGCGTTTGCTCACCGAACCTCACCAATGCTATCAGCCCGAAGTGTCCTGGCTTATGTCTCACCCAGCTCTTGGTGTAGATGTGGTAAATCCAGGTTGCATCACAAGCCCTGAATGAATTATTTAAGAATTGCTCTCTATTTCAGTGTCATTGTGTTTTGTTTTTGAAATTTATTTTGATAATGGGATTTATCGGATTTCCACTGCTGCGTTTAGGCCGCTGTACACATGCTTGATTTCCGTATGGAGACATATAAATCCATGGGTTTTAAGATACTTACTTGTCAGGTACATTCCCAGGCGTTGAATATGGAGTTTTGAGTCCATTTCGTTGAGCAAGGAGTAGGTCTTGTCTATTATATATTTGGCTTATGGAAAGGTATCTGTGCTAATTTCTATCTCTGGTTTTATGCAGCACCCCAACTCACCTTTCCCCATAAGCAAACATAAGTTGGTTTTCTAAATTTGATACCATGTTCTGTTTTGTAATTCAGTTCATGTGTAGTCAAATTTACATTCCGTGTATTAGTGATATCTTATGATGTTTCTTTTTCTGTGTGACTTATTTCTCGTAGAATCATCGTACCTGAATCCACTCATTATGCCGCTACGGTCCTGATGACGTAGATTTCATTGCTGAGTGATATTCCATTGTACGTGCGTACCACAATTTTTTTTTCCATTTTTTGCTTTCTCGGATATATAACTGGTACCGTAGACGAGGTTCTTGTAAACAGAGCCAACCCAAACATTGGGGTGGCTGTGTGTTTTTTAATTTTAATTTCCCTAAGCTATAGGACCATAAGTGGAAGTGCCATAGGCTGTGTTGCTTTGTTTCCTACGTGTTTCAGGAAACACCATACACTTCTCCAGAGTGGCTGTTGGCAATTTACATCCCACCCATCAGCATAACAGTGCTCCGTGTTCTCCATGAGCAGTCCTGCCTTTCTGGATTTTACACTTTTTTAGATGGCCCTTTTGACCGGGGGGCAGTGAGACTTCATTGTAGTGCAGATTTCCTTTACACGCTTGCTTGGTTGGCCAAAAAGGGCGTATGCGTTTTTTCCTGAATATATTCAGGAAAAAACACATACGCACTTTTTGGCCAAGTGCATCATTGTCGACATTCTGCCTCATTTCCTATGCTTTAAGTGCAATTCCAGTCTACGCCCTGAAATCGTTTTCCGGAAATTCTGCCCCGCTTTCAAGTCCTCTTCAAAGACTTACTTCAATACATTTTTGGACGAGAGCTGTCATTCATAACTCTGCAGGTTTGTGAAATACAGTGGTCTTGAGCTCCTTTCTTCAACTCACTTTCTTGTGAGCTGGCCGCAAAACCGCAGGATTGCTTAAGGCCCTAATCTGTTTCCGGCAGGGCACGCTGAGCCTTTGTTTAATTCCTCTTCCTGGTGAGAAATGAGCGTTCCATTTGCCCGTGCAGACACCTACAGCTAGTCTCTCATTTGTTCTCCCTATTCCTGTTCATCTTGCGAAGAAATTGCAAACTGTGCCAATCAGGAGGTTAAAGGCACTGACTCTCCAAGTGGGGAGAGTGTTAGTAAAGCGTCTGGAATGGTGAACCCCAGTACCAGGGTTCGAAAACTGAGATGCATTTGAAAACGTTTCCCAATCACACGGTGGACCATACTCTGGGTTTCCCATGCATGTTTTAGCTGAAGGAAGAATCCCTTAAACCTGGAGATTTAAGACCCTTGGAATGGGTACCATGCAGTATGACTTCAAAGGGTCTGCGTTTCCTCACCGAACCTCACCAATGCTATCAGCCCGAAGTGTCCAGCCTTATGTCTCACACAGCTGTGCGTGTAGATGTGGTAAATCCAGGTTGCATCACAAGCCCTGAGTGAATTATTTAAGAATTGCTCTCTATTTCACTGTCATTGTGTTTTGTTTTTGTAATTTATTTTGATAATGGGATTTATCGGATTTTCACTGCTGCGTTTATGCCGCTGTACACATGCTTGATTCTCTTATGGAGACATATAAATCCATGGGTTTTCAGATTCTTACTAGTCAGGTATATTCCTAGGCATTGAATATGGGGTGTTGAGTCCATTTCGTGGAGCAAGGAGTCGTCCTGACTATTACATATTTGCTTATGGAAAGGTATCTGTGCTAATTTCAATCTCTGGTTTTATGCAGGACCACAACTCACCTTTCCCCTTAAGCAAGCATAAGTTGGTTTTCTAAATTTGAGACCCTTTTCTGTTTTGTAATTGAGTTCATGTGCAGCCATGTTTGCATTCCGTGTATTTGAGATATCTTATGGTGTTTCTTTTTCTGTGTGACTTAGTTAACTTAGAATGATCGTACCTGAATCCACTCATTATGCCGCGACGGGCCTCATGACATAGATTTCATTGCTGAGTGATATTCCATTGAATGTGCGTACCACGATTTCTTTATCCATTTTTCACATTCTGGGATATTTAACTTGTACCGTAGACGAGATTCCTGTAAACAGAGCCGTCTGAAACTTTGGGGTGGCTGTCTGTTTTTGATTTTAATTTCCGTGATCTATAAGACCATAAGTGGAAGTGCCGTAGTCTCCGTTGCTTTGTTTCTTAGGTGTTTCAGGAAACACCATACACATCTCCAGAGTGGCTGTTGGCAATTTACATCCCGCCCATCAGCATAACAAGGCTCCCTGTTCTCCGTGGCCTGTGCTGCCTTTCTGGATTTTACACTTTTTTCAGATGGCCCTTTTGAACGGGGGGCAGTGAGACTTCATTGTAGTGCAGATTTCTTTAACATGCTTGCTTGGTTGGCCAAAAAGGGCGTATGCGTTTTTTCCTGAATATATTCAGGAAAAAACGCATACGCCCTTTTTGGCCAAGTGCATCATTGTCGACGTTCTGCCTCTTTTCCTATGCTTTAAATGCAATTCCAGTCTACCCCCTGAAATCGTTTTCTTGCAATTCTGCCCCGCTTTCAAGTCCTTTTCGCAGCCTTCCTTCAATATATTTTGGGTGATAGCTGTCATTTATAACTCTGCAGGTTTGTGAATTATAGTGTCCCTGAGCTCCTTTCTTCAACTCGCTTTCTTGTGAGCTGGCCGCAAACCCGCAGGATTGCTTCAGGCCCTAATCTGGTTCCGGCACGGCATGCTGAGCCTTTGGTTAATTCCTCTTCCTGGTGGGAAATGAGCGTTAAATTTGCCCATGCAGACACCTTCACACGAGTCTTCATGGTGCCACTTTGCCCCGGTTAACTCTATGGAGGTTGGAGTTGGAGGGCCTCCTCGCTCAAGGTCAGTGTGCCCATGGAGCCAACCCTGCAACTTCAGGGCATGGTTGGGTGTTAGGATCACCATGTGGGGTCCTTTTCCCTTCGGAGGGAGGTGGCCTTTTGGGCTGCTGATTTCCAGGTTTTCAGATACGGCCAGTATCTTGGCCAGATGTGGCGGTGGGCCAAGCCCCTTGGTGACCGTAGTTTATCCTACCTGGATCGCATTCTTGCATTGTTCCATTTCAAGTGGTCCCAGGTTTTGCACTAATACTCCAATGGCGATTCACCGTTCACCAGGAATGTAAAGGTCAAAGGGTTTAGCTAAATTAGGGAGCTCCAGGGCAAGGGTCTGAATTGACTGCTCTTTCCATTCTTGAAAGGCCACTTCTGCATTCTATTCAAAAGGATCATCATCTTTTCCTTTCAGTGTTTCATATAGAGGCCCAGCTAGTAGACTGTAGTTAGGGATCCAGAAGCAGCAAACCCTGGCCTCCCCAGGAACCCCTAAGCTGTCTTCTAGTTTCAGAAATGGGTAAGGCTGTAAATTGTTTCTTCCCTTTCCTGGGATGGGCTTCTCCGACCTTCTGTGAGAATGAAGCCCAGGCAGGTCACCGTAGTCTGTGATATTTGAGCTTTTTCTTGGACAACTTGTATCCTTTATTGGCTTGGTAGTTCAGAGGTCTCCTTAGTAGGGCTGGCGATCAGAATGTCATCTGCATATTGAAGGAGTGTTTCCTTTTCCAGAGGTAGAACTTTTAGTTCTTTAGCTGAGCTTTCCCCAAAGATGGTGTGGGAATTTTTGAACCCTTGGGGCAACACGGCCCGGAAGTATTGTTTTAGTTGTATGTTGAGTCCTGCCACTCACAAGCCAAAATTTCTTGTGACTCTGGGACTAATAGAATACAAAAGAAGGCATCATTGAAGACTAATACAGAATACCATGTCCTGGTGGTTGGTAGAATGACCAGCAGGGTGTAGGATTTAGGAACTACTAGAGGTATATCCTCGGTGGCTTCACTGACTGTCCTGACATCCTTTACCAGGACTCCAGCAGCCCATGGGGCTCTCGAGGTCAGGCCAATCCCAGGATATGGAGCTCACCTGGGCAGGTACCCCACCCCCACCCCAGCCCATGGGGCTCTCGTGTTCAGGCCCCTCCCAGGATATGGGGTTCCCTGGGCAGGTTCCCCTGCAGCCCATGGGGCTCTCGTGGTCAGGCCCCTCCCAGGATACAGAGCTACCCTTGCAGGTACCATGGCAGGGCTGGGAACACAGGAACCGTGCATATCGCCCTCATTGCAGAGCACTCCCAGCTCACCTGTCACTCAGATCTGACACAGAGCACCTCAGAGCAGGACTTGAACTAACAAACAGCAGCTCCGACAGGTCTGTGACCCTGGGCATCACTCTGTGTGGCCTCCCTCCACCTGGTCTTCCAGAGACTTCCACTGCACCCGGGGCACCAGGCCTCTGTCTCCACCCACCAGCCACCCCTCCTCTCCCTGACTCCTGGGTTCCTCTCATTAGGAGAGGGTTTTCTTGAAGTTGTCTCCCACTCATGGGCCAGATAATATAATTAGAAAACAAGCCAGAGCTGCAGCCCCTTGTCTATCCTGACTCTCAGGAGCCCACACCTGTTCCTTGGACCTGGCCGATTCAGCAAGTTCCAGTTTCTGCAACTGTGAGCCCCTGAGGGGTGATTATTGGCTGGCCTGGGAAGCCCGACCGTGCCGGCCAGACCTCCCCAGGTGTGCCTGGGTTCAGATCAATATAAACACCGCTCCAGGCAGCAAGAGCCCCTGCAGCTGTGCCTGACGCCATTTTCTCTGCCCTGTCAGCAGTCTTGGGGCTGGACTGGTGGGAGGGAGTGAGAGGCCACGGCTTTGTGGGTGGCCCAGTGTGAGTGGGGCTCTGCTGGACTTTCTGCAGCAGTTGCCAAGATGCCACCTGCTAAAGAAGAGGATGTGTCACCCATACCTGCCGCTGGAATTTCTCCCTGGGCAGAGGTGAGTGAGGAAGAAAGCAGTGGGGGCCGGGACAGCAGGGGTATCTCAGGCAGGGAAATGGAAAGCTTCCAGAAGAGCACCCAGGGCCAGGACCATCCTGGCTGGCCTGCAGGCACCAAGTCGACTGGCATGCTGTCACTCATGTGGCTCCATGGCCCTTCCTCTAGGCTTTCAAGTCCTTGTACATATTCAGGTGTTTTACCTGGGAAGGGTGGGAACATTTCAGCAGCAGCTGGCGTGGGGCTCAGCCCACGTTTACTCACAGATGCCTCGGCACGGTCCCCCAGCTTTGCAATGAGGACGCTTGTTGCGTGGGGCCTGCTGGCTGAATGGGAGATGATTCCCCACCACTGACCAACTTCAGAATTGTTTACAACTGGAGCAAGTGCCCTGATACGGTTTTCCTCTGTGTAACTGGTGGGTTCTGTTTTTTTTTCTTTTTTTCGTTTTTGGTTCAAGGTAGATTTTATTCCTCTTTTTTGTATTTACAGATATAAGCATGGAAATAATTTATTCATATAAATACATGTATGTGAAGGGAAGAATATTTTTTCTGTTTTACTTTTTGTAATTTGAATTTTATTTTATTTTTTTATACAGCAGGTTCTTTTTGGTTATCTATTTTATACATATAAATGTATATATGCCAATCCCAATCTCTCAACTCCTCCCACCACCACCCCCCAACAGCTTTCCCCCCTTGGTGTCCATACGTTTGTTGTCTACATCTGTTGCTCTATTTCTGCCTGGCAAAACGGTTCATCTGTACAATTTTTCTAGGTTCCACATATATGCATTAATAGACAAGATTTGTTTTTCTCTTTCTGACTTACTTCACTCTGTATGACAGTCTCTAGATCCATCAACGTCTCTACAAATGACCCAATTTCATTCCTTTTTATGGCTTAGTAATATTCCATTTTATATACGTAACACATCTTTATGCATTCGTCTGTCTGTGGGCATTTAGGTTGCTTCCATTACCTGGATATTGTAAATAGTGATGCAATGAACATTGTGGTGAATGTCTCTTTTTGATTTATGGTTTTGTCTGGGTATATGCCCAGTAGTGGGATTGCTGTATCATATGGTAATTCTATTCTTAGTTTTATAAGAAACTCCATAATGTTCTCCACAGTGACTGTATCAATTTACATTCCCAACAATAGTGGAAGAGGGTTCCTTATCTCCACACCCTTTCCAGCATTTGTTGTTTGTAGATTTTCTGATGATGCCCATTCTAACAGGTGTGAGGTGATACACCATGGATGAGTCTATTTCGTTGAGCAAAGAGTAGGTCTTGTCTATTACATATTTGGCTTATGGAACGGTATGTGTGCTAATTTCAATCTCTGGTTTTATACAGCACCCCAACTCAACTTTCCCCTTAAGCAAGCATAAGTTTTATCTAAATGTGAGACTCTGTTCGGTTTTGGAATTCAGTTTATGTGTAGCCAAGTTTACACTCTCTCTATTAGTGATATCTTATGATAATTATCTTTGTGTGACCTATTTCTCTTAGAATCATCATACTTAAATCCACTCAATTTGCTGCTACAGGCCTGATGACATTGATTTCATTGCTGAGTGATATTCCGTTGTACGTAAGTAGCACAACTCCTTTATCCATTTTTTTCTTTCTGGGATATTTAATTTGTACTGGACTCAAGGTTCTTGTAAACACAGCAGCCCTAAATTTGGTGTTGGCTGTGTCTTGTTGATTTTAATTTTCCTAAGCTATAGGGCCAAAAGTGGAAGTGCCCTAGGGTCTGTAGCTTTGTTTTTCAGATGTTTCAGGATACACCATAAACATCTCCAGAGTGTCTGTTGGCAATTTACATCCCGCCAATCAGCATAACAAGGCTCCCTGTTCTCCATGGCCTGTCCTGTGTTTCTGGTTTTTACACTTTTTTCAGATGGCCCTTTTGACGAATGGGAAATGAGACTTCATTGTAGTGTGGATTTCCATTTCTCGAGTGCTTGGTTGGCCAAAAAGGGCATATGTGTTTTTTCCTGAATATATTCAGGAAAAAATGTTTACGCACTTTTGTCCAAGTGCATCACTGTCAAAGATCTGGCGCTTTTCACATGTTTTAAATGCAATTCCAATCTACCTCCTGAAATATGATTCCTGCAATTCTGCCTCGTTTTCAAGTCCTCTTTGCAGACTTACTTCCATATAATTTTGCCAATAACTGTCATTTATAACACTGCAGGTTTGTGAATTACAGTGCCCGTGATTTCCTTTCTTAACTCGTTTCCTTGAAAACTGGCCACAGAACCGCAGGTTTGCTTCAGGCCGTAATCAGGGTCCGGCACGGCACTCTGAGACTTTGGTTCATTCCACTTCCTGGTGGGAAATTAGAGTTAAATGTGCCCCTCCAGACACCTGCCTCACTCCTAGCCCCTTGGTGATGTGTGTCCTGTGGTTTGAGGCCACATGTGCTGGGTTCCTCACCTTTGGCTGATGTGGCCCCACTGGTGTGAGGACACTCCTGCCTGGTTCCCATCCCCTTGCTGATGTGGGCCCTCCGGTGAGAGTCTGATCCTGGTTGGGTTCCTCACACTTCTGTGAGGTGGGCCCTCTTCTCTGAGGTCACTCCTGCCTGGTTGGCGCACCCCGCCTTGGCGACGTCGGCTCTCTGGTCGGATTTGGTGCCTGCTGGGTGTCTCCTCCCCTCGGTAATGAGGGCCCTCTGGCGTCAGGCCCTAACTCCTGGGCTCCCAATATTTTCTGATATGCGCCCTGTGGTTCGAGTACACTCCTGCCAGGTTCCCAACCCCATGGGAATGTGGGCCTTCTGCTCTGAGGTCCCAACCGTGGGTTGCTCAGTTTCATGATGAGGGCCCTCTGCTGTGAGTTCTCTCCGGCCTGGATCCCATAGCCTCGCTGCTCCTGGCCACCTGCTGGGAGGTTACAACTGCGGGATTCCTCACCTTTTTTCTTCTATGGACCCTCTGTTTTGAGACTCCTCCTGCCTGCCTCACTCCCAGCCCCTTGGTGATGTGTGTCCTCTGGTTTGAGGCCATGTATGCTGGGTCCCTCGCCTTTCGATGATGTGGCCCCACTGGTGTGAGGACACTCCTGCCTGGTTCCTATCCCCTTGATGATGTGGGCCCTCTGGTGAGAGTCTGATCCTGGCTGGGTTCCTCACCCTTCTGTGAGGGGGGCCCTCTGCTGTGAGGTCACTCCTGCCTGGCTGGCACACCCCACCTGGGCAACATCGGCCCTCTTGTGGCAGTTGGAGCCTGCTGGGAACCTCCCATCGGTGATGGGGGCCCTCTTGCCTCAGGCCCTAACTGCTGGGTACCCACATTTTCTGATACGTGCTAAGTGGTGCGAGGACACTCCTGCGAGGTTCCCATCCCCATGGGCATGTGGGCCTTCTGCTCTAAGGTCCCAACACCTGTGTTGTTCACCGTTTCACGATGTTGGCTCTCTGGTGTTAGTTCACCCAGGCCTAGATCCCATAGCCTCTGTGCTCTGAGCGGCCTGCTGGGAGGTTCCTACTGCTGGATTCCTTACCTTTTTTATTCTTTGGGTCCTGTGTTTTCATGCTCCTACTTCCTGACTCACTCCCAGCCCATTTTTGATGTAGGTCCTCTGGTTTAAGGCCACATGTATCGGTTTCCTCACCTTTATTGATGTGGCCCCACTGGTGTGAGGACACTCCTGCCTGGTTCCCATCCCCTTGGTGATGGGGGCCCTCTGGTGAGAGTCTGATCCTGTCTGGATTCCTCACACTTCTGGGAGGTGGGCCCTCTGCTGTGAGGTCACTCCTGCCTGGCTGGCACACGTCACCTTGGCGATGTGGGCCCTCAGTTGGGAGTTGGTGCCTGCTGGGAGTCTCCTCCCCTCGGTAATGAGGGCCCTCTGGCGTCAGGCCCTAACTCATGGGCTCCCAAAATTTTCTGATGTGTGCCCTGTCGTGCGAGTACACTCCAGCCAGGGTCCCATCCCCATGGGGATGTGGGCTTTCTGCCCTGAGGTCCCAACGTCTGGGTTGCTCACAGTGTCAGAATGTGGGCCCTCTGCTGTGAGTTCACTCCGGCGTGGATCCCATAGCCTCGGTGCTCTGGGCCACCTGCTTGGAGCTTCCAACTGCGGGGTTCCTCACCTTTTTTATTCTATGGGCGCTCTGTTGTGAGTCTCCTCCTGCATGCCTCACTCCCAGCCCTTTCGTGATGTGTGTCCCCTTGTTTGAGGCCACATGTGCTGTGCTCCTCACCTTTCGCTGATGTGGCCCCACTGGTGTGAGGACACTCCTGCCTGGTTTCCATCCCCTTGGTGATGTGGGCGCTCTGGTTAGAGTCTGATCCTGTTTGGGCTCCTCACACTTCTGTGAGGTGGGCCCTCTGCTGTGAGGTAACTCCTGCCTGGCTTGCTCCCATTGCCTTGGTGACGTCGGCCCTCTGGTGGCATTTGGAGCCTGCTGGTAGCCTCCTCTCCTCCGTGATGAGGGCCCTCTGGCGCCAGGCCATAACTGCTGGGTTCCCACATTTTCTGATACGTGCTAAGTTGTGCGAGGACACTCCTGCGAGGTTCCCATCCCCATGGGGATGTGGGCCTTCTGCTCCGAGGTCCCACTGGCTGGGTTGCTCACAGTTTCATGATGTGGGCCCTCTGCTGTGAGTTCACTGTGGCCTGGATCCCATAGACTCCATGCTCTGGGCCACCTGCTGGGAGGTTCAAACTGCTGGATTCCTCACATTTTTTATTCTGTGGGCCCTGTGTTGTTAGGCTACTCCTGCCTGCCTCACTCGGAGCACCTTGGAAATGTGGGTCCCCTGGTTTAGGCCACATGTGCTGGGTTCCTCACCTTTCTATAATGTGGCCACACTGGTGTGAGGACACTCCTGCCTTGTTCCGATCCCCTTGGTGATGTGGGCCCTCTGGTGAGAGTCTTATCCTGGCTGGGTTCCTCACCCTTCTGTGAGGTAGGCCCTCTGCTGTGAGGTCACTCCTGCCTGGCTGGCACACGTCAACGTGGCGACGTGGGCCCTCAGTTGGGAGTTGGTGCCTGCTGGGAGTCTCCTCCCCTCGGTAATGAGGGCCCTCTGGCGTCAGACCCTAACTCCTGGGCTCCCAAAAGTTTCTGATGTGCGCCCTGTGGTGCGAGTACACTCCTGCCAGGATCCCAACCCCATGGGAATGTGGGCCTTCTGCTCTAAGGTCCCAACGGCTGGGTTGCTCACAGTTTCATAATGAGGGCCCTCTGTTTTGAGTTCAGTCAGGCCTGGATTCCATGGCCTCGCTGCTCCTGGCCACCTGCTGGGAGGTTCCAACTGCGGGATCCCTCACCTTTTTTACGCTATGGGCCCTCTGTTTGGAGGCTCCTCCTGCCTGCCTGACTCCCAGCCCCTTGGTGATGTGTGTCCTGTAGTTTGAGGCCACGTGTGCTGGGTCCGTCACATTTCGGTGATGTGACCACACTGGTGTGAGAACACTCCTGCCTGGTTTCCATTCCCTTGGTGATGTGGGCCCTCCGGTGAGAGTCTGATCCTCTTTGGGTTCCTCACACTTTTGTGTGGTTGGCCCTCTGCTCTGAGGTCACTCCTGCCTGGCTGGCACACCCTGCATTGGCGACGTCGGCCTTCTGGTAGCAGTTGGAGCTTGCTGGGAGCCTCCTCTCCTCAGTGATGAGAGCCCTCTGTCGTCAGGCCCTAACTGCTGGGCTCCCCACCTTTTCTGATGTGTGCCCACTGGTGCGATGACACTCCTGCTTGGTTCCCTTCCCCATGGGGATGTGGGCCTTGTGCTCTGAGGTCACAACGGCTGGGTTGCTTACAGTATCACGATGAGGGCCCTCTGTTGTGAGTTCATCACTGCCTGGATCCCATAGCCTCGGTGCTCTGGGCCGCCTGCTGGGATGTTCCAACTGCTGGATTCCTCACCTTTTTTATACAATGGGCCATGTGTTTTGAGGTTAATCCTGCCTGCCTCGCTCCGAGACCCATGGTGATGTGGGTCCTCTGGTTTGAGGCCACATGTGCTGGGTACCTCAACTTTCGATGATGTGGCCCCACGGGTGTGAGGACACTCCTGCCTGGTTCCCAGCCCCTTGCTTATGTGGGCACTCTGGTGAGAGTCTGATCTTGACTGGGTTCCTTACCCTTCTGTGAGGTGGGCCCTCTGATGTGAGGTCACTCCTGCCTGGATGGCTCATGTCGCCTTGGCGACGTAGGCCCTCTGTTGGCCACTGAAGCATGCTGGGAGCCTCCTACCCTCTTTAATAAGGGCCCTGGAAGAAACGCATATGCCCTTTTTGACCAAGTGCATCATTGTCGAGGTTCTGCCTCTTCTCCTATACTTTCAGAGGACTTTCCGTCTACCTCCTGAAATCGTATTCCTGGAATTCTGCCCCGCGTTCAAGTCCTCTTTGCAGCCTTACTTCAATATATTTTTGGACGATAGCTGTCATTTATAACTCTGCAGGATTGTGAATTACAGTGCCCCTGAGCTCCTTTCTTCAACTCGCTTTCTTGTGAGCTGGCCGCAAAACCGCAGGATTGCTTCAGGCCCTAATCTGGTTCCGACACGGCATGCTGAGCCTTTGGCTAATTCCTCTTCCTGGTGGGAAATGAGCATTAAATTTGTTCGTGCAGACACCTACAGCTAATCTCTCATTGGTTCTCCCTATTCCTGTTCATCTTGCGCAGAAATTCCAAACTGTGCCAAACAGGAGGTTAAAGGCACTGACTCTCCAAGTGGGGAGAGTGTTAGTAAAGCGTCTGGAATGGTAAAACCGAGTACGAGGGGACGAAAACTGAGACGCATTTAAAAAGGTTTCCCGGTCACACGGTGGACCATATTCTGGGTTGCCCATGCATGTTTTACCTGAAGGAAGAATCCCTTCAACCTGGAGAGTTGGGACCCATGGAATGGGTACCACGCAGTATGACTTCAAAGGGTTGCCTTTGCTCACCGAACGTCACCAATGCTATCAGCCCGAAGTATCCAGCCTTATGTCTCACTCAGCTCGGGGTGTAGATGTGGTAAATCCACGTTGCATCACAAGCCCTGAATGAATTATTTAAGAATTGCTCTCTATTTCACTGTCATTGTGTTCTGTTTCTGTAATTTATTTTGATAATGGGATTTATCGGATTTTCACTGCTGCGTTTATGTCGCTGTACACATGCTTGATTCTCTTATGGAGACATATAAATCCATGGGTTTTCAGATTCTTACTAGTCAGGTATATTCCTAGGCATTGAATATGGGGTGTTGAGTCCATTTCGTGGAGCAAGGAGTAGGTCCTGACTATTACATATTTGCTTATGGAAAGGTATCTGTGCTAATTTCAATCTCTGGTTTTATGCAGCACCACAACTCACCTTTCCCCTTAAGCAAGCATAAGTTGGTTTTCTAAATTTGAGACCCTTTTCTGTTTTGTAATTGAGTTCATGTGCAGCCATGTTTGCATTCCGTGTATTTGAGATATCTTATGGTGTTTCTTTTTCTGTGTGACTTAGTTAACTTAGAATGATCGTACCTGAATCCACTCATTATGCCGCGACGGGCCTCATGACATAGATTTCATTGCTGAGTGATATTCCATTGTACGTACGTACAACAACTTCTTTATCCATTTTTTGCTTTCTGGGATATTTCACTTGTACCGTAAATGAGGTTCTTGTAAGCAGAGCCGTCCAAAATTTATGGGTGGCTGTGTCTTTTTGATTTTAATTTCCCTAAGCTATAGAACCATAAGTTGAAGTGCCGTAGGCTCCGTTGCTTAGCTCTTTAGGTGTTTGAGGAAACACCATACACTTCTCCAGAGTGGCTGTTGGCAATTTACATCCCGCCCATCAGCATAACAATGCTCCCTGTTCTCCATGGCCTGTCCTGCCTTTCTGGATTTTTCACTTTTTTCAGATGTCCCTTTTGACAGGGGGGCAGTGAGACTTCATTGTAATGCAGATTTCTTTACAGGCTTGCTTGTTTGGCCAAAAAGGGCGTATGTGTTTTTTCTTGAATATATTCAGGAAAAAACGCATACGCCCTTTTTGACCAAGTGCATCATTGTCGACTTTCTGTCTCTTTCCTTATGCTTTAAATGCAATTCCAGTCTGCCCCTGAACTCGTTTTCCTGCAATTCTGCCCCGCTTTCAAGTCCTCTACGCAGCCTTACTTCAATACATTTTTGGACAATAGCTGACATTTATAACTCTGCAGGTTTGTGAATGACAGTGCGCCTGAGCTCCTTTCTTCTACTCGCTTTCTTGTGAGCTGGCCGCAAACCCGCAGGATTGCTTCATGCCCTAATCTGGTTCCGGCACAGCATGCTGATCCTTTGGTAAATTCCTCTTCCTGGTGGGAAATGAGTGTTATATTTGAACGTGCAGACACCTAGAGCTAGTCTCTCATTGGTTCTCCCTATTCTTGTTCATCTTGCGCAGAAATTGCAAACTGTGCCAAACAGGAGGTTAAAGGCACTGACTCTCTAAGTGGGGAGAGTATTAGTAAAGGGTCTTCAATCGTGAACCCGAGTAAAAGGGGACGAAAACTGAGATGCATTTGAAAAGGTTTCCCGGTCACACGGTGCACCATACTGTGGGTTTCCCATGCATGTTTTAGCTGAAGGAAGAATCCCTTAAACCTGGAGAGTTGGGACCCATGGAATGGGTACCATGCAGTATGACTTCAAAGGGCCTGCATTTTCTCAACGAACCTCACCAATGCTATCAGGCCGAAGTGTACAGCCTTATGTCTCACTCAGCTCTGGTTGTAGATGTGGTAAATCCAGGTTGCATCACAAGCCCTGAATGAATTATTTAAGAATTGCTCTCTATTTCACTGTCATTGTGTTTGTTTTTGTAATTCATTTTGATAATGGGATTTATCGGATTTTCTCTGCTGCATTCATGCCGCTGTACACACACTTGAGTCTCTTATGGAGACATATAAATCCATGGGTTTGAAGATACTTACTAGTCAGGTGTATTCCTAGGCGTTGAATATGGGGTGTTTAGTCCATTTCGTTGAGCAAGGGCTAGGTCTTGACTATTACATATTTGGCTTATGGAAAGGTATCTGTGCTAATTTCTATCTCTGGTTTTATGCAGCACCCCAACTCACTTTTCCCCTTAAGCAAGCATAAGGTGGTTTTCTAAATTTGAGACCCTGTTCTGTTTTGTAATTCAGTTCATGTGTAGCCAAGTTTACATTCCGTGTATTAGTGATATCTTATGATGTTTCATTTTCTGTGTGACTTATTTCACTTAGAATCATCGTACCTGAATCCACTCATTATGCCACGATGGGCCTGATGACATAGATTTCATTGCTGAGTGATATTCCATTGAATGTGCGTACCACGACTTCTTTATCCATTTTTCACATTCTGGGATATTTAACTTGTACCGTAGACGAGATTCCTGTAAACAGAGCCGTCTGAAACTTTGGGGTGGCTGTCTGTTTTTGATTTTAATTTCCGTGATCTATAAGACCATAAGTGGAAGTGCCGTAGTCTCCGTTGCTTTGTTTCTTAGGTGTTTCAGGAAACACCATACACATCTCCAGAGTGGCTGTTGGCAATTTACATCCCGCCCATCAGCATAACAAGGCTCCCTGTTCTCCGTGGCCTGTGCTGCCTTTCTGGATTTTACACTTTTTTCAGATGGCCCTTTTGAACGGGGGGCAGTGAGACTTCATTGTAGTGCAGATTTCTTTAACATGCTTGCTTGGTTGGCCAAAAAGGGCATATGCGTTTTTTCCTGAATATATTCAGGAAAAAACGCATACGCCCTTTTTGGCCAAGTGCATCATTGTCGACGTTCTGCCTCTTTTCCTATGCTTTAAATGCAATTCCAGTCTACCCCCTGAAATCGTTTTCTTGCAATTCTGCCCCGCTTTCAAGTCCTTTTCGCAGCCTTCCTTCAATATATTTTGGGTGATAGCTGTCATTTATAACTCTGCAGGTTTGTGAATTATAGTGTCCCTGAGCTCCTTTCTTCAACTCGCTTTCTTGTGAGCTGGCCGCAAACCCGCAGGATTGCTTCAGGCCCTAATCTGGTTCCGGCACGGCATGCTGAGCCTTTGGTTAATTCCTCTTCCTGGTGGGAAATGAGCGTTAAATTTGCCCGTGCAGACACCTTCACACGAGTCTTCATGGTGCCACTTTGCCCCGGTTAACTCTATGGAGGTTGGAGTTGGAGGGCCTCCTCGCTCAAGGTCAGTGTGCCCATGGAGCCAACCCTGCAACTTCAGGGCATGGTTGGGTGTTAGGATCACCATGTGGGGTCCTTTTCCCTTCGGAGGGAGGTGGCCTTTTGGGCTGCTGATTTCCAGGTTTTCAGATACGGCCAGTATCTTGGCCAGATGTGGCGGTGGGCCAAGCCCCTTGGTGACCGTAGTTTATCCTACCTGGATCGCATTCTTGCATTGTTCCATTTCAAGTGGTCCCAGGTTTTGCACTAATACTCCAATGGCGATTCACCGTTCACCAGGAATGTAAAGGTCAAAGGGTTTAGCTAAATTAGGGAGCTCCAGGGCAAGGGTCTGAATTGACTGCTCTTTCCATTCTTGAAAGGCCACTTCTGCATTCTATTCAAAAGGATCATCATCTTTTCCTTTCAGTGTTTCATATAGAGGCCCAGCTAGTAGACTGTAGTTAGGGATCCAGAAGCAGCAAACCCTGGCCTCCCCAGGAACCCCTAAGCTGTCTTCTAGTTTCAGAAATGGGTAAGGCTGTAAATTGTTTCTTCCCTTTCCTGGGATGGGCTTCTCCGACCTTCTGTGAGAATGAAGCCCAGGCAGGTCACCGTAGTCTGTGATATTTGAGCTTTGTCTTGGACAACTTGTATCCTTTATTGGCTTGGTAGTTCAGAGGTCTCCTTAGTAGGGCTGGCGATCAGAATGTCGTCTGCATATTGAAGGAGTGTTTCCTTTTCCAGAGGTAGAACTTTTAGTTCTTTAGCTGAGCTTTCCCCAAAGATGGTGTGGGAATTTTTGAACCCTTGGGGCAACACGGCCCGGAAGTATTGTTTTAGTTGTATGTTGAGTCCTGCCACTCACAAGCCAAAATTTCTTGTGACTCTGGGACTAATAGAATACAAAAGAAGGCATCATTGAAGACTAATACAGAATACCATGTCCTGGTGGTTGGTAGAATGACCAGCAGGGTGTAGGATTTAGGAACTACTAGAGGTATATCCTCGGTGGCTTCACTGACTGTCCTGACATCCTTTACCAGGACTCCAGCAGCCCATGGGGCTCTCGAGGTCAGGCCAATCCCAGGATATGGAGCTCACCTGGGCAGGTACCCCACCCCCACCCCAGCCCATGGGGCTCTCGTGTTCAGGCCCCTCCCAGGATATGGGGTTCCCTGGGCAGGTTCCCCTGCAGCCCATGGGGCTCTCGTGGTCAGGCCCCTCCCAGGATACAGAGCTACCCTTGCAGGTACCATGGCAGGGCTGGGAACACAGGAACCGTGCATATCGCCCTCATTGCAGAGCACTCCCAGCTCACCTGTCACTCAGATCTGACACAGAGCACCTCAGAGCAGGACTTGAACTAACAAACAGCAGCTCCGACAGGTCTGTGACCCTGGGCATCACTCTGTGTGGCCTCCCTCCACCTGGTCTTCCAGAGACTTCCACTGCACCCGGGGCACCAGGCCTCTGTCTCCACCCACCAGCCACCCCTCCTCTCCCTGACTCCTGGGTTCCTCTCATTAGGAGAGGGTTTTCTTGAAGTTGTCTCCCACTCATGGGCCAGATAATATAATTAGAAAACAAGCCAGAGCTGCAGCCCCTTGTCTATCCTGACTCTCAGGAGCCCACACCTGTTCCTTGGACCTGGCCGATTCAGCAAGTTCCAGTTTCTGCAACTGTGAGCCCCTGAGGGGTGATTATTGGCTGGCCTGGGAAGCCCGACCGTGCCGGCCAGCCCTCCCCAGGTGTGCCTGGGTTCAGATCAATATAAACACCGCTCCAGGCAGCAAGAGCCCCTGCAGCTGTGCCTGACGCCATTTTCTCTGCCCTGTCAGCAGTCTTGGGGCTGGACTGGTGGGAGGGAGTGAGAGGCCACGGCTTTGTGGGTGGCCCAGTGTGAGTGGGGCTCTGCTGGACTTTCTGCAGCAGTTGCCAAGATGCCACCTGCTAAAGAAGAGGATGTGTCACCCATACCTGCCGCTGGAATTTCTCCCTGGGCAGAGGTGAGTGAGGAAGAAAGCAGTGGGGGCCGGGACAGCAGGGGTATCTCAGGCAGGGAAATGGAAAGCTTCCAGAAGAGCACCCAGGGCCAGGACCATCCTGGCTGGCCTGCAGGCACCAAGTCGGCTGGCATGCTGTCACTCATGTGGCTCCATGGCCCTTCCTCTAGGCTTTCAAGTCCTTGTACATATTCAGGTGTTTTACCTGGGAAGGGTGGGAACATTTCAGCAGCAGCTGGCCTGGGGCTCAGCCCACGTTTACTCACAGATGCCTCGGCACGGTCCCCCAGCTTTGCAATGAGGATGCTTGTTGCGTGGGGCCTGCTGGCTGAATGGGAGATGATTCCCCACCACTGACCAACTTCAGAATTGTTTACAACTGGAGCAAGTGCCCTGATACGGTTTTCCTCTGTGTAACTGGTGGGTTCTGTTTTTTTTTCTTTTTTTCGTTTTTGGTTCAAGGTAGATTTTATTCCTCTTTTTTGTATTTACAGATATAAGCATGGAAATAATTTATTCATATAAATACATGTATGTGAAGGGAAGAATATTTTTTCTGTTTTACTTTTTGTAATTTGAATTTTATTTTATTTTTTTATACAGCAGGTTCTTTTTGGTTATCTATTTTATACATATAAATGTATATATGCCAATCCCAATCTCTCAACTCCTCCCACCACCACCCCCCAACAGCTTTCCCCCCTTGGTGTCCATACGTTTGTTGTCTACATCTGTTGCTCTATTTCTGCCTGGCAAAACGGTTCATCTGTACAATTTTTCTAGGTTCCACATATATGCATTAATAGACAAGATTTGTTTTTCTCTTTCTGACTTACTTCACTCTGTATGACAGTCTCTAGATCCATCAACGTCTCTACAAATGACCCAATTTCATTCCTTTTTATGGCTTAGTAATATTCCATTTTATATATGTACCACATCTTTATGCATTCGTCTGTCTGTGGGCATTTAGGTTGCTTCCATTACCTGGATATTGTAAATAGTGATGCAATGAACATTGTGGTGAATGTCTCTTTTTGATTTATGGTTTTGTCTGGGTATATGCCCAGTAGTGGGATTGCTGTATCATATGGTAATTCTATTCTTAGTTTTATAAGAAACTCCATAATGTTCTCCACAGTGACTGTATCAATTTACATTCCCAACAATAGTGGAAGAGGGTTCCTTATCTCCACACCCTTTCCAGCATTTGTTGTTTGTAGATTTTCTGATGATGCCCATTCTAACAGGTGTGAGGTGATACACCATGGATGAGTCTATTTCGTTGAGCAAAGAGTAGGTCTTGTCTATTACATATTTGGCTTATGGAACGGTATGTGTGCTAATTTCAATCTCTGGTTTTATACAGCACCCCAACTCAACTTTCCCCTTAAGCAAGCATAAGTTTTATCTAAATGTGAGACTCTGTTCGGTTTTGGAATTCAGTTTATGTGTAGCCAAGTTTACACTCTCTCTATTAGTGATATCTTATGATAATTATCTTTGTGTGACCTATTTCTCTTAGAATCATCATACTTAAATCCACTCAATTTGCTGCTACAGGCCTGATGACATTGATTTCATTGCTGAGTGATATTCCGTTGTACGTAAGTAGCACAACTCCTTTATCCATTTTTTTCTTTCTGGGATATTTAATTTGTACTGGACTCGAGTTTCTTGTAAACACAGCAGCCCTAAATTTTGTGTTGGCTGTGTCTTGTTGATTTTAATTTTCCTAAGCTATAGGGCCAAAAGTGGAAGTGCCCTAGGGTCTGTAGCTTTGTTTTTCAGATGTTTCAGGATACACCATAAACATCTCCAGAGTGTCTGTTGGCAATTTACATCCCGCCCATCAGCATAACAAGGCTCCCTGTTCTCCATGGCCTGTCCTGTGTTTCTGGTTTTTACACTTTTTTCAGATGGCCCTTTTGACGAATGGGAAATGAGACTTCATTGTAGTGTGGATTTCCATTTCTCGAGTGCTTGGTTGGCCAAAAAGGGCATATGTGTTTTTTCCTGAATATATTCAGGAAAAAATGTTTACGCACTTTTGTCCAAGTGCATCACTGTCAAAGATCTGGCGCTTTTCACATGTTTTAAATGCAATTCCAATCTACCTCCTGAAATATGATTCCTGCAATTCTGCCTCGTTTTCAAGTCCTCTTTGCAGACTTACTTCCATATAATTTTGCCAATAACTGTCATTTATAACACTGCAGGTTTGTGAATTACAGTGCCCGTGATTTCCTTTCTTAACTCGTTTCCTTGAAAACTGGCCACAGAACCGCAGGTTTGCTTCAGGCCGTAATCAGGGTCCGGCACGGCACTCTGAGACTTTGGTTCATTCCACTTCCTGGTGGGAAATTAGAGTTAAATGTGCCCCTCCAGACACCTGCCTCACTCCTAGCCCCTTGGTGATGTGTGTCCTGTGGTTTGAGGCCACATGTGCTGGGTTCCTCACCTTTGGCTGATGTGGCCCCACTGGTGTGAGGACACTCCTGCCTGGTTCCCATCCCCTTGGTGATGTGGGCCCTCCGGTGAGAGTCTGATCCTGGTTGGGTTCCTCACACTTCTGTGAGGTGGGCCCTCTTCTCTGAGGTCACTCCTGCCTCGTTGGCACACCCCGCCTTGGCGACGTCGGCCCTCTGATGGGATTTGGTGCCTGCTGGGTGTCTCCTCCCCTCGGTAATGAGGGCCCTCTGGCGTCAGGCCCTAACTCCTGGGCTCCCAATATTTTCTGATATGCGCCCTGTGGTTCGAGTACACTCCTGCCAGGTTCCCAACCCCATGGGAATGTGGGCCTTCTACTCTGAGGTCCCAACCGTGGGTTGCTCAGTTTCATGATGAGGGCCCTCTGCTGTGAGTTCTCTCCGGCCTGGATCCCATAGCCTCGCTGCTCCTGGCCACCTGCTGGGAGGTTACAACTGCGGGATTCCTCACCTTTTTTCTTCTATGGACCCTCTGTTTTGAGACTCCTCCTGCCTGCCTCACTCCCAGCCCCTTGGTGATGTGTGTCCTCTGGTTTGAGGCCATGTATGCTGGGTCCCTCGCCTTTCGATGATGTGGCCCCACTGGTGTGAGGACACTCCTGCCTGGTTCCTATCCCCTTGATGATGTGGGCCCTCTGGTGAGAGTCTGATCCTGGCTGGGTTCCTCACCCTTCTGTGAGGGGGGCCCTCTGCTGTGAGGTCACTCCTGCCTGGCTGGCACACCCCACCTGGGCAACATCGGCCCTCTTGTGGCAGTTGGAGCCTGCTGGGAACCTCCCCTCGGTGATGGGGGCCCTCTTGCCTCAGGCCCTAACTGCTGGGTACCCACATTTTCTGATACGTGCTAAGTGGTGCGAGGACACTCCTGCGAGGTTCCCATCCCCATGGGCATGTGGGCCTTCTGCTCTAAGGTCCCAACACCTGTGTTGTTCACCGTTTCACGATGTTGGCTCTCTGGTGTTAGTTCACCCAGGCCTAGATCCCATAGCCTCTGTGCTCTGAGCGGCCTGCTGGGAGGTTCCTACTGCTGGATTCCTTACCTTTTTTATTCTTTGGGTCCTGTGTTTTCATGCTCCTACTTCCTGACTCACTCCCAGCCCATTTGTGATGTAGGTCCTCTGGTTTAAGGCCACATGTACCGGTTTCCTCACCTTTATTGATGTGGCCCCACTGGTGTGAGGACACTCCTGCCTGGTTCCCATCCCCTTGGTGATGGGGGCCCTCTGGTGAGAGTCTGATCCTGTCTGGATTCCTCACACTTCTGGGAGGTGGGCCCTCTGCTGTGAGGTCACTCCTGCCTGGCTGGCACACGTCACCTTGGCGATGTGGGCCCTCAGTTGGGAGTTGGTGCCTGCTGGGAGTCTCCTCCCCTCGGTAATGAGGGCCCTCTGGCGTCAGGCCCTAACTCATGGGCTCCCAAAATTTTCTGATGTGCGCCCTGTCGTGCGAGTACACTCCAGCCAGGGTCCCATCCCCATGGGGATGTGGGCTTTCTGCTCTGTTGTCCCAACGGCTGGGTTGCTCACAGTGTCAGAATGTGGGCCCTCTGCTGTGAGTTCACTCCGGCATGGATCCCATAGCCTCGGTGCTCTGGGCCACCTGCTTGGAGCTTCCAACTGCGGGGTTCCTCACCTTTTTTATTCTATGGGCGCTCTGTTGTGAGTCTCCTCCTGCATGCCTCACTCCCAGCCCTTTCGTGATGTGTGTCCCCTTGTTTGAGGCCACATGTGCTGTGCTCCTCACCTTTCGCTGATGTGGCCCCACTGGTGTGAGGACACTCCTGCCTTGTTCCGATCCCCTTAGTGATGTGGGCCCTCTGGTGAGAGTCTTATCCTGGCTGGGTTCCTCACCCTTCTGTGAGGTAGGCCCTCTGCTGTGAGGTCACTCCTGCCTGGCTGGCACACGTCAACGTGGCGACGTGGGCCCTCAGTTGGGAGTTGGTGCCTGCTGGGAGTCTCCTCCCCTCGGTAATGAGGGCCCTCTGGCGTCAGACCCTAACTCCTGAGCTCCCAAAATTTTCTGATGTGCGCCCTGTGGTGCGAGTACACTCCTGCCAGGATCCCAACCCCATGGGAATGTGGGCCTTCTGCTCTAAGGTCCCAACGGCTGGGTTGCTCACAGTTTCATAATGAGGGCCCTCTGTTTTGAGTTCAGTCAGGCCTGGATCCCATAGCCTCGCTGCTCCTGGCCACCTGCTGGGAGGTTCCAACTGCGGGATTCCTCACCTTTTTTACGCTATGGGCCCTCTGTTTGGAGGCTCCTCCTGCCTGCCTGACTCCCAGCCCCTTGGTGATGTGTGTCCTGTAGTTTGAGGCCACGTGTGCTGGGTCCGTCACATTTCGGTGATGTGACCACACTGGTGTGAGAACACTCCTGCCTGGTTTCCATTCCCTTGGTGATGTGGGCCCTCCGGTGAGAGTCTGATCCTCTTTGGGTTCCTCACACTTTTGTGTGGTTGGCCCTCTGCTCTGAGGTCACTCCTGCCTGGCTTTCACACCCTGCATTGGCGACGTCGGCCTTCTGGTAGCAGTTGGAGCTTGCTGGGAGCCTCCTCTCCTCAGTGATGAGGGCCCTCTGGCGTCCGGCCCTAACTGCTGGGCTCCCCACCTTTTCTGATGTGTGCCCACTGGTGCGATGACACTCTTGCTTGGTTCCCTTCCCCATGGGGATGTGGGCCTTGTGCTCTGAGGTTACAATGGCTGGGTTGCTTACAGTATCACGATGAGGGCCCTCTGTTGTGAGTTCATCACTGCCTGGATCCCATAGCCTCGGTGCTCTGGGCCGCCTGCTGGGATGTTCCAACTGCTGGATTCCTCACCTTTTTTATACAATGGGCCATGTGTTTTGAGGTTAATCCTGCCTGCCTCGCTCCGAGACCCATGGTGATGTGGGTCCTCTGGTTTGAGGCCACATGTGCTGGGTACCTCAACTTTCGATGATGTGGCCCCACGGGTGTGAGGACACTCCTGGCTGGTTCCCAGCCCCTTGCTTATGTGGGCACTCTGGTGAGAGTCTGATCTTGACTGGGTTCCTTACCCTTCTGTGAGGTGGGCCCTCTGATGTGAGGTCACTCCTGCCTGGATGGCTCATGTCGCCTTGGCGACGTAGGCCCTCTGTTGGCCACTGAAGCATGCTGGGAGCCTCCTACCCTCTTTAATAAGGGCCCTGGAAGAAACGCATATGCCCTTTTTGACCAAGTGCATCATTGTCGAGGTTCTGCCTCTTCTCCTATACTTTCAGAGGACTTCCCGTCTACCTCCTGAAATCGTATTCCTGGAATTCTGCCCCGCGTTCAAGTCCTCTTTGCAGCCTTACTTCAATATATTTTTGGACGATAGCTGTCATTTATAACTCTGCAGGTTTGTGAATTACAGTGCCCCTGAGCTCCTTTCTTCAACTCGCTTTCTTGTGAGCTGGCCGCAAAACCGCAGGATTGCTTCAGGCCCTAATCTGGTTCCGACACGGCATGCTGAGCCTTTGGCTAATTCCTCTTCCTGGTGGGAAATGAGCATTAAATTTGTTCGTGCAGACACCTACAGCTAATCTCTCATTGGTTCTCCCTATTCCTGTTCATCTTGCGCAGAAATTCCAAACTGTGCCAAACAGGAGGTTAAAGGCACTGACTCTCCAAGTGGGGAGAGTGTTAGTAAAGCGTCTGGAATGGTAAAACCGAGTACGAGGGGACGAAAACTGAGACGCATTTAAAAAGGTTTCCCGGTCACATGGTGGACCATATTCTGGGTTGCCCATGCATGTTTTACCTGAAGGAAGAATCCCTTCAACCTGGAGAGTTGGGACCCATGGAATGGGTACCACGCAGTATGACTTCAAAGGGTTGCCTTTGCTCACCGAACATCACCAATGCTATCAGCCCGAAGTGTCCAGCCTTATGTCTCACTCAGCTCGGGGTGTAGATGTGGTAAATCCACGTTGCATCACAAGCCCTGAATGAATTATTTAAGAATTGCTCTCTATTTCACTGTCATTGTGTTCTGTTTTTGTAATTTATTTTGATAATGGGATTTATCGGATTTTCACTGCTGCGTTTATGCCGCTGTACACATGCTTGATTCTCTTATGGAGACATATAAATCCATGGGTTTTCAGATTCTTACTAGTCAGATATATTCCTAGGCATTGAATATGGGGTGTTGAGTCCATTTCGTGGAGCAAGGAGTAGGTCCTGACTATTACATATTTGCTTATGGAAAGGTATCTGTGCTAATTTCAATCTCTGGTTTTATGCAGGACCACAACTCACCTTTCCCCTTAAGCAAGCATAAGTTGGTTTTCTAAATTTGAGACCCTTTTCTGTTTTGTAATTGAGTTCATGTGCAGCCATGTTTGCATTCCGTGTATTTGAGATATCTTATGGTGTTTCTTTTTCTGTGTGACTTAGTTAACTTAGAATGATCGTACCTGAATCCACTCATTATGCCGCGACGGGCCTCATGACATAGATTTCATTGCTGAGTGATATTCCATTGTACGTACGTACAACAACTTCTTTATCCATTTTTTGCTTTCTGGGATATTTCACTTGTACCGTAAATGAGGTTCTTGTAAGCAGAGCCGTCCAAAATTTATGGGTGGCTGTGTCTTTTTGATTTTAATTTCCCTAAGCTATAGAACCATAAGTTGAAGTGCCGTAGGCTCCGTTGCTTAGCTCTTTAGGTGTTTGAGGAAACACCATACACTTCTCCAGAGTGGCTGTTGGCAAGTTACATCCCGCCCATCAGCATAACAAGGCTCCCTGTTCTCCATGGCCTGTCCTGCCTTTCTGGATTTTTCACTTTTTTCAGATGTCCCTTTTGACAGGGGGGCAGTGAGACTTCATTGTAATGCAGATTTCTTTACAGGCTTGCTTGTTTGGCCAAAAAGGGCGTATGTGTTTTTTCTTGAATATATTCAGGAAAAAACGCATACGCCCTTTTTGACCAAGTGCAACATTGTCGACTTTCTGTCTCTTTCCTTATGCTTTAAATGCAATTCCAGTCTGCCCCTGAACTCGTTTTCCTGCAATTCTGCCCCGCTTTCAAGTCCTCTACGCAGCCTTACTTCAATACATTTTTGGACAATAGCTGACATTTATAACTCTGCAGGTTTGTGAATGACAGTGCGCCTGAGCTCCTTTCTTCTACTCGCTTTCTTGTGAGCTGGCCGCAAACCCGCAGGAATGCTTCAGGCCCTAATCTGGTTCCGGCACGGCATGCTGAGCCTTTGGTTAATTCCTCTTCCTGGTGGGAAATGAGTGTTCCATTTGCCCGTCCAGACACCTACAGCTAGTCTCTCATTGGTTCTCCCTATTCCTGTTCATCTTGCGCAGAAATTGCAATCTGTGCCAAACAGGAGGTTAAAGGCACTGACTCTCCAAGTGGGGAGAGTGTTAGTAAACGGTCTGGAATGGTGAACCCGAGTAAAAGGGGACGAAAACTGAGATGCATTTGAAAACGTTTCCCGGTCACACGGTGCACTGTACTGTGGGTTTCCCATGCATGTTTTAGCTGAAGGAAGAATCCCTTAAACCTGGAGAGTTGGGACCCATGGAATGGGTACCATGCAGTATGACTTCAAAGGGTCTGCATTTGCTCATCGAACCTCACCAATGCTATCAGCCCGAAGTGTCCAGCCTTATGTCTCACTCAGCTCTGGGTGTAGATGTGGTAAATCCAGGTTGCATCACAAGCCCTGAATGAATTATTTAAGAATTGCTCTCTATTTCACTGTCATTGTGTTTGTTTATGTAATTCATTTTGATAATGGGTTTTATCGGATTTTCTCTGCTGCATTCATGCCGCTGTACACACACTTGAGTCTCTTACGGAGACATATAAATCCATGGGTTTGAAGATTCTTACTAGTCATGTGTAATCCTAGGCGTTGAATATGGGGTGTTTAGTCCATTTCGTTGAGCAAGGGCTAGTTCTTGACTATTACATATTTGGCTTATGGAAAGGTATCTGTGCTAATTTCTATCTCTGGTTTCATGCAGCACCCCAACTCACTTTTCCCCTTAAGCAAGCATAAGTTGGTTTTCTAAATTTGAGACCCTGTTCTGTTTTGTAATTCAGTTCATGTGTAGCCAAGTTTACATTCCGTGTATTAGTGATATCTTATGATGTTTCATTTTCTGTGTGACTTATTTCACTTAGAATCATCGTACCTGAATCCACTCATTATGCCGCGACGGGCCTGATGACATAGATTTCATTGGTGAGTGATATTCCTTTGTTCGTATGTACCACACTTCTTTATCCATTTCTCGCTTTCTGGGATATTTAACTTGTACCGTAGACGAGGTTCTTGTAAACAGAGCCGTAAACAGAAACTTTGCGGTGGCTGTGTGTTTTTGATTTTAATTTCCCTAAGCTATAGGAAAATAAGTGGTAATGCCGTAGGCTCCGTTGCTTTGTCTTTTAGGTTTTTGAGGAAACACCATACACATCTCCAGAGTGGCTGTTGGCAATTTACATCCCGCCCATCAGCATAACAAGGCTCCCTGTTCTCCATGGCCTGGGCTGCCTTTCTGGATTTTACACTTTTTTCAGATGGCCCTTTTGAACGGGGGGCAGTGAGACTTCATTGTAGTGCAAATTTCTTTAACATGCTTGCTTGGTTGTCCAAAAAGCGCGTATGCGTTTTTTCCTGAATATATTCAGGAAAAAACGCATACGCCCTTTTTGGCCAAGTGCATCATTGTCGACGTTCTGCCTCTTTTCCTATGCTTTAAATGCAATTCCAGTCTACCCCCTGAAATCGTTTTCTTACAATTCTGCCCCGCTTTCAAGTCCTCTTCGCAGTCTTCCTTCAATATATTTTTGGGTGATAGCTGTCATTTATAACTCTGCAGGTTTTTGAATTACAGTGTCCCTGAGCTCCTTTCTTCAACTCGCTTTCTTGTGAGCTGGCCGCAAACCCGCAGGATTGCTTCAGGTCCTAATCTGGTTCCGGCACGGCATGCTGAGCCTTTGGTAAATTCCTCTTCCTGGTGGGAAATGAGTGTTATATTTGAACGTGCAGACACCTAGAGCTAGTCTCTCATTGGTTCTCCCTATTCTTGTTCATCTTGCGCAGAAATTGCAAACTGTGCCAAACAGCAGGTTAAAGGCACTGACTCTCCAAGTGGGGAGAGTATTAGTAAAGGGTCTTCAATCGTGAACCCGAGTAAAAGGGGACGAAAACTGAGATGCATTTGAAAAGGTTTCCCAGTCACACGGTGCACCATACTGTGGGTTTCCCATGCATGTTTTAGCTGAAGGAAGAATCCCTTAAACCTGGAGAGTTGGGACCCATGGAATGGGTACCATGCAGTATGACTTCAAAGGGCCTGCATTTTCTCAAGAACCTCACCAATGCTATCAGGCCGAAGTGTACAGCCTTATGTCTCACTCAGCTCTGGTTGTAGATGTGGTAAATCCAGGTTGCATCACAAGCCCTGAATGAATTATTTAAGAATTGCTCTCTATTTCACTGTCATTGTGTTTGTTTTTGTAATTCATTTTGATAATGGGATTTATCGGATTTTCTCTGCTGCATTCATGCCGCTGTACACACACCTGATTCTCTTATGGAGACATATAAATCCATGGGTTTGAAGATACTTACTAGTCAGGTGTATTCCTAGGCGTTGAATATGGGGTGTTTAGTCCATTTCGTTGAGCAAGGGCTAGGTCTTGACTATTACATATTTGGCTTATGGAAAGGTATCTGTGCTAATTTCTATCTCTGGTTTTATGCAGCACCCCAACTCACTTTTCCCCTTAAGCAAGCATAAGGTGGTTTTCTAAATTTGAGACCCTGTTCTGTTTTGTAATTCAGTTCATGTGTAGCCAAGTTTACATTCCGTGTATTAGTGATATCTTATGATGTTTCATTTTCTGTGTGACTTATTTCACTTAGAATCATCGTACCTGAATCCACTCATTATGCCACGATGGGCCTGATGACATAGATTTCATTGCTGAGTGATATTCCATTGAATGTGCGTACCACGACTTCTTTATCCATTTTTCACATTCTGGGATATTTAACTTGTACCGTAGACGAGATTCCTGTAAACAGAGCCGTCTGAAACTTTGGGGTGGCTGTCTGTTTTTGATTTTAATTTCCGTGATCTATAAGACCATAAGTGGAAGTGCCGTAGTCTCCGTTGCTTTGTTTCTTAGGTGTTTCAGGAAACACCATACACATCTCCAGAGTGGCTGTTGGCAATTTACATCCCGCCCATCAGCATAACAAGGCTCCCTGTTCTCCGTGGCCTGTGCTGCCTTTCTGGATTTTACACTTTTTTCAGATGGCCCTTTTGAACGGGGGGCAGTGAGACTTCATTGTAGTGCAGATTTCTTTAACATGCTTGCTTGGTTGGCCAAAAAGGGCGTATGCGTTTTTTCCTGAATATATTCAGGAAAAAACGCATACGCCCTTTTTGGCCAAGTGCATCATTGTCGACGTTCTGCCTCTTTTCCTATGCTTTAAATGCAATTCCAGTCTACCCCCTGAAATCGTTTTCTTGCAATTCTGCCCCGCTTTCAAGTCCTTTTCGCAGCCTTCCTTCAATATATTTTGGGTGATAGCTGTCATTTATAACTCTGCAGGTTTGTGAATTATAGTGTCCCTGAGCTCCTTTCTTCAACTCGCTTTCTTGTGAGCTGGCCGCAAACCCGCAGGATTGCTTCAGGCCCTAATCTGGTTCCGGCACGGCATGCTGAGCCTTTGGTTAATTCCTCTTCCTGGTGGGAAATGAGCGTTAAATTTGCCCATGCAGACACCTTCACACGAGTCTTCATGGTGCCACTTTGCCCCGGTTAACTCTATGGAGGTTGGAGTTGGAGGGCCTCCTCGCTCAAGGTCAGTGTGCCCATGGAGCCAACCCTGCAACTTCAGGGCATGGTTGGGTGTTAGGATCACCATGTGGGGTCCTTTTCCCTTCGGAGGGAGGTGGCCTTTTGGGCTGCTGATTTCCAGGTTTTCAGATACGGCCAGTATCTTGGCCAGATGTGGCGGTGGGCCAAGCCCCTTGGTGACCGTAGTTTATCCTACCTGGATCGCATTCTTGCATTGTTCCATTTCAAGTGGTCCCAGGTTTTGCACTAATACTCCAATGGCGATTCACCGTTCACCAGGAATGTAAAGGTCAAAGGGTTTAGCTAAATTAGGGAGCTCCAGGGCAAGGGTCTGAATTGACTGCTCTTTCCATTCTTGAAAGGCCACTTCTGCATTCTATTCAAAAGGATCATCATCTTTTCCTTTCAGTGTTTCATATAGAGGCCCAGCTAGTAGACTGTAGTTAGGGATCCAGAAGCAGCAAACCCTGGCCTCCCCAGGAACCCCTAAGCTGTCTTCTAGTTTCAGAAATGGGTAAGGCTGTAAATTGTTTCTTCCCTTTCCTGGGATGGGCTTCTCCGACCTTCTGTGAGAATGAAGCCCAGACAGGTCACCGTAGTCTGTGATATTTGAGCTTTTTCTTGGACAACTTGTATCCTTTATTGGCTTGGTAGTTCAGAGGTCTCCTTAGTAGGGCTGGCGATCAGAATGTCGTCTGCATATTGAAGGAGTGTTTCCTTTTCCAGAGGTAGAACTTTTAGTTCTTTAGCTGAGCTTTCCCCAAAGATGGTGTGGGAATTTTTGAACCCTTGGGGCAACACGGCCCGGAAGTATTGTTTTAGTTGTATGTTGAGTCCTGCCACTCACAAGCCAAAATTTCTTGTGACTCTGGGACTAATAGAATACAAAAGAAGGCATCATTGAAGACTAATACAGAATACCATGTCCTGGTGGTTGGTAGAATGACCAGCAGGGTGTAGGATTTAGGAACTACTAGAGGTATATCCTCGGTGGCTTCACTGACTGTCCTGACATCCTTTACCAGGACTCCAGCAGCCCATGGGGCTCTCGAGGTCAGGCCAATCCCAGGATATGGAGCTCACCTGGGCAGGTACCCCACCCCCACCCCAGCCCATGGGGCTCTCGTGTTCAGGCCCCTCCCAGGATATGGGGTTCCCTGGGCAGGTTCCCCTGCAGCCCATGGGGCTCTCGTGGTCAGGCCCCTCCCAGGATACAGAGCTACCCTTGCAGGTACCATGGCAGGGCTGGGAACACAGGAACCGTGCATATCGCCCTCATTGCAGAGCACTCCCAGCTCACCTGTCACTCAGATCTGACACAGAGCACCTCAGAGCAGGACTTGAACTAACAAACAGCAGCTCCGACAGGTCTGTGACCCTGGGCATCACTCTGTGTGGCCTCCCTCCACCTGGTCTTCCAGAGACTTCCACTGCACCCGGGGCACCAGGCCTCTGTCTCCACCCACCAGCCACCCCTCCTCTCCCTGACTCCTGGGTTCCTCTCATTAGGAGAGGGTTTTCTTGAAGTTGTCTCCCACTCATGGGCCAGATAATATAATTAGAAAACAAGCCAGAGCTGCAGCCCCTTGTCTATCCTGACTCTCAGGAGCCCACACCTGTTCCTTGGACCTGGCCGATTCAGCAAGTTCCAGTTTCTGCAACTGTGAGCCCCTGAGGGGTGATTATTGGCTGGCCTGGGAAGCCCGACCGTGCCGGCCAGCCCTCCCCAGGTGTGCCTGGGTTCAGATCAATATAAACACCGCTCCAGGCAGCAAGAGCCCCTGCAGCTGTGCCTGACGCCATTTTCTCTGCCCTGTCAGCAGTCTTGGGGCTGGACTGGTGGGAGGGAGTGAGAGGCCACGGCTTTGTGGGTGGCCCAGTGTGAGTGGGGCTCTGCTGGACTTTCTGCAGCAGTTGCCAAGATGCCACCTGCTAAAGAAGAGGATGTGTCACCCATACCTGCCGCTGGAATTTCTCCCTGGGCAGAGGTGAGTGAGGAAGAAAGCAGTGGGGGCCGGGACAGCAGGGGTATCTCAGGCAGGGAAATGGAAAGCTTCCAGAAGAGCACCCAGGGCCAGGACCATCCTGGCTGGCCTGCAGGCACCAAGTCGACTGGCATGCTGTCACTCATGTGGCTCCATGGCCCTTCCTCTAGGCTTTCAAGTCCTTGTACATATTCAGGTGTTTTACCTGGGAAGGGTGGGAACATTTCAGCAGCAGCTGGCGTGGGGCTCAGCCCACGTTTACTCACAGATGCCTCGGCACGGTCCCCCAGCTTTGCAATGAGGACGCTTGTTGCGTGGGGCCTGCTGGCTGAATGGGAGATGATTCCCCACCACTGACCAACTTCAGAATTGTTTACAACTGGAGCAAGTGCCCTGATACGGTTTTCCTCTGTGTAACTGGTGGGTTCTGTTTTTTTTTCTTTTTTTCGTTTTTGGTTCAAGGTAGATTTTATTCCTCTTTTTTGTATTTACAGATATAAGCATGGAAATAATTTATTCATATAAATACATGTATGTGAAGGGAAGAATATGTTTTCTGTTTTACTTTTTGTAATTTGAATTTTATTTTATTTTTTTATACAGCAGGTTCTTTTTGGTTATCTATTTTATACATATAAATGTATATATGCCAATCCCAATCTCTCAACTCCTCCCACCACCACCCCCCAACAGCTTTCCCCCCTTGGTGTCCATACGTTTGTTGTCTACATCTGTTGCTCTATTTCTGCCTGGCAAAACGGTTCATCTGTACAATTTTTCTAGGTTCCACATATATGCATTAATAGACAAGATTTGTTTTTCTCTTTCTGACTTACTTCACTCTGTATGACAGTCTCTAGATCCATCAACGTCTCTACAAATGACCCAATTTCATTCCTTTTTATGGCTTAGTAATATTCCATTTTATATATGTACCACATCTTTATGCATTCGTCTGTCTGTGGGCATTTAGGTTGCTTCCATTACCTGGATATTGTAAATAGTGATGCAATGAACATTGTGGTGAATGTCTCTTTTTGATTTATGGTTTTGTCTGGGTATATGCCCAGTAGTGGGATTGCTGTATCATATGGTAATTCTATTCTTAGTTTTATAAGAAACTCCATAATGTTCTCCACAGTGACTGTATCAATTTACATTCCCAACAATAGTGGAAGAGGGTTCCTTATCTCCACACCCTTTCCAGCATTTGTTGTTTGTAGATTTTCTGATGATGCCCATTCTAACAGGTGTGAGGTGATACACCATGGATGAGTCTATTTCGTTGAGCAAAGAGTAGGTCTTGTCTATTACATATTTGGCTTATGGAACGGTATGTGTGCTAATTTCAATCTCTGGTTTTATACAGCACCCCAACTCAACTTTCCCCTTAAGCAAGCATAAGTTTTATCTAAATGTGAGACTCTGTTCGGTTTTGGAATTCAGTTTATGTGTAGCCAAGTTTACACTCTCTCTATTAGTGATATCTTATGATAATTATCTTTGTGTGACCTATTTCTCTTAGAATCATCATACTTAAATCCACTCAATTTGCTGCTACAGGCCTGATGACATTGATTTCATTGCTGAGTGATATTCCGTTGTACGTAAATAGCACAACTCCTTTATCCATTTTTTTCTTTCTGGGATATTTAATTTGTACTGGACTCAAGGTTCTTGTAAACACAGCAGCCCTAAATTTGGTGTTGGCTGTGTCTTGTTGATTTTAATTTTCCTAAGCTATAGGGCCAAAAGTGGAAGTGCCCTAGGGTCTGTAGCTTTGTTTTTCAGATGTTTCAGGATACACCATAAACATCTCCAGAGTGTCTGTTGGCAATTTACATCCCGCCAATCAGCATAACAAGGCTCCCTGTTCTCCATGGCCTGTCCTGTGTTTCTGGTTTTTACACTTTTTTCAGATGGCCCTTTTGACGAATGGGAAATGAGACTTCATTGTAGTGTGGATTTCCATTTCTCGAGTGCTTGGTTGGCCAAAAAGGGCATATGTGTTTTTTCCTGAATATATTCAGGAAAAAATGTTTACGCACTTTTGTCCAAGTGCATCACTGTCAAAGATCTGGCGCTTTTCACATGTTTTAAATGCAATTCCAATCTACCTCCTGAAATATGATTCCTGCAATTCTGCCTCGTTTTCAAGTCCTCTTTGCAGACTTACTTCCATATAATTTTGCCAATAACTGTCATTTATAACACTGCAGGTTTGTGAATTACAGTGCCCGTGATTTCCTTTCTTAACTCGTTTCCTTGAAAACTGGCCACAGAACCGCAGGTTTGCTTCAGGCCGTAATCAGGGTCCGGCACGGCACTCTGAGACTTTGGTTCATTCCACTTCCTGGTGGGAAATTAGAGTTAAATGTGCCCCTCCAGACACCTGCCTCACTCCTAGCCCCTTGGTGATGTGTGTCCTGTGGTTTGAGGCCACATGTGCTGGGTTCCTCACCTTTGGCTGATGTGGCCCCACTGGTGTGAGGACACTCCTGCCTGGTTCCCATCCCCTTGCTGATGTGGGCCCTCCGGTGAGAGTCTGATCCTGGTTGGGTTCCTCACACTTCTGTGAGGTGGGCCCTCTTCTCTGAGGTCACTCCTGCCTGGTTGGCGCACCCCGCCTTGGCGACATCGGCTCTCTGGTCGGATTTGGTGCCTGCTGGGTGTCTCCTCCCCTCGGTAATGAGGGCCCTCTGGCGTCAGGCCCTAACTCCTGGGCTCCCAATATTTTCTGATATGCGCCCTGTGGTTCGAGTACACTCCTGCCAGGTTCCCAACCCCATGGGAATGTGGGCCTTCTGCTCTGAGGTCCCAACCGTGGGTTGCTCAGTTTCATGATGAGGGCCCTCTGCTGTGAGTTCTCTCCGGCCTGGATCCCATAGCCTCGCTGCTCCTGGCCACCTGCTGGGAGGTTACAACTGCGGGATTCCTCACCTTTTTTCTTCTATGGACCCTCTGTTTTGAGACTCCTCCTGCCTGCCTCACTCCCAGCCCCTTGGTGATGTGTGTCCTCTGGTTTGAGGCCATGTATGCTGGGTCCCTCGCCTTTCGATGATGTGGCCCCACTGGTGTGAGGACACTCCTGCCTGGTTCCTATCCCCTTGATGATGTGGGCCCTCTGGTGAGAGTCTGATCCTGGCTGGGTTCCTCACCCTTCTGTGAGGGGGGCCCTCTGCTGTGAGGTCACTCCTGCCTGGCTGGCACACCCCACCTGGGCAACATCGGCCCTCTTGTGGCAGTTGGAGCCTGCTGGGAACCTCCCCTCGGTGATGGGGGCCCTCTTGCCTCAGGCCCTAACTGCTGGGTACCCACATTTTCTGATACGTGCTAAGTGGTGCGAGGACACTCCTGCGAGGTTCCCATCCCCATGGGCATGTGGGCCTTCTGCTCTAAGGTCCCAACACCTGTGTTGTTCACCGTTTCACGATGTTGGCTCTCTGGTGTTAGTTCACCCAGGCCTAGATCCCATAGCCTCTGTGCTCTGAGCGGCCTGCTGGGAGGTTCCTACTGCTGGATTCCTTACCTTTTTTATTCTTTGGGTCCTGTGTTTTCATGCTCCTACTTCCTGACTCACTCCCAGCCCATTTTTGATGTAGGTCCTCTGGTTTAAGGCCACATGTATCGGTTTCCTCACCTTTATTGATGTGGCCCCACTGGTGTGAGGACACTCCTGCCTGGTTCCCATCCCCTTGGTGATGGGGGCCCTCTGGTGAGAGTCTGATCCTGTCTGGATTCCTCACACTTCTGGGAGGTGGGCCCTCTGCTGTGAGGTCACTCCTGCCTGGCTGGCACACGTCACCTTGGCGATGTGGGCCCTCAGTTGGGAGTTGGTGCCTGCTGGGAGTCTCCTCCCCTCGGTAATGAGGGCCCTCTGGCGTCAGGCCCTAACTCATGGGCTCCCAAAATTTTCTGATGTGTGCCCTGTCGTGCGAGTACACTCCAGCCAGGGTCCCATCCCCATGGGGATGTGGGCTTTCTGCCCTGAGGTCCCAACGTCTGGGTTGCTCACAGTGTCAGAATGTGGGCCCTCTGCTGTGAGTTCACTCCGGCGTGGATCCCATAGCCTCGGTGCTCTGGGCCACCTGCTTGGAGCTTCCAACTGCGGGGTTCCTCACCTTTTTTATTCTATGGGCGCTCTGTTGTGAGTCTCCTCCTGCATGCCTCACTCCCAGCCCTTTCGTGATGTGTGTCCCCTTGTTTGAGGCCACATGTGCTGTGCTCCTCACCTTTCGCTGATGTGGCCCCACTGGTGTGAGGACACTCCTGCCTGGTTTCCATCCCCTTGGTGATGTGGGCGCTCTGGTTAGAGTCTGATCCTGTTTGGGCTCCTCACACTTCTGTGAGGTGGGCCCTCTGCTGTGAGGTAACTCCTGCCTGGCTTGCTCCCATTGCCTTGGTGACGTCAGCCCTCTGGTGGCATTTGGAGCCTGCTGGTAGCCTCCTCTCCTCCGTGATGAGGGCCCTCTGGCGCCAGGCCATAACTGCTGGGTTCCCACATTTTCTGATACGTGCTAAGTTGTGCGAGGACACTCCTGCGAGGTTCCCATCCCCATGGGGATGTGGGCCTTCTGCTCTGAGGTCCCACTGGCTGGGTTGCTCACAGTTTCATGATGTGGGCCCTCTGCTGTGAGTTCACTGTGGCCTGGATCCCATAGACTCCATGCTCTGGGCCACCTGCTGGGAGGTTCAAACTGCTGGATTCCTCACATTTTTTATTCTGTGGGCCCTGTGTTGTTAGGCTACTCCTGCCTGCCTCACTCGGAGCACCTTGGAAATGTGGGTCCTCTGGTTTAGGCCACATGTGCTGGGATCCTCACCTTTCTATAATGTGGCCACACTGGTGTGAGGACACTCCTGCCTTGTTCCGATCCCCTTGGTGATGTGGGCCCTCTGGTGAGAGTCTTATCCTGGCTGGGTTCCTCACCCTTCTGTGAGGTAGGCCCTCTGCTGTGAGGTCACTCCTGCCTGGCTGGCACACGTCAACGTGGCGACGTGGGCCCTCAGTTGGGAGTTGGTGCCTGCTGGGAGTCTCCTCCCCTCGGTAATGAGGGCCCTCTGGCGTCAGACCCTAACTCCTGGGCTCCCAAAAGTTTCTGATGTGTGCCCTGTGGTGCGAGTACACTCCTGCCAGGATCCCAACCCCATGGGAATGTGGGCCTTCTGCTCTAAGGTCCCAACGGCTGGGTTGCTCACAGTTTCATAATGAGGGCCCTCTGTTTTGAGTTCAGTCAGGCCTGGATTCCATAGCCTCGCTGCTCCTGGCCACCTGCTGGGAGGTTCCAACTGCGGGATCCCTCACCTTTTTTACGCTATGGGCCCTCTGTTTGGAGGCTCCTCCTGCCTGCCTGACTCCCAGCCCCTTGGTGATGTGTGTCCTGTAGTTTGAGGCCACGTGTGCTGGGTCCGTCACATTTCGGTGATGTGACCACACTGGTGTGAGAACACTCCTGCCTGGTTTCCATTCCCTTGGTGATGTGGGCCCTCCGGTGAGAGTCTGATCCTCTTTGGGTTCCTCACACTTTTGTGTGGTTGGCCCTCTGCTCTGAGGTCACTCCTGCCTGGCTGGCACACCCTGCATTGGCGACGTCGGCCTTCTGGTAGCAGTTGGAGCTTGCTGGGAGCCTCCTCTCCTCAGTGATGAGAGCCCTCTGTCGTCAGGCCCTAACTGCTGGGCTCCCCACCTTTTCTGATGTGTGCCCACTGGTGCGATGACACTCCTGCTTGGTTCCCTTCCCCATGGGGATGTGGGCCTTGTGCTCTGAGGTCACAACGGCTGGGTTGCTTACAGTATCACGATGAGGGCCCTCTGTTGTGAGTTCATCACTGCCTGGATCCCATAGCCTCGGTGCTCTGGGCCGCCTGCTGGGATGTTCCAACTGCTGGATTCCTCACCTTTTTTATACAATGGGCCATGTGTTTTGAGGTTAATCCTGCCTGCCTCGCTCCGAGACCCATGGTGATGTGGGTCCTCTGGTTTGAGGCCACATGTGCTGGGTACCTCAACTTTCGATGATGTGGCCCCACGGGTGTGAGGACACTCCTGGCTGGTTCCCAGCCCCTTGCTTATGTGGGCACTCTGGTGAGAGTCTGATCTTGACTGGGTTCCTTACCCTTCTGTGAGGTGGGCCCTCTGATGTGAGGTCACTCCTGCCTGGATGGCTCATGTCGCCTTGGCGACGTAGGCCCTCTGTTGGCCACTGAAGCATGCTGGGAGCCTCCTACCCTCTTTAATAAGGGCCCTGGAAGAAACGCATATGCCCTTTTTGACCAAGTGCATCATTGTCGAGGTTCTGCCTCTTCTCCTATACTTTCAGAGGACTTTCCGTCTACCTCCTGAAATCGTATTCCTGGAATTCTGCCCCGCGTTCAAGTCCTCTTTGCAGCCTTACTTCAATATATTTTTGGACGATAGCTGTCATTTATAACTCTGCAGGATTGTGAATTACAGTGCCCCTGAGCTCCTTTCTTCAACTCGCTTTCTTGTGAGCTGGCCGCAAAACCGCAGGATTGCTTCAGGCCCTAATCTGGTTCCGACACGGCATGCTGAGCCTTTGGCTAATTCCTCTTCCTGGTGGGAAATGAGCATTAAATTTGTTCGTGCAGACACCTACAGCTAATCTCTCATTGGTTCTCCCTATTCCTGTTCATCTTGCGCAGAAATTCCAAACTGTGCCAAACAGGAGGTTAAAGGCACTGACTCTCCAAGTGGGGAGAGTGTTAGTAAAGCGTCTGGAATGGTAAAACCGAGTACGAGGGGACGAAAACTGAGACGCATTTAAAAAGGTTTCCCGGTCACACGGTGGACCATATTCTGGGTTGCCCATGCATGTTTTACCTGAAGGAAGAATCCCTTCAACCTGGAGAGTTGGGACCCATGGAATGGGTACCACGCAGTATGACTTCAAAGGGTTGCCTTTGCTCACCGAACGTCACCAATGCTATCAGCCCGAAGTGTCCAGCCTTATGTCTCACTCAGCTCGGGGTGTAGATGTGGTAAATCCACGTTGCATCACAAGCCCTGAATGAATTATTTAAGAATTGCTCTCTATTTCACTGTCATTGTGTTCTGTTTCTGTAATTTATTTTGATAATGGGATTTATCGGATTTTCACTGCTGCGTTTATGTCGCTGTACACATGCTTGATTCTCTTATGGAGACATATAAATCCATGGGTTTTCAGATTCTTACTAGTCAGGTATATTCCTAGGCATTGAATATGGGGTGTTGAGTCCATTTCGTGGAGCAAGGAGTAGGTCCTGACTATTACATATTTGCTTATGGAAAGGTATCTGTGCTAATTTCAATCTCTGGTTTTATGCAGCACCACAACTCACCTTTCCCCTTAAGCAAGCATAAGTTGGTTTTCTAAATTTGAGACCCTTTTCTGTTTTGTAATTGAGTTCATGTGCAGCCATGTTTGCATTCCGTGTATTTGAGATATCTTATGGTGTTTCTTTTTCTGTGTGACTTAGTTAACTTAGAATGATCGTACCTGAATCCACTCATTATGCCGCGACGGGCCTCATGACATAGATTTCATTGCTGAGTGATATTCCATTGTACGTACGTACAACAACTTCTTTATCCATTTTTTGCTTTCTGGGATATTTCACTTGTACCGTAAATGAGGTTCTTGTAAGCAGAGCCGTCCAAAATTTATGGGTGGCTGTGTCTTTTTGATTTTAATTTCCCTAAGCTATAGAACCATAAGTTGAAGTGCCGTAGGCTCCGTTGCTTAGCTCTTTAGGTGTTTGAGGAAACACCATACACTTCTCCAGAGTGGCTGTTGGCAATTTACATCCCGCCCATCAGCATAACAATGCTCCCTGTTCTCCATGGCCTGTCCTGCCTTTCTGGATTTTTCACTTTTTTCAGATGTCCCTTTTGACAGGGGGGCAGTGAGACTTCATTGTAATGCAGATTTCTTTACAGGCTTGCTTGTTTGGCCAAAAAGGGCGTATGTGTTTTTTCTTGAATATATTCAGGAAAAAACGCATACGCCCTTTTTGACCAAGTGCATCATTGTCGACTTTCTGTCTCTTTCCTTATGCTTTAAATGCAATTCCAGTCTGCCCCTGAACTCGTTTTCCTGCAATTCTGCCCCGCTTTCAAGTCCTCTACGCAGCCTTACTTCAATACATTTTTGGACAATAGCTGACATTTATAACTCTGCAGGTTTGTGAATGACAGTGCGCCTGAGCTCCTTTCTTCTACTCGCTTTCTTGTGAGCTGGCCGCAAACCCGCAGGATTGCTTCATGCCCTAATCTGGTTCCGGCACAGCATGCTGATCCTTTGGTAAATTCCTCTTCCTGGTGGGAAATGAGTGTTATATTTGAACGTGCAGACACCTAGAGCTAGTCTCTCATTGGTTCTCCCTATTCTTGTTCATCTTGCGCAGAAATTGCAAACTGTGCCAAACAGCAGGTTAAAGGCACTGACTCTCTAAGTGGGGAGAGTATTAGTAAAGGGTCTTCAATCGTGAACCCGAGTAAAAGGGGACGAAAACTGAGATGCATTTGAAAAGGTTTCCCGGTCACACGGTGCACCATACTGTGGGTTTCCCATGCATGTTTTAGCTGAAGGAAGAATCCCTTAAACCTGGAGAGTTGGGACCCATGGAATGGGTACCATGCAGTATGACTTCAAAGGGCCTGCATTTTCTCAACGAACCTCACCAATGCTATCAGGCCGAAGTGTACAGCCTTATGTCTCACTCAGCTCTGGTTGTAGATGTGGTAAATCCAGGTTGCATCACAAGCCCTGAATGAATTATTTAAGAATTGCTCTCTATTTCACTGTCATTGTGTTTGTTTTTGTAATTCATTTTGATAATGGGATTTATCGGATTTTCTCTGCTGCATTCATGCCGCTGTACACACACTTGAGTCTCTTATGGAGACATATAAATCCATGGGTTTGAAGATACTTACTAGTCAGGTGTATTCCTAGGCGTTGAATATGGGGTGTTTAGTCCATTTCGTTGAGCAAGGGCTAGGTCTTGACTATTACATATTTGGCTTATGGAAAGGTATCTGTGCTAATTTCTATCTCTGGTTTTATGCAGCACCCCAACTCACTTTTCCCCTTAAGCAAGCATAAGGTGGTTTTCTAAATTTGAGACCCTGTTCTGTTTTGTAATTCAGTTCATGTGTAGCCAAGTTTACATTCCGTGTATTAGTGATATCTTATGATGTTTCATTTTCTGTGTGACTTATTTCACTTAGAATCATCGTACCTGAATCCACTCATTATGCCACGATGGGCCTGATGACATAGATTTCATTGCTGAGTGATATTCCATTGAATGTGCGTACCACGACTTCTTTATCCATTTTTCACATTCTGGGATATTTAACTTGTACCGTAGACGAGATTCCTGTAAACAGAGCCGTCTGAAACTTTGGGGTGGCTGTCTGTTTTTGATTTTAATTTCCGTGATCTATAAGACCATAAGTGGAAGTGCCGTAGTCTCCGTTGCTTTGTTTCTTAGGTGTTTCAGGAAACACCATACACATCTCCAGAGTGGCTGTTGGCAATTTACATCCCGCCCATCAGCATAACAAGGCTCCCTGTTCTCCGTGGCCTGTGCTGCCTTTCTGGATTTTACACTTTTTTCAGATGGCCCTTTTGAACGGGGGGCAGTGAGACTTCATTGTAGTGCAGATTTCTTTAACATGCTTGCTTGGTTGGCCAAAAAGGGCATATGCGTTTTTTCCTGAATATATTCAGGAAAAAACGCATACGCCCTTTTTGGCCAAGTGCATCATTGTCGACGTTCTGCCTCTTTTCCTATGCTTTAAATGCAATTCCAGTCTACCCCCTGAAATCGTTTTCTTGCAATTCTGCCCCGCTTTCAAGTCCTTTTCGCAGCCTTACTTCAATATATTTTGGGTGATAGCTGTCATTTATAACTCTGCAGGTTTGTGAATTATAGTGTCCCTGAGCTCCTTTCTTCAACTCGCTTTCTTGTGAGCTGGCCGCAAACCCGCAGGATTGCTTCAGGCCCTAATCTGGTTCCGGCACGGCATGCTGAGCCTTTGGTTAATTCCTCTTCCTGGTGCGAAATGAGCGTTAAATTTGCCCGTGCAGACACCTTCACACGAGTCTTCATGGTGCCACTTTGCCCCGGTTAACTCTATGGAGGTTGGAGTTGGAGGGCCTCCTCGCTCAAGGTCAGTGTGCCCATGGAGCCAACCCTGCAACTTCAGGGCATGGTTGGGTGTTAGGATCACCATGTGGGGTCCTTTTCCCTTCGGAGGGAGGTGGCCTTTTGGGCTGCTGATTTCCAGGTTTTCAGATACGGCCAGTATCTTGGCCAGATGTGGCGGTGGGCCAAGCCCCTTGGTGACCGTAGTTTATCCTACCTGGATCGCATTCTTGCATTGTTCCATTTCAAGTGGTCCCAGGTTTTGCACTAATACTCCAATGGCGATTCACCGTTCACCAGGAATGTAAAGGTCAAAGGGTTTAGCTAAATTAGGGAGCTCCAGGGCAAGGGTCTGAATTGACTGCTCTTTCCATTCTTGAAAGGCCACTTCTGCATTCTATTCAAAAGGATCATCATCTTTTCCTTTCAGTGTTTCATATAGAGGCCCAGCTAGTAGACTGTAGTTAGGGATCCAGAAGCAGCAAACCCTGGCCTCCCCAGGAACCCCTAAGCTGTCTTCTAGTTTCAGAAATGGGTAAGGCTGTAAATTGTTTCTTCCCTTTCCTGGGATGGGCTTCTCCGACCTTCTGTGAGAATGAAGCCCAGGCAGGTCACCGTAGTCTGTGATATTTGAGCTTTGTCTTGGACAACTTGTATCCTTTATTGGCTTGGTAGTTCAGAGGTCTCCTTAGTAGGGCTGGCGATCAGAATGTCGTCTGCATATTGAAGGAGTGTTTCCTTTTCCAGAGGTAGAACTTTTAGTTCTTTAGCTGAGCTTTCCCCAAAGATGGTGTGGGAATTTTTGAACCCTTGGGGCAACACGGCCCGGAAGTATTGTTTTAGTTGTATGTTGAGTCCTGCCACTCACAAGCCAAAATTTCTTGTGACTCTGGGACTAATAGAATACAAAAGAAGGCATCATTGAAGACTAATACAGAATACCATGTCCTGGTGGTTGGTAGAATGACCAGCAGGGTGTAGGATTTAGGAACTACTAGAGGTATATCCTCGGTGGCTTCACTGACTGTCCTGACATCCTTTACCAGGACTCCAGCAGCCCATGGGGCTCTCGAGGTCAGGCCAATCCCAGGATATGGAGCTCACCTGGGCTGGTACCCCACCCCCACCCCAGCCCATGGGGCTCTCGTGTTCAGGCCCCTCCCAGGATATGGGGTTCCCTGGGCAGGTTCCCCTGCAGCCCATGGGGCTCTCGTGGTCAGGCCCCTCCCAGGATACAGAGCTACCCTTGCAGGTACCATGGCAGGGCTGGGAACACAGGAACCGTGCATATCGCCCTCATTGCAGAGCACTCCCAGCTCACCTGTCACTCAGATCTGACACAGAGCACCTCAGAGCAGGACTTGAACTAACAAACAGCAGCTCCGACAGGTCTGTGACCCTGGGCATCACTCTGTGTGGCCTCCCTCCACCTGGTCTTCCAGAGACTTCCACTGCACCCGGGGCACCAGGCCTCTGTCTCCACCCACCAGCCACCCCTCCTCTCCCTGACTCCTGGGTTCCTCTCATTAGGAGAGGGTTTTCTTGAAGTTGTCTCCCACTCATGGGCCAGATAATATAATTAGAAAACAAGCCAGAGCTGCAGCCCCTTGTCTATCCTGACTCTCAGGAGCCCACACCTGTTCCTTGGACCTGGCCGATTCAGCAAGTTCCAGTTTCTGCAACTGTGAGCCCCTGAGGGGTGATTATTGGCTGGCCTGGGAAGCCCGACCGTGCCGGCCAGCCCTCCCCAGGTGTGCCTGGGTTCAGATCAATATAAACACCGCTCCAGGCAGCAAGAGCCCCTGCAGCTGTGCCTGACGCCATTTTCTCTGCCCTGTCAGCAGTCTTGGGGCTGGACTGGTGGGAGGGAGTGAGAGGCCACGGCTTTGTGGGTGGCCCAGTGTGAGTGGGGCTCTGCTGGACTTTCTGCAGCAGTTGCCAAGATGCCACCTGCTAAAGAAGAGGATGTGTCACCCATACCTGCCGCTGGAATTTCTCCCTGGGCAGAGGTGAGTGAGGAAGAAAGCAGTGGGGGCCGGGACAGCAGGGGTATCTCAGGCAGGGAAATGGAAAGCTTCCAGAAGAGCACCCAGGGCCAGGACCATCCTGGCTGGCCTGCAGGCACCAAGTCGACTGGCATGCTGTCACTCATGTGGCTCCATGGCCCTTCCTCTAGGCTTTCAAGTCCTTGTACATATTCAGGTGTTTTACCTGGGAAGGGTGGGAACATTTCAGCAGCAGCTGGCGTGGGGCTCAGCCCACGTTTACTCACAGATGCCTCGGCACTGTCCCCCAGCTTTGCAATGAGGACGCTTGTTGCGTGGGGCCTGCTGGCTGAATGGGAGATGATTCCCCACCACTGACCAACTTCAGAATTGTTTACAACTGGAGCAAGTGCCCTGATACGGTTTTCGTCTGTGTAACTGGTGGGTTCTGTTTTTTTTTCTTTTTTTCGTTTTTGGTTCAAGGTAGATTTTATTCCTCTTTTTTGTATTTACAGATATAAGCGTGGAAATAATTTATTCATATAAATACATGTATGTGAAGGGAAGAATATTTTTTCTGTTTTACTTTTTGTAATTTGAATTTTATTTTATTTTTTTATACAGCAGGTTCTTTTTGGTTATCTATTTTATACATATAAATGTATATATGCCAATCCCAATCTCTCAACTCCTCCCACCACCACCCCCCAACAGCTTTCCCCCCTTGGTGTCCATACGTTTGTTGTCTACATCTGTTGCTCTATTTCTGCCTGGCAAAACGGTTCATCTGTACAATTTTTCTAGGTTCCACATATATGCATTAATAGACAAGATTTGTTTTTCTCTTTCTGACTTACTTCACTCTGTATGACAGTCTCTAGATCCATCAACGTCTCTACAAATGACCCAATTTCATTCCTTTTTATGGCTTAGTAATATTCCATTTTATATATGTACCACATCTTTATGCATTCGTCTGTCTGTGGGCATTTAGGTTGCTTCCATTACCTGGATATTGTAAATAGTGATGCAATGAACATTGTGGTGAATGTCTCTTTTTGATTTATGGTTTTGTCTGGGTATATGCCCAGTAGTGGGATTGCTGTATCATATGGTAATTCTATTCTTAGTTTTATAAGAAACTCCATAATGTTCTCCACAGTGACTGTATCAATTTACATTCCCAAAAATAGTGGAAGAGGGTTCCTTATCTCCACACCCTTTCCAGCATTTGTTGTTTGTAGATTTTCTGATGATGCCCATTCTAACAGGTGTGAGGTGATACACCATGGATGAGTCTATTTCGTTGAGCAAAGAGTAGGTCTTGTCTATTACATATTTGGCTTATGGAACGGTATGTGTGCTAATTTCAATCTCTGGTTTTATACAGCACCCCAACTCAACTTTCCCCTTAAGCAAGCATAAGTTTTATCTAAATGTGAGACTCTGTTCGGTTTTGGAATTCAGTTTATGTGTAGCCAAGTTTACACTCTCTCTATTAGTGATATCTTATGATAATTATCTTTGTGTGACCTATTTCTCTTAGAATCATCATACTTAAATCCACTCAATTTGCTGCTACAGGCCTGATGACATTGATTTCATTGCTGAGTGATATTCCATTGTACGTAAGTAGCACAACTCCTTTATCCATTTTTTTCTTTCTGGGATATTTAATTTGTACTGGACTCGAGTTTCTTGTAAACACAGCAGCCCTAAATTTTGTGTTGGCTGTGTCTTGTTGATTTTAATTTTCCTAAGCTATAGGGCCAAAAGTGGAAGTGCCCTAGGGTCTGTAGCTTTGTTTTTCAGATGTTTCACGATACACCATAAACATCTCCAGAGTGTCTGTTGGCAATTTACATCCCGCCCATCAGCATAACAAGGCTCCCTGTTCTCCATGGCCTGTCCTGTGTTTCTGGTTTTTACACTTTTTTCAGATGGCCCTTTTGACGAATGGGAAATGAGACTTCATTGTAGTGTGGATTTCCATTTCTCGAGTGCTTGGTTGGCCAAAAAGGGCATATGTGTTTTTTCCTGAATATATTCAGGAAAAAATGTTTACGCACTTTTGTCCAAGTGCATCACTGTCAAAGATCTGGCGCTTTTCACATGTTTTAAATGCAATTCCAATCTACCTCCTGAAATATGATTCCTGCAATTCTGCCTCGTTTTCAAGTCCTCTTTGCAGACTTACTTCCATATAATTTTGCCAATAACTGTCATTTATAACACTGCAGGTTTGTGAATTACAGTGCCCGTGATTTCCTTTCTTAACTCGTTTCCTTGAAAACTGGCCACAGAACCGCAGGTTTGCTTCAGGCCGTAATCAGGGTCCGGCACGGCACTCTGAGACTTTGGTTCATTCCACTTCCTGGTGGGATATTAGAGTTAAATGTGCCCCTCCAGACACCTGCCTCACTCCTAGCCCCTTGGTGATGTGTGTCCTGTGGTTTGAGGCCACATGTGCTGGGTTCCTCACCTTTGGCTGATGTGGCCCCACTGGTGTGAGGACACTCCTGCCTGGTTCCCATCCCCTTGCTGATGTGGGCCCTCCGGTGAGAGTCTGATCCTGGTTGGGTTCCTCACACTTCTGTGAGGTGGGCCCTCTTCTCTGAGGTCACTCCTGCCTCGTTGGCACACCCCGCCTTGGCGACGTCGGCCCTCTGATGGGATTTGGTGCCTGCTGGGTGTCTCCTCCCCTCGGTAATGAGGGCCCTCTGGCGTCAGGCCCTAACTCCTGGGCTCCCAATATTTTCTGATATGCGCCCTGTGGTTCGAGTACACTCCTGCCAGGTTCCCAACCCCATGGGAATGTGGGCCTTCTACTCTGAGGTCCCAACCGTGGGTTGCTCAGTTTCATGATGAGGGCCCTCTGCTGTGAGTTCTCTCCGGCCTGGATCCCATAGCCTCGCTGCTCCTGGCCACCTGCTGGGAGGTTACAACTGCGGGATTCCTCACCTTTTTTCTTCTATGGACCCTCTGTTTTGAGACTCCTCCTGCCTGCCTCACTCCCAGCCCCTTGGTGATGTGTGTCCTCTGGTTTGAGGCCATGTATGCTGGGTCCCTCGCCTTTCGATGATGTGGCCCCACTGGTGTGAGGACACTCCTGCCTGGTTCCTATCCCCTTGATGATGTGGGCCCTCTGGTGAGAGTCTGATCCTGGCTGGGTTCCTCACCCTTCTGTGAGGGGGGCCCTCTGCTGTGAGGTCACTCCTGCCTGGCTGGCACACCCCACCTGGGCAACATCGGCCCTCTTGTGGCAGTTGGAGCCTGCTGGGAACCTCCCCTCGGTGATGGGGTCCCTCTTGCCTCAGGCCCTAACTGCTGGGTACCCACATTTTCTGATACGTGCTAAGTGGTGCGAGGACACTCCTGCGAGGTTCCCATCCCCATGGGCATGTGGGCCTTCTGCTCTAAGGTCCCAACACCTGTGTTGTTCACCGTTTCACGATGTTGGCTCTCTGGTGTTAGTTCACCCAGGCCTAGATCCCATAGCCTCTGTGCTCTGAGCGGCCTGCTGGGAGGTTCCTACTGCTGGATTCCTTACCTTTTTTATTCTTTGGGTCCTGTGTTTTCATGCTCCTACTTCCTGACTCACTCCCAGCCCATTTGTGATGTAGGTCCTCTGGTTTAAGGCCACATGTACCGGTTTCCTCACCTTTATTGATGTGGCCCCACTGGTGTGAGGACACTCCTGCCTGGTTCCCATCCCCTTGGTGATGGGGGCCCTCTGGTGAGAGTCTGATCCTGTCTGGATTCCTCACACTTCTGGGAGGTGGGCCCTCTGCTGTGAGGTCACTCCTGCCTGGCTGGCACACGTCACCTTGGCGATGTGGGCCCTCAGTTGGGAGTTGGTGCCTGCTGGGAGTCTCCTCCCCTCGGTAATGAGGGCCCTCTGGCGTCAGGCCCTAACTCATGGGCTCCCAAAATTTTCTGATGTGCGCCCTGTCGTGCGAGTACACTCCAGCCAGAGTCCCATCCCCATGGGGATGTGGGCTTTCTGCTCTGTTGTCCCAACGGCTGGGTTGCTCACAGTGTCAGAATGTGGGCCCTCTGCTGTGAGTTCACTCCGGCATGGATCCCATAGCCTCGCTGCTCCTGGCCACCTGCTGGGAGGTTCCAACTGCGGGATCCCTCACCTTTTTTACGCTATGGGCCCTCTGTTTGGAGGCTCCTCCTGCCTGCCTCACTCCCAGCCCCTTGGTGATGTGTGTCCTGTAGTTTGAGGCCACGTGTGCTGGGTCCGTCACATTTCGGTGATGTGACCACACTGGTGTGAGAACACTCCTGCCTGGTTTCCATTCCCTTGGTGATGTGGGCCCTCCGGTGAGAGTCTGATCCTCTTTGGGTTCCTCACACTTTTGTGTGGTTGGCCCTCTGCTCTGAGGTCACTCCTGCCTGGCTGGCACACCCTGCATTGGCGACGTCGGCCTTCTGGTAGCAGTTGGAGCTTGCTGGGAGCCTCCTCTCCTCAGTGATGAGGGCCCTCTGGCGTCCGGCCCTAACTGCTGGGCTCCCCACCTTTTCTGATGTGTGCCCACTGGTGCGATGACACTCCTGCTTGGTTCCCTTCCCCATGGGGATGTGGGCCTTGTGCTCTGAGGTTACAACGGCTGGGTTGCTTACAGTATCACGATGAGGGCCCTCTGTTGTGAGTTCATCACTGCCTGGATCCCATAGCCTCGGTGCTCTGGGCCGCCTGCTGGGATGTTCCAACTGCTGGATTCCTCACCTTTTTTATACAATGGGCCATGTGTTTTGAGGTTAATCCTGCCTGCCTCGCTCCGAGACCCATGGTGATGTGGGTCCTCTGGTTTGAGGCCACATGTGCTGGGTACCTCAACTTTCGATGATGTGGCCCCACGGGTGTGAGGACACTCCTGCCTGGTTCCCAGCCCCTTGCTTATGTGGGCACTCTGGTGAGAGTCTGATCTTGACTGGGTTCCTTACCCTTCTGTGAGGTGGGCCCTCTGATGTGAGGTCACTCCTGCCTGGATGGCTCATGTCGCCTTGGCGACGTAGGCCCTCTGTTGGCCACTGAAGCATGCTGGGAGCCTCCTACCCTCTTTAATAAGGGCCCTGGAAGAAACGCATATGCCCTTTTTGACCAAGTGCATCATTGTCGAGGTTCTGCCTCTTCTCCTATACTTTCAGAGGACTTTCCGTCTACCTCCTGAAATCGTATTCCTGGAATTCTGCCCCGCGTTCAAGTCCTCTTTGCAGCCTTACTTCAATATATTTTTGGACGATAGCTGTCATTTATAACTCTGCAGGTTTGTGAATTACAGTGCCCCTGAGCTCCTTTCTTCAACTCGCTTTCTTGTGAGCTGGCCGCAAAACCGCAGGATTGCTTCAGGCCCTAATCTGGTTCCGACACGGCATGCTGAGCCTTTGGCTAATTCCTCTTCCTGGTGGGAAATGAGCATTAAATTTGTTCGTGCAGACACCTACAGCTAATCTCTCATTGGTTCTCCCTATTCCTGTTCATCTTGCGCAGAAATTCCAAACTGTGCCAAACAGGAGGTTAAAGGCACTGACTCTCCAAGTGGGGAGAGTGTTAGTAAAGCGTCTGGAATGGTAAAACCGAGTACGAGGGGACGAAAACTGAGACGCATTTAAAAAGGTTTCCCGGTCACACGGTGGACCATATTCTGGGTTGCCCATGCATGTTTTACCTGAAGGAAGAATCCCTTCAACCTGGAGAGTTGGGACCCATGGAATGGGTACCACGCAGTATGACTTCAAAGGGTTGCCTTTGCTCACCGAACGTCACCAATGCTATCAGCCCGAAGTGTCCAGCCTTATGTCTCACTCAGCTCGGGGTGTAGATGTGGTAAATCCACGTTGCATCACAAGCCCTGAATGAATTATTTAAGAATTGCTCTCTATTTCACTGTCATTGTGTTCTGTTTTTGTAATTTATTTTGATAATGGGATTTATCGGATTTTCACTGCTGCGTTTATGCCGCTGTACACATGCTTGATTCTCTTATGGAGACATATAAATCCATGGGTTTTCAGATTCTTACTAGTCAGGTATATTCCTAGGCATTGAATATGGGGTGTTGAGTCCATTTCGTGGAGCAAGGAGTAGGTCCTGACTATTACATATTTGCTTATGGAAAGGTATCTGTGCTAATTTCAATCTCTGGTTTTATGCAGCACCACAACTCACCTTTCCCCTTAAGCAAGCATAAGTTGGTTTTCTAAATTTGAGACCCTTTTCTGTTTTGTAATTGAGTTCATGTGCAGCCATGTTTGCATTCCGTGTATTTGAGATATCTTATGGTGTTTCTTTTTCTGTGTGACTTAGTTAACTTAGAATGATCGTACCTGAATCCACTCATTATGCCGCGACGGGCCTCATGACATAGATTTCATTGCTGAGTGATATTCCATTGTACGTACGTACAACAACTTCTTTATCCATTTTTTGCTTTCTGGGATATTTCACTTGTACCGTAAATGAGGTTCTTGTAAGCAGAGCCGTCCAAAATTTATGGGTGGCTGTGTCTTTTTGATTTTAATTTCCCTAAGCTATAGAACCATAAGTTGAAGTGCCGTAGGCTCCGTTGCTTAGCTCTTTAGGTGTTTGAGGAAACACCATACACTTCTCCAGAGTGGCTGTTGGCAATTTACATCCCGCCCATCAGCATAACAAGGCTCCCTGTTCTCCATGGCCTGTCCTGCCTTTCTGGATTTTTCACTTTTTTCAGATGTCCCTTTTGACAGGGGGGCAGTGAGACTTCATTGTAATGCAGATTTCTTTACAGGCTTGCTTGTTTGGCCAAAAAGGGCGTATGTGTTTTTTCTTGAATATATTCAGGAAAAAACGCATATGCCCTTTTTGACCAAGTGCAACATTGTCGACTTTCTGTCTCTTTCCTTATGCTTTAAATGCAATTCCAGTCTGCCCCTGAACTCGTTTTCCTGCAATTCTGCCCCGCTTTCAAGTCCTCTACGCAGCCTTACTTCAATACATTTTTGGACAATAGCTGACATTTATAACTCTGCAGGTTTGTGAATGACAGTGCGCCTGAGCTCCTTTCTTCTACTCGCTTTCTTGTGAGCTGGCCGCAAATCCGCAGGAATGCTTCAGGCCCTAATCTGGTTCCGGCACGGCATGCTGAGCCTTTGGTTAATTCCTCTTCCTGGTGGGAAATGAGCGTTCCATTTGCCCGTCCAGACACCTACAGCTAGTCTCTCATTGGTTCTCCCTATTCCTGTTCATCTTGCGCAGAAATTGCAATCTGTGCCAAACAGGAGGTTAAAGGCACTGACTCTCCAAGTGGGGAGAGTGTTAGTAAACGGTCTGGAATGGTGAACCCGAGTAAAAGGGGACGAAAACTGAGATGCATTTGAAAACGTTTCCCGGTCACACGGTGCACTGTACTGTGGGTTTCCCATGCATGTTTTAGCTGAAGGAAGAATCCCTTAAACCTGGAGAGTTGGGACCCATGGAATGGGTACCATGCAGTATGACTTCAAAGGGTCTGCATTTGCTCATCGAACCTCACCAATGCTATCAGCCCGAAGTGTCCAGCCTTATGTCTCACTCAGCTCTGGGTGTAGATGTGGTAAATCCAGGTTGCATCACAAGCCCTGAATGAATTATTTAAGAATTGCTCTCTATTTCACTGACATTGTGTTTGTTTATGTAATTCATTTTGATAATGGGTTTTATCGGATTTTCTCTGCTGCATTCATGCCGCTGTACACACACTTGAGTCTCTTACGGAGACATATAAATCCATGGGTTTGAAGATTCTTACTAGTCATGTGTAATCCTAGGCGTTGAATATGGGGTGTTTAGTCCATTTCGTTGAGCAAGGGCTAGTTCTTGACTATTACATATTTGGCTTATGGAAAGGTATCTGTGCTAATTTCTATCTCTGGTTTCATGCAGCACCCCAACTCACTTTTCCCCTTAAGCAAGCATAAGTTGGTTTTCTAAATTTGAGACCCTGTTCTGTTTTGTAATTCAGTTCATGTGTAGCCAAGTTTACATTCCGTGTATTAGTGATATCTTATGATGTTTCATTTTCTGTGTGACTTATTTCACTTAGAATCATCGTACCTGAATCCACTCATTATGCCGCGACGGGCCTGATGACATAGATTTCATTGGTGAGTGATATTCCTTTGTTCGTATGTACCACACTTCTTTATCCATTTCTCGCTTTCTGGGATATTTAACTTGTACCGTAGACGAGGTTCTTGTAAACAGAGCCGTAAACAGAAACTTTGCGGTGGCTGTGTGTTTTTGATTTTAATTTCCCTAAGCTATAGGAAAATAAGTGGTAATGCCGTAGGCTCCGTTGCTTTGTCTTTTAGGTTTTTGAGGAAACACCATACACATCTCCAGAGTGGCTGTTGGCAATTTACATCCCGCCCATCAGCATAACAAGGCTCCCTGTTCTCCATGGCCTGGGCTGCCTTTCTGGATTTTACACATTTTTCAGATGGCCCTTTTGAACGGGGGGCAGTGAGACTTCATTGTAGTGCCAATTTCTTTAACATGCTTGCTTGGTTGTCCAAAAAGCGCGTATGCGTTTTTTCCTGAATATATTCAGGAAAAAACGCATATGCCCTTTTTGGCCAAGTGCATCATTGTCGACGTTCTGCCTCTTTTCCTATGCTTTAAATGCAATTCCAGTCTACCCCCTGAAATCGTTTTCTTACAATTCTGCCCCGCTTTCAAGTCCTCTTCGCAGTCTTCCTTCAATATATTTTTGGGTGATAGCTGTCATTTATAACTCTGCAGGTTTGTGAATTACAGTGTCCTTAGCTCCTTTCTTCAACTCGCTTTCTTGTGAGCTGGCCGCAAACCCGCAGGATTGCTTCAGGCCCTAATCTGGTTCCGGCACGGCATGCTGAGCCTTTGGTAAATTCCTCTTCCTGGTGGGAAATGAGTGTTATATTTGAACGTGCAGACACCTAGAGCTAGTCTCTCATTGGTTCTCCCTATTCTTGTTCATCTTGCGCAGAAATTGCAAACTGTGCCAAACAGCAGGTTAAAGGCACTGACTCTCCAAGTGGGGAGAGTATTAGTAAAGGGTCTTCAATCGTGAACCCGAGTAAAAGGGGACGAAAACTGAGATGCATTTGAAAAGGTTTCCCAGTCACACGGTGCACCATACTGTGGGTTTCCCATGCATGTTTTAGCTGAAGGAAGAATCCCTTAAACCTGGAGAGTTGGGACCCATGGAATGGGTACCATGCAGTATGACTTCAAAGGGCCTGCATTTTCTCAAGAACCTCACCAATGCTATCAGGCCGAAGTGTACAGCCTTATGTCTCACTCAGCTCTGGTTGTAGATGTGGTAAATCCAGGTTGCATCACAAGCCCTGAATGAATTATTTAAGAATTGCTCTCTATTTCACTGTCATTGTGTTTGTTTTTGTAATTCATTTTGATAATGGGATTTATCGGATTTTCTCTGTTGCATTCATGCCGCTGTACACACACCTGATTCTCTTATGGAGACATATAAATCCATGGGTTTGAAGATACTTACTAGTCAGGTGTATTCCTAGGCGTTGAATATGGGGTGTTTAGTCCATTTCGTTGAGCAAGGGCTAGGTCTTGACTATTACATATTTGGCTTATGGAAAGGTATCTGTGCTAATTTCTATCTCTGGTTTTATGCAGCACCCCAACTCACTTTTCCCCTTAAGCAAGCATAAGGTGGTTTTCTAAATTTGAGACCCTGTTCTGTTTTGTAATTCAGTTCATGTGTAGCCAAGTTTACATTCCGTGTATTAGTGATATCTTATGATGTTTCATTTTCTGTGTGACTTATTTCACTTAGAATCATCGTACCTGAATCCACTCATTATGCCACGATGGGCCTGATGACATAGATTTCATTGCTGAGTGATATTCCATTGAATGTGTGTACCACAACTTCTTTATCCATTTTTCACATTCTGGGACATTTAACTTGTACCGTAGACGAGATTCCTGTAAACAGAGCCGTCTGAAACTTTGGGGTGGCTGTCTGTTTATGATTTTAATTTCTGTGATCTATAAGACCATAAGTGGAAGTGCCGTAGTCTCCGTTGCTTTGTTTCTTAGGTGTTTCAGGAAACACCATACACTTCTCCAGAGTGGCTGTTGGCAATTTACATCCCGCCCATCAGCATAACAAGGCTCCCTGTTCTCCATGGCCTGTGCTGTCTTTCTGGATTTTACACTTTTTTCAGATGGCCCTTTTGACGAATGGGAAATGAGACTTCATTGTAGTGTGGATTTCCATTGCTGGAGTGCTTGGTTGGCCAAAAAGGGCATATGCGTTTTTTCCTGAATATATTCAGGAAAAAATGTTTACGCACTTTTGTCCAAGTGCATCAGTGTCAAAGATCTGCCACTTTTCACATGCTTTAAATGCAATTCCAATCTACCTCCTGAAATATGATTCCTGCAATTCTGCCTCGTTTTCAAGTCCTCTTTGCAGACTTACTTCAATATATTTTTGCCAATAGCTGTCATTTATATCTCTGCAGGTTTGTGAATTACAGTGCCCATGATTTCCTTTCTAACTCGTTTCCTTGAAAGCTGGCCACAGAACCGCAGGTTTGCTTTAGGCCATAATCAGGGTCCGACACGGCACTCTGAGCCTTTGGTTAATTCCTCTTCCTGGTGGGAAATTAGAGTTAAATGTGCCCCTCCGGACACCTGCCTCACTCCCAGCCCCTTGGTTATGTGTGTCCTGTAGTTTGAGGCCACATGTGCTGGGTTCCTCACCTTTGGCTGATGTGGCCCCACTGGTGTGAGGACACTCCTGCCTGGTTCCCATCCCCTTGGTGATGTGGACCCTCCGGTGAGAGTCTGATCCTGGCTGGGTTCCTCACACTTCTGAGAGGTGGGCCCTCTTCTCTGAGGTCACTCCTGCCTGGCTGGCCCACCCCGCCTTGACGACGTCGGCTCTCTCGTGGGAGTTGGTGCCTGCTGCGAGTCTCCTCCCCTTGGTAATGAGGGCCCTCTGGCGTCAGGCCCTAACTCCTGGCCTCCCAGAATTTTCTGATGTGCGCCCTGTGGTGCGAGTACACTTATGCCATGTTCCCAACCACATAGGAATGTGGGCCTTCTGCTCTGAGGTCCCAAAGCCTGGGTTGCTCACAGTTTCATCATGAGGGCCCTCTGTTTTGAGTTCAGTCAGGTCTAGATCCCATAGCCTCGCTGCTCCTGGCCGCCTGCTGGGAGGTTCCAACTGTGGGATTCCTCACCTTTTTTCTTCTATGGGCCCTCTGTTTTGAGACTCCTCCTGCCTGCATCACTTCCAGCTCCTTGGTGATGTGTGTCCTCTGGTTTGAGGCCACGTGTGCTGGGTCACTCACATTTCGTTGATGAGGTCCCACTGGTGTGAGGACACTCCAGCCTGGTTCCCATTCCCTTGGTGATGTGGGCCCTCTGGTGAGAGTCTGATCCTCTTTGGGTTCCTCACACTTTTGTGTGGTTGGCCCTCTGCTCTGAGGTCACTCCTGCCTGGCTGGCACACCCCGCATTGGCGACGTCGGCCCTCTGGTAGCAGTTGGAGCTTGCTGGGAGCCTCCTCTCCTCAGTGATGAGGACCCTCTGGCGTCCGGCCCTAACTGCTGGGCTCCTCACATTTTCTGTTGTGTGCCCACTGGTGCGATGACACTCCTGCTTGGTTCCCTTCCCCATGGGGATGTGGGCCTTGTGCTCTGAGGTCACAACGGCTGGGTTGCTTACAGTATCACGATGAGGGCCCTCTGTTGTGAGTTCATCACTGCCTGGATCCCATAGCCTCGGTGCTCTGGGCCGCCTGCTGGGATGTTCCAACTGCTGGATTCCTCACCTTTTTATACAATGGGCCATGTGTTTTGAGGTTAATCCTGCCTGCCTCGCTCTGAGACCCATGGTGATGTGGGTCTTCTGGTTTGAGGCCACATGTGCTGGGTACCTCAACTTTCGATGATGTGGCCCCACGGGTGTGAGGACACTCGTGCCTGATTCCCAGCCCCTTGCTTATGTGGGCACACTGGTGAGAGTCTGATCATGACTGGGTTCCTTACCCTTCTGTGAGGTGGGCGCTCTAATGTGAGATCACTCCTGCCTGGATGGCTCACGTCGCCTTCGCGACGTAGGCCCTCTGTTGGCCACTGAAGCATGCTGGGAGCCTCCTACCCTCTTTAATAAGGGCCCTGGAAGAAACGCATATGCCCTTTTTGACCAAGTGCATCATTGTCGAAGTTCTGCCTCTTCTCCTATACTTTCAGAGGACTTCCCGTCTACCTCCTGAAATCGTATTCCTGGAATTCTGCCCCACGTTCAAGTCCTCTTTGCAGCCTTACTTGAATATATTTTTGGACGATAGCTGTCATTTATAACTCTGCAGGTTTGTGAATTACAGTGCCCCTGAGCTCCTTTCTTCAACTCGCTTTCTTGTGACCTGGCTGCAAAACCGCAGGATTGCTTCAGGCCATAATCTGGTTCCGGCACGGCATGATGAGCCTTTGGCTAATTCCTCTTCCTGATGGGAAATGAGCGTTAAATTTGCTCGTGCAGACACCTACAGCTAATCTCTTATTGGTTCTCCCTATTCCTGTTCATCTTGCGCAGAAATTCCAAACTGTGCCAAACAGGAGGTTAAAGGCACTGACTCTCCAATTGGGGAAAGAGTTAGTAAAGCGTCTGGAATGGTAAAACCGAGTACGAGGGGACGAAAACTGAGATGCATTTGAAAACGTTTCCCGGTCACACAGTGCACTGTACTGTGGGTTTCCCATGCATGTTTTAGCTGAAGGAAGAATCCCTTAAACCTGGAGAGTTGGGACCCATGGAATGGGTACCATGCAGTATGACTTCAAAGGGTCTGCATTTGCTCATCGAACCTCACCAATGCTATCAGCCCGAAGTGTCCAGCCTTATGTCTCACTCAGCTCTGGGTGTAGATGTGGTAAATCCAGGTTGCATCACAAGACCTGAATGAATTATTTAAGAATTGCTCTCTATTTCACTGTCATTGTGTTTGTTTTTGTAGTTTATTTTGATAATGGGATTTATCGGATTTTCTCTGCTGCATTCATGCAGCTGTACACACACTTGATTCTCTTACAGAGACATATAAATCCATGGGTTTGAAGATTCTTACTAGTCATGTGTAATCCTAGGAGTTGAATATGGTGTGTTTAGTCCATTTCGTTGAGCAAGGTGTAGGTCTTGACTATTACATATTTGGCTTATGGAAAGGTATGTGTGCTAATTTCTATCTCTGGTTTTATGCAGCACCCCACCTCATCTTTCCCCATAAACAAGCATAAGTTGGTTTTCTAAATTTGAGACCCTGTTCTGTTTTGTAATTCAGTTCATATGTAGCCAAGTTTACATTCCGTGTATCAGTGATATCTTATGATGTTTCATTTTCTGTGTGACTTATTTCACTTAGAATCATCGTACCTGGATCCACTCAATATGCCGCGACGGGCCTGATGACATAGATTTCATTGGTGAGTGATATTCCATTGTACGTACGTACCACAACTTCTTTAACCATTTTTCACATTCTGGGATATTTCACTTGTACCGTAGACGAGGTTCTTGTAAACAGAGCCATCCCAAACATTGGGGTGGCTGTGTGTTTTTGATTTTAATTTCCCTAAGCTATAGGACCATAAGTGGAAGTGCCATAGGCTCTGTTGCTTTGTTTCCTACGTGTTTCAGGAAACCCCATACACTTCTCCAGAGTGGCTGTTTGCAATTTACATCCCCACCATCAGCATAACAAGGCTCCCTGTTCTCCATGACCTGTCCTGCCTTTCTGGATTTTACACTTTTTCAGATGGCCCTTTTGACCGGGGGGCAGTGAGACTTCATTGTAGTGCAGATTTCATTTACATGCTTGCTTGCTTGGCCAAAAATGGCGTATGCGTTTTTTCCTGAATATATTCAGGAAAAAAACGCATACGCCCTTTTTGGCCAGTGCATCATTGTCGACATTCTGCCTCATTTCCTATGCTTTAAGTGCAATTCCAGTCTACCCCCTGAAATCGTTTTCCTGAAATTCTGCCCCGCTTTCAAGTCCTCTTCGAAGACTTACTTCAATACATTTTTGGACGATAGCTGTCATTCATAACTCTGCAGGTATGTGAATTACAGTGCCCCTGAGCTCGTTTCCTCAACTCGCTTTCTTGTGAGCTGGCCGAAAAATCACAGGATTGCTTCAGATCCCTAATCTGTTTCTGGCAGGGCACGCTGAGCCTTTGGTTAATTCCTCTTCCTGGTGGGAAATGAGCGTTCCATTTTCCCGTGCAGACACCTACAGCTAGTCTCTCATTGGTTCTCCCTATTCCTGTTAATCTTGCGTAGAAATTGCAAACTGTGCCAAACAGGAGGTTAAAGGCACTGACTCTCCAAGTGGGGAGAATGTTAGTAAAGTGTCTGGAATGGTGAACCCGAGTTCCAGGGTTCGAAAACTGAGATATATTTGAAAACGTTTCCCAATCACACGGTGCACAATACTCTGCGTTTCCCATGCATGTTTTTGCTGAAGGAAGAATCCCTTAAACCTGGAGAGCTGGGAACCATGGAATGGGTACCATGCAGTATGACTTCAAAGGGTCTGCGTTTGCTCACCGAACCTCACAAATGCTATCAGCCCGAAGTGTCCAGCCTTATGTCTCACCCAGCTCTGGGTGTAGTTGTGGTAAATCCAGGTTGCATGACAAGCCCTGAATGAATTATTTAAGAATTGCTCTCTATTTCACTGTCAATGTGTTTTGGTTTTGAAATTTATTTTGGTAATGGGATTTATCGGATTTTCACTGTTGCGTTTAGCCCGCTGTTCACACGCTTGATTTCCTTATGGAGACATATAAATCCATGGGTTTTAAGATTCTTACTTGTCAGGTATCTTGCCAGGCGTTGAATATGGGGTGTTGAGTCCATTTCGTTGAGCAAGGAGTAGGCCTTGTCTATTATATATTTGGCTTATGGAACGGTATCTGTGCTAATTTCAATCTCTGGTTTTATGCAGAACCCCAACTCACCTTTCCCCATAAGCAAGCATAAGTTGGTTTTCTCAATTTGAGACCCTGTTCTGTTTTGTAATTCAGTTCATGGGTAGCCAAGTTTACATTCCGTGTATTAGTGATATCTTATGATGTTTCTTTTTCTGTGTGACTTATTTCTCGTAGAATCATCATACCTGAATCCACTCATTATGCCGCTACGGGCCTGATGACGTAGATTTCATTGCTGAGTGATATTCCATTGTACGTGCGTACCACAACTTCTTTATCCATTTTTTACTTTCTGGGATATTTTACTTGTACCGTAGACGAGGTTCTTGTAAACAGAGCCGTCCCAAACTCTGGGGTGGCTGTGTGTTTTTGATTTTAATTTCCCTAAGCTATAGGACCATAAGTGGAAGTGCCATAGGCTGTGTTGCTTTGTTTCCTACGTGTTTCTGGAAACACCATACACTTCTCCAGAGTGGTTGTTGGCAATTTACATCCCGCCCATCAGCATGACAAGGCTCCCTGTTCTCCATGACCTGTCCTGCCTTTCTGGATTTTACACTTTTTTCAGATGGCCCTTTTGACCGGGGGGCAGTGAGACTTCATTGTAGTGCAGATTTCCTTTACACGCTTGCTTGGTTGGCCAAAAAGGGCGTATGCGTTTTTTCCTGAATATATTCAGGAAAAAACGCATACGCCCTTTTTGCCCAAGTGAATCGTTGTCGACATTCTGCCTCTTTTCCTATGCTTTTAGTACAATTCCAGTCTACCCCCTGAAATCGTTTTCCTGAAATTCTGCCCCGCTTTCAAGTCCTCTTCGAAGACTTACTTCAATACATTTTTGGACGATAGCTGTCATTCATAACTCTGCAGGTTTGTGAATTACAGTGCCCCTGAGCTCATGTCTTCAACTCGCTTTCTTGTGAGCTGGCCGCAAAACCGCAGGATTGCTTCAGGCCACAATCTCTTTCCGGCAGGGCATGCTGAGCCTTTGTTTAATTCCTCTTCCTGGTCGGAAATGAGCGTTCCTTTTGCCCGTGCAGGCACCTACAGCTAGTCTCTCATTGGTTCTCCCTATTCCTGTACATCTTGCGCAGAAATTGCAAACTGTGCCAAACAGGAGGTTAATGGCACTGACTCTCAAAGTGGGGAGAGTGTTAGTAAAGCGTCTGGAATGGTGAACCCGAGTACCAGGGTTCGAAAACTGAGATGCATTTGAAAACGTTTCCTGGTCACACAGTGCACTGTACTGTGGGTTTCCCATGCATGTTTTAGCAGAAGGAAGAATCCCTTAAACCTGGAAATTTGGGACCCATGGAATGGGTACCATGCAGTATGACTTCAAAGGGTCTGCATTTGCTCACCGAACCTCACCAATGCTATCAGCCCGAAGTGTCAAGCCTTATGTCTCACCCAGCTCTGGGTGTAGATGTGGGAAATCCAGGTTGCATCACAAGCCCTGAATGAATTATTTAAGAATTGCTCTCTATTTCACTGTCATTTTGTTTTGTTTTTGAAATTTATTTTGATAATGGGATTTATCGGATTTTCACTGCTGCTTTTAGGCCGCTGTACACACGCTTGATTTCCTTATGGAGACATATAAATCCATGGGTTTTAAGATTCTTACTTGTCAGGTGTCTTGCCAGGCGTTGAATATGGGGTGTTGCGTCCATTTCGTCGAGCAAGGAGTAGTGCTTGTCTATTATATATTTGGCTTATGGAACGGTATCTGTGCTAATTTCAATCTCTGGTTTTATGCAGCACCCCAACTCACCTTTCCCCATAAGCAAGCATAAGTTGGTTTTCTCAATTTGAGACCCTGTTCTGTTTTGTAATTCAGTTCATGGGTAGCCAAGTTTACATTCCGTGTATTAGTGATATCTTATGATGTTTCTTTTTCTGTGTGACTTATTTCTCGTAGAATCATCATACCTGAATCCACTCATTATGCCGCTGCTGGCCTGATGACGTAGATTTCATTGCTGAGTGATATTCCATTGTACGTGCGTACCACAACTTTTTTATCCATTTTTTACTTTCTGGGATATTTTACTTGTACCGTAGACGAGGTTCTTGTAAACAGAGCCGTCCCAAACTCTGGGGTGGCTGTGTGTTTTTGATTTTAATTTCCCTAAGCTATAGGACCATAAGTGGAAGTGCCATAGGCTGTGTTGCTTTGTTTCCTACGTGTTTCAGGAAACACCATACACTTCTCCAGAGTGGCTGTTGGCAATTGACATCCTGCCCAGCAGCATAACAAGGCTCCCTGTTCTCCATGACCTGTCCTGCCTTTCTGGATTTTACACTTTTTTCAGATTGCCCTTTTGACCGGGGGGCTGTGAGACTCCATTGTAGTGCAGATTTCCTTTACACGCATGCTTGGTTGGCCAAAAAGGGCGTATGCGTTTTTTCCTGAATATATTCAGGAAAAAACGCATACGCCCTTTTTGACCAAGTGCATTATTGTCGACATTCTGCCTCTTCTCCTATGCTTTAAGTGCAATTCCAGTCTACCCCCTGAAATCGTTTTCCTGAAATTCTGCCCCACTTTCAAGTCCTCTTAGAAGACTTACTTCAGTACATTTTTGGACGATAGCTGTCATTCATAACTCTGCAGGTTTGTGAATTACAGTGCCCCTGATCTCCTTTCCTCAACGCGCTTTCTCGTGAGCTGGCTGCAAAACCGCAGGATTGCTTCAGGCCCTAATCTGTTTCCGGCAGGGCACGCTGAGCCTTTGGTTAATTCCTCTTCCTGGTGGGAAATGGGCATTCCATTTGCCCGTGCAGACACCTACAGGTAGTCTCTCATTGGTTCTCCCTATTCCTGTTCATCTTGCGCAGAAATTGCAAAGTGTGCCAAACAGGAGGTTAAAGGCACGGACTCTCCAAGTGGGGAGAGTTTTAGTAAAGCGTCTGGAATGGTGAACCCGAGTACCAGGGTTCGAAAACTGAGATGCATTTGGAAACGTTTCCCAATCACACGGTGGACCATACTCTGGATTTCCCATGCATGTTTTAGCTGAAGGAAGAATCCCTTAAACCTGGAGAGTTGGGACCCATGGAATGAGTACCATGCACTGTGACTTCAAAGGGTCTGCGTTTGCTCACCGAACCTCACCAATGCTATCAGCCCGAAGTGCCCAGCCTTATGTCTCACCCAGCTCTGGGTGTAGATGTGGTAAATCCAGGTTGCATCACAAGCCCTGAATCAATTATTTAAGAATTGCTCTCTATTTCACTGTCATTGTGTTTTGTTTTTGAAATTTATTTTGATAATTGGATTTATCGGATTTTCACTGCTGCGTTTAGGCCGATGTACAGACATTTGATTTCCTTATGGAGACATATAAATCCATGGGTTTTAAGATTCTTACTTGTCAGGTATATTCCCAGGCGTTGAATATGGGGTGTTGAGTCTATTTTGCTGAGCAAGGAGTAGGTCTTGTCTATTATATATTTGGATTATGGAACGGTATCTGTGCTAATTTCAATCTCTGTTTTTATGCAGCACCCCAACTCACCTTTCCCCATAAGCAAGCATAAGTTGGTTGTCTCAATTGGAGACCTTTTCTGTTTTGTAATTTAGTTCATGTGTAGCCAAGTTTACATTCCGTGTATTAGTCATATCTTATGATGTTTCTTTTTCTGTGTGACTTATTTCTCGTAGAATCATCATACCTGAATCCACTCATTATGGCGCTACGGGCCTGAAGACGTAGATTTCATTGCTTTGTGATATTCCATTGTACGTACGTAGCACTACATCTTTATCCATTTTTTGCTATCTCAGATATTTAACTTGTACCGTAGACGAGGTTCCTGTAAACGGAGCCGTCCCAAACTTTGGGGTGGCTGTGTGTTTTTGATTTTAATTCCCCTAAGCTATAGATCCATAAGTGGAAGTGCCATAGGCTGTGTTGTTTTGTTTCCTACGTGTTTCAGGAAACACCATACACTTCTCCAGAGTGGCTGTTGGCAATTTACATCCTGCCCGTCAGCATAACAAGGCTAACTGTTCTCCATGACCTTTCCTGCCTTTCTTGATTTTACACTTTTTTCAGATGGCCCTTTTGACCGGGGGGCAGTGAGACTTCATGGTAGTGCAGATTTCCTTTACATGCTTGCTTGGTTGACCAAAAAGTGCGTATGCGTTTTTTCCTGAATATATTCAGGAAAAAACACATACGCCCTTTTTGGCCAAGTGCATCATTGTCGACATTCTGCCTCATTTCCTATGCTTTAAGTGCAATTCCAGTCTACCCCCTGAAATCGGTTTCCAGAAATTCTGCCCCGCTTTCAAGTCCTCTTCGAAGACTTACTTCAATACATTTTTGGACGATAGCTGTCATTCATAACTCTGCAGGTTTGTGAATTTCAGTGGCCCTGAGCTCCTTTCTTCAACTCACTTTCTTGTGAGCTGGCTGCAAAACCGCAGGATTGCTTCAGGCCCTAATCTGTTTCCGGCAGGGCACGCTGAGCCTTTGGTTAATTCGTCTTCCTGGTGGGACATGAGCGTTCCATTTTCCCGTGCAGACACCTACAGCTAGTCTCTCGTTGGTTCTCCCTATTCCTGTTCATCTTGCGCAGAAATTGCAAACTGTGCCAAACAGGAGTTTAAAGGCACTGACTCTCCAAGTGGGGAGAGTGTTAGTAAAGGGTCTGGAATGGTGAACCCGAGTACCAGCGTTCGAAAACTGAGATGCATTTGAAAACATTTCCCAATCACACGGTGGACCATACTCTGGGTTTCCCATGCATGTTTTAGCTGAAGGAAGAATCCCTTAAATCTGGAGAGTTGGGACCCATGGAATGGGTACCATGCAGTATGACTTGAAAGGGTCTGCGTTTGCTCACCGAACCTCACCAAAGCTATCAGCCCGAAGTGTCCAGCCTTATGTCTCACCTAGCTCTGGGTGTACATGTGGTAAATCCAGGTTTCATCACAAACCCTGAATGAATTATTTAAGAATTGCTCTCTATTTCACTGTCATTGTGTTTTGTTTTTGAAATTTATTTTGATAATGGGATTTATCGGATTTTCACTGCTGCGTTTATGCCGCTGTACAGACGCTTGATTTCCTTGTGGAGACATATAAATGCATGCATTTTAAGATTCTTACTTGTCAGGTATATTCCCAGGCGTTGAATATGGAGTGTTGAGTCCATTTCGTTGAGCAAGAGTAGGTCTTGTCTATTATATATTTGGCTTATGGAAAGGTATCTGTGCTAATTTCAATCTCTGGTTTTATGCAGCACCCCAACTCACCTTTCCCCATAAGCAAACATAAGTTGGTTTTCTAAATTTGATACCATGTTCTGTTTTGTAATTCAGTTCATGTGTTGTCAAATTTACATTCCGTGTATTAGTGATATCTTATGATGTTTCTTTTTCTGTGTGACTTATTTCTCGTAGAATCATCGTTCCTGAATCCACTCATTATGCCGCTATGGACCTGATGACGTAGATTTCATTGCTGAGTGATATTCCATTGTACGTGAGTACCACAACTTCTTTATCCGTTTTTTGCTTTCTCGGATAGTTAACTTATACCGTAGACGAGGTTCTTGTTAACAGAGCCGTCCCAAACTTTGGGGTGGCTGTGTGTTTTCGATTTTAATTTCCCTAAGCAATTGGAACATAAGTGGAAGTGCCATAGGCTGTGTTGCTTTGTTTCCTACGTGTTTCAGGAAACACCATACACTTCTCCAGAGTGGCTTTTGGCAATTTATATCCCTCACATCAGCATAACAAAGCTCCCTGTTCTCCATGACCTGTCCTGCCTTTCTGGATTTTACACTTTTTTCAGATGGCCCTTTTGACCGGGGGGCAGTGAGACTTCATTGTAGTGCCGATTTCCTTTACACGCTTGCTTGGTTGGCCAAAAAGGGCGTATGCGTTTTTTCCTGAATATATTCAGGAAATATATTCAGGAAAAAACCCATACGCCCTTTTTGGCCAAGTGCATCATTGTCGACATTCTGCCTCTTTTCCTATGCGTTAAGTGCAATTCCAGTCTACCCCCTGAAATCGTTTTCCTGAAATTCTGCCCCGCTTTCAAGTCCTCTTCGAAGACTTACTTCAAAACATTTTTGGACGATAGCTGTCATTCATTACTCTGCAGGTTTGTGAATTACAGTGCCCCTGAGCTCCTTTCTTCAACTCGCTTTCTTGTGAGCTGGCCGCAAACCCGCAGGATTGCTTCAGGCCCTAATCTGGTTCTGGCATGGCATGTTGAGCCTTTGGTTAATTCCTCTTCCTGGTGGGAAATGAGCGTTAAATTTACACGTGCAGAACCTTCACATGGGTCGTCATGGTGCCCCATTGCCCCGGTTATCTCTATGGAGGTTGGAGTTGGAGGGCCTCCTCACTCAAGATCAGTTTGCCCAGGGAGCCAACCCTGCAACTTCAGGGCATGGTTTGGGGTTAGGATCACCACGAGGGTTCCTTTTCCCTTAGGAGGGAGGTGGCCTTTTGGGCTGCTGATTTCCAGGTTATCAGATACTGCCAGTATCTTGGGCAGATGTGGCGGTGGGCCAAGCCGCTTGGTGACCGTAGTTTATCCTACCTGGATCGCATTCTTGCATTGTTCCATTTCAAGTGGTCCCAGGTTTTACACTAATACTCCAATGGCGATTCACCGTTCACCAGGAATGTAAAGGTCAAAGGGTTTAGCTAAATTAGGGAGTTCCAGGGCAAGGGTCTGAATTGACTGCTCTTTCCATTCTTGAAAGGCCACTTCTGCATTCTATTCAAAAGGATCATCACCTTTTCCTTTCAGTGTTTCATATAGAGGCCGAGCTAGTAGTCTGTAGTTAGGGATCCAGAAGCAGCAAACCCTGGCCTCCCCAGGAACCCCTAAGCTGTCTTCTAGTTTTAGAAATGGGTAAGGCTGTAAATTGTTTCTTCCCTTTCCTGGGATGGGCTTCTCCGACCTTCTGTGAGAATGAAGCCCAGGCAGGTCACCGTAGTCTGTGATATTTGAGCTTTTTCTTGGACAATTTGTATCCTTTATTGGCTTGGTAGTTCAGAGGTCTCCTTAGTAGGGCTGGCGATCAGAATGTCGTCTGCATATTGAAGGAGTGTTTCCTTTTCGAGAGGTAGAACTTTTAGGTCTTTAGCTGAGCTTTCCCCAAAGATGGTGTGGGAATTTTTGAACCCTTGGGGCAACACGGCCCGGAAGTATTGTTTTAGTTGTATGTTGAGTCCTGCCACTCACAAGCCAAAATTTCTTGTGACTCTGGGACTAATAGAATACAAAAGAAGGCATCATTGAAGACTAATACAGAATACCATGTCCTGGTGGTTGGTAGAATGACCAGCAGGGTGTAGGATTTAGGAACTACTAGAGGTATATCCTCGGTGGCTTCACTGACTGTCCTGACATCCTTTACCAGGACTCCAGCAGCCCATGGGGCTCTCGAGGTTAGGTCAATCCCAGGATATGGAGCTCACCTGGGCAGGTACCCCACCCCAGCCCACGGGGCTCTCGTGTTCAGGACCCTCCCAGGATATGGGGTTCCCTGGGCAGGTCCCCCTGCAGCCCATGGGGCTCTCGTGGTCAGGCCCCTCCCAGGATACAGAGCTACCCTTGCAGGTACCATGGCAGGGCTGGGAACACAGGAACCATGCATATCACCCTCATTGCAGAGCACTCCCAGCTCACCTGTCACTCAGATCTGACACAGAGCACCTCAGAGCAGGACTTGAACTAACAAACAGCAGCTCCGACAGGTCTGTGACCCTGGGCATCACTCTGTGTGGCCTCCCTCCACCTGGTCTTCCAGAGACTTCCACTGCACCTGGGGCACCAGGGCTCTGTCTCCACCCACCAGCCACCCCTCCTCTCCCTGACTCCTGGGTTCCTCTCATTAGGAGAGGGTTTTCTTGAAGTTGTCTCCCACTCATGGGCCAGATAATATAATTAGAAAACAAGCCAGAGCTGCAGCCCCTTGTCTATCCTGACTCTCAGGAGCCCACACCTGTTCCTTGGACCTGGCCGATTCAGCAAGTTCCAGTTTCGGCAACTGTGAGCCCCTGAGGGGTGATTATTGGCTGGCCTGGGAAGCCTGACCGTGCCGGCCAGCCCTCCCCAGGTGTGCCTGGGTTCAGATCAATATAAACATCGCTCCAGGCAGCAAGAGCCCCTGCAGCTGTGCCTGACGCCATTTTCTCTGCCCTGTCAGCAGTCTTGGGGCTGGACTGGTGGGAGGGAGTGAGAGGCCACGGCTTTGTGGGTGGCCCAGTGTGAGTGGGGCTCTGCTGGACTTTCTGCAGCAGTTGCCAAGATGCCACCTGCTAAAGAAGAGGATGTGTCACCCATACCTGCTGCTGGAATTTCTCCCTGGGCAGAGGTGAGTGTGGAAGAAAGCAGTGGGGGCCGGGACAGCAGGGGTATCTCAGGCAGGGAAATGGAAAGCTTCCAGAAGAGCACCCAGGGCCAGGACCATCCTGGCTGGCCTGCAGGCACCAAGTCGGCTGGCATGCTGTCACTCATGTGGCTCCATGGCCCTTCCTCTAGGCTTTCAAGTCCTTGTACATATTCAGGTGTTTTACCTGGGAAGGGTGGGAACATTTCAGCAGCAGCTGGCCTGGGGCTCAGCCCACGTTTACTCACAGATGCCTCGGCACGGTCCCCCAGCTTTGCAATGAGGACGCTTGTTGCGTGGGGCCTGCTGGCTGAATGGGAGATGATTCCCCACCACTGACCAACTTCAGAATTGTTTACAACTGGAGCAAGTGCCCTGATAAGGTTTTCCTCTGTGTGGCTGGTGGGTTCTGTTTTTTTTTCTTTTTTTCTTTTTTGGTTCAAGGTAGATTTTATTCCTCTTTTTTGTATTTACAGATATAAGTATGGAAATAATTTATTCATATAAATACATGTATGTGAAGGGAAGAATATATTTTCTGTTTTACTTTTTGTAGTTTGAATTTTATTTTTTTTTTATACAGCAGGTTCTTTTTGGTTATCTATTTTATACATATAAATGTATACATGCCAATCCCAATCTCTCAACTCCTCCCACCACCACCCCCCAACAGCTTTCCCCCCTTGGTGTCCATACGTTTGTTGTCTACATCTGTTGCTCTATTTCTGCCTGGCAAAACGGTTCATCTGTACAATTTGTCTAGGTTCCACATATATGCATTAATAGACAAGATTTGTTTTTCTCTTTCTGACTTACTTCACTCTGTATGACAGTCTCTAGATCCATCAACGTCTCTACAAATGACCCAATTTCATTCCTTTTTATGGCTTAGTAATATTCCATTTTATATATGTACCACTTCTTTATGCATTCGTCTGTCTGTGGGCATTTAGGTTGCTTCCATTACCTGGATATTGTAAATAGTGATGCAATGAACATTGCGGTGAATGTCTCTTTTTGATTTATGGTTTTGTCTGGGTATATGCCCAGTAGTGGGATTGCTGTATCATATGGTAATTCTATTCTTAGTTTTATAAGAAACTCCATAATGTTCTCCACAGTGACTGTATCAATTTACATTCCCAACAATAGTGGAAGAGGGTTCCTTATCTCCACACCCTTTCCAGCATTTGTTGTTTGTAGATTTTCTGATGATGCCCATTCTAACAGGTGTGAGGTGATACACCATGGATGAGTCTATTTCGTTGAGCAAAGAGTAGGTCTTGTCTATTACATATTTGGCTTATGGAACGGTATGTGTGCTAATTTCAATCTCTGGTTTTATACAGCACCCCAACTCAACTTTCCCCTTAAGCAAGCATAAGTTTTTATCTAAATGTGAGACTCTGTTCGGTTTTGGAATTCAGTTTATGTGTAGCCAAGTTTACACTCTCTCTATTAGTGATATCTTATGATAATTATCTTTGTGTGACCTATTTCTCTTAGAATCATCATACTTAAATCCACTCAATTTGCTGCTACAGGCCTGATGACATTGATTTCATTGCTGAGTGATATTCCGTTGTACGTAAGTAGCACAACTCATTTATCCATTTTTTTCTTTCTGGGATATTTAATTTGTACTGGACTCAAGGTTCTTGTAAACACAGCAGCCCTAAATTTTGTGTTGGCTGTGTCTTGTTGATTTTAATTTTCCTAAGCTATAGGGCCAAATGTGGAAGTGCCCTAGGGTCTGTAGCTTTGTTTTTCAGATGTTTCAGGATACACCATAAACATCTCCAGAGTGTCTGTTGGCAATTTACATCCCGCCCATCAGCATAACAAGGCTCCCTGTTCTCCATGGCCTGTCCTGTGTTTCTGGTTTTTACACTTTTTTCAGATGGCCCTTTTGACGAATGGGAAATGAGACTTCATTGTAGTGCGGATTTCCATTGCTCGAGTGCTTGTTTGGTCAAAAAGGGCATATGTGTTTTTTCCTGAATATATTCAGGAAAAAATGTTTACGCACTTTTGTCCAAGTGCATCACTGTCAAAGATCTGCCGCTTTTCACATGCTTTAAATGCAATTCCAATCTACCTCCTGAAATATGATTCCTGCAATTCTGCCTCATTTTGAAGTCCTCTTTGCAGACTTACTTCAGTATATTTTTGCCAATAGCTGTCAGTTATAACTCTGCAGGTTTGTGAATTACAGTGCCCGTGATTTCCTTTCTTAACTCGTTTCCTTGAAAGCTGGCCACAGAACCGCAGGTTTGCTTTAGGCCATAATCAGGGTCTGGCACGGCACTCTGAGCCTTTGGTTAATTCCTCTTCCTGGTGGGAAACTAGAGTTAAATGTGCCCCTCCGGACACCTGCCTCACTCCCAGCCCCTTGGTGATGTGTGTCCTGTGGTTTGAGGTCACATGTGCTGGGTTCCTCACCTTTGGCTGATGTGGCCCCACTGGTGTGAGGACACTCCTGCCTGGTTCCCAGCCCCTTGCTTATGTGGGCACTCTGGTGAGAGTCTGATCTTGACTGGGTTCCTTACCCTTCTGTGAGGTGGGCCCTCTGATGTGAGGTCACTCCTGCCTGGATGGCTCATGTCGCCTTTGCGACGTAGGCCCTCTGTTGGCCACTGAAGCATGCTGGGAGCCTCCTACCCTCTTTAATAAGGGCCCTGGAAGAAACGCATATGCCCTTTTTGACCAAGTGCATCACTGTCGAGGTTCTGCCTCTTCTCCTATACTTTCAGAGGACTTCCCGTCTACCTCCTGAAATCGTATTCCTGGAATTCTGCCCCGCGTTCAAGTCCTCTTTGCAGCCTTACTTCAATATATTTTTGGACGATAGCTGTCATTTATAACTCTGCAGGTTTGTGAATTACAGTGCCCCTGAGCTCCTTTCTTCAACTCGCTTTCTTGTGAGCTGGCCGCAAAACCGCAGGATTGCTTCAGGCCCTAATCTGGTTCTGACACGGCATGCTGAGCCTTTGGCTAATTCCTCTTCCTGGTGGGAAATGAGCGTTAAATTTGTTCGTGCAGACACCTACAGCTAATCTCTCATTGGTTCTCCCTATTCCTGTTCATCTTGTGCAGAAATTCCAAACTGTGCCAAACAGGAGGTTTAAGGCACTGACTCTCCAAGTGGGGAGAGTGTTAGTAAAGCGTCTGGAATGGTAAAACCGAGTACGAGGGGACGAAAACTGAGACGCATTTAAAACGTTTTCCCGGTCACACGGTGGACCATATTCTGGGTTGCCCATGCATGTTTTACCTGAAGGAAGAATCCCTTCAACCTGGAGAGTTGGGACCCATGGAATGGGTACCACGCAGTATGACTTCAAAGGGTTGCCTTTGCTCACCGAACGTCACCAATGCTATCAGCCCGAAGTGTCCAGCCTTATGTCTCACTCAGCTCGGGGTGTAGATGTGGTAAATCCACGTTGCATCACAAGCCCTGAATGAATTATTTAAGAATTGCTCTCTATTTCACTGTCATTGTGTTTTGTTTTTGTAATTTATTTTGATAATGGGATTTATCGGATTTTCACTGCTGCGTTTATGCCGCTGTACACATGCTTGATTCTCTTATGGAGACATATAAATCCATGGGTTTTCAGATTCTTACTAGTCAGGTATAATCCTAGGCATTGAATATGGGGTGTTGAGTCCATTTCGTGGAGCAAGGAGTAGGTCCTGACTATTACATATTTGCTTATGGAAAGGTATCTGTGCTAATTTCAATCTCTGGTTTTATGCAGCACCACAACTCACCTTTCCCCTTAAGCAAGCATAAGTTGGTTTTCTAAATTTGAGACCCTTTTCTGTTTTGTAATTGAGTTCATGTGCAGCCATGTTTGCATTCCGTGTATTTGAGATATCTTATGGTGTTTCTTTTTCTGTGTGACTTAGTTAACTTAGAATGATCGTACCTGAATCCACTCATTATGCCGCGACGGGCCTCATGACATAGATTTCATTGCTGAGTGATATTCCATTGTACGTACGTACAACAACTTCTTTATCCATTTTTGCTTTCTGGGATATTTCACTTATACCCTAAACGAGGTTCTTGTAAGCAGAGCCGTCCAAAATTTATGGGTGGCTGTGTCTTTTTGATTTTAATTTCCCTAAGCTATAGAACCATAAGTTGAAGTGCCGTAGGCTCCGTTGCTTAGTTTTTTAGGTGTTTGAGGAAACACCATACACTTCTCCAGAGTGGCTGTTGGCAATTTACATCCCGCCCATCAGCATGACAAGGCTCCCTCTTCTCCATGGTCTGTGCTGCCTTTCTGGATTTTTCACTTTTTTCAGATGTCCCTTTTGACACGGGGGCAGTGAGACTTCATTGTAATGCAGATTTCTTTACAGGCTTGCTTGTTTGGCCAAAACGGGTGTATGTGTTTTTTCTTGAATATATTCAGGAAAAAACGCATATGCCCTTTTTGACCAAGTGCATCATTGTCGACTTTCTGTCTCTTTCCCTATGCTTTAAATGCAATTCCAGTCTGCCCCTGAAATCGTTTTCCTGCAATTCTGCCCCGCATTCCAGTCCTCTTCGCAGCCTTCCTTGAATATATTTTTGGACGATAGCTGTCATTTGTAACTCTGCAGGTTTGTGAATTACAGTGCCCCTGAGCTCCTTTCTTCAACTCGCTTTCTTATGAGCTGGCCGCAAACCCGCAGGAATGCTTCAGGCCCTAATCTGGTTCCAGCACGGCATGCTGAGCCTTTGGTTAATTCCTCTTCCTGGTGGGAAATGAGCGTTAAATTTGCCCGTGCAGACACCTACAGGTAGTCTCTCATTGGTTCTCCCTATTCCTGTTCATCTTGCGCAGAAATTGCAAACTGTGCCAAACAGGATGTTAAAGGCACTGACTCTCCAAGTGGGGAGAGTGTTAGTAAAGGGTCTGGAATGGTGAACCCGAGTAAAAGGGGACGAAAACTGAGATGCATTTGAAAACGTTTCCCGGTCACACAGTGCACTCTACTGTGGGTTTCCCATGCCTGTTTTAGCTGAAGGAAGAATCCCTTAAACCAGGAGAGTTGGGACCCATGGAATGAGTACCATGCAGTATGACTTCAAAGGGTCTGCATTTGCTCATCGAAGCTCACCAATGCTATCAGCCCGAAGTGTCCAGCCTTATGTCTCACTCAGCTCTGGGTGTAGATGTCGTAAATCCAGGTTGCATCACATGCCCTGAATGAATTATTTAAGAATTGCTCTCTATTTCACTGTCATTGTGTTTGTTTTTGTAATTCATTTTGATAATGGATTTTATCGGATTTTTTCTGCTGCATTCATGCCACTGTACACACACTTGAGTCTCTTATGGAGACATATAAATCCATGGGTTTGAAGATTCTTACTAGTCATGTGTAATCCTAGGCGTTGAATATGGGGTGTTTCGTCCATTTCATTGAGCAAGGGCTAGATCTTGACTATTACATATTTGGCTTATGGAAAGGTGTCTGTGCTAATTTCAATCTCTGGTTTTATGCAGCACCCCAACTCACCTTTCCCCATAAGCAAGCATAAGTTGGTTTTCTAAATTTGAGACCCTGTTCTGTTTTGTAATTCAGTTCATGTGTAGCCAAGTTGACATTCGGTGTATTAGTGATATCTTATGATGTTTCTTTTACTGTCTGACTTATTTCTCGTAGAATCATCGTACCTGAATCCACTCATTATGCCGATAGGGACCTAATGACGTAGATTTCATTGCTGAGTGATATTCCATTGTACGTGCGTACCAAAACTTCTTTATCCGTTTTTTGCTTTCTCGGATATTTAACTTGTACCGTAGACGAGGTTCTTGTACACAGAGCCGTCCCGATCTTTGGGGTGGCTGTGTCTTTTTGATTTTAATTTCCCTAACCTATAGTACCATAAGTGGAAGTGCCATAGGCTGTGTTGTTTTGTTTCCTACGTGTTTCAGGAAACACCATACACTTCTCCAGAGTGGCTGTTGGCAATTTATATGCCACCCATCAGCGTAAAAAGGCTCCCTGTTCTCCATGACCTGTCTTGCCTTTCTGGATTTTACACCTTTTTCAGATGGCACATTTGACCGGGGGGCAGAGAGACTTCATTGTAGTGCAGATTTCCTTTACACGCTTGCTTGGTTGGCCAAAAAGGGCGTATCCGTTTTTTCTTGAATATATTCAGGAAAAAATACATACGCCCTTTTTGGCCAAGTGCATCATTGTCTACATTCTGCCTCTTTTCCTATGCTTTAAGTGCAATTCCAGTCTACGCCCTGAAATCGTTTTTCTGAAATTCTGCCCCACTTTCAAGTCCTCTTCGAAGACTTACTTCAATACATTTTTGGACGATAGCTGTCATTCATAACTCTGCAGGTTTGTGAATTACAGTGCCCCTGAGCTCCTTTCTTCAACTCGCTTTCTTGTGAGCTGGCCGAAAAATCACAGGATTGCTTCACGCCATAATCTCTTTCTGGCAGGGCACGCTGAGCCTTTGGTTAATTCCTCTTCCTGGTGGGAAATGAGCGTTCCATTTGCCCGTGCAGACACCTACATGTAGTCTCTCATTGGTTCTCCCTATTCCTGTTCATCTTGCGCAGAAATTGCAAACTGTGCCAAACAGGAGGTTAAAGGCACTGACTCTCCAAGTGGGGAGAGTGTTAGTAAAGCGTCTGGAATGGTGAACCCAAGTACCAGGGGCGAAAACTGAGATGCATTTGAAAACGTTTCCCAATCACACGGTGGACCATACTCTGGGTTTCCCATGCATGTTTTAGCTGAAGGAAGAATCCATTAAACCTGGAGAGTTGGGACCCATAGAATGGGTACCATGCAGTATGACTTCAAAGGGTCTGCGTTGCTCACCGAACCTCACCAATGCTATCAGCCCGAAGTGTCCAGCCTTATGTCTCACCCAGCTCTGGGTGTAGATGTGGTAAATCAACGTTGCATCACAAGCCCTGAATGAATTATTTAAGAATTCCTCTCTATTTCACTGTCATTGTGTTTTGTTTTTGATATTTATTTTGATAATGGGATTTATCGGATTTTCACTGCTGCATTTAGGCCGCTGTACACATGCTTGATTTCCTTATGGAGACATATAAATCCATGGGTTTTAAGATTCTTACTTGTCAGGTATATTCCCAGGCGTTGAATATGGGGTGTTGAGTCCATTTCGTTGAGCAAGGAGTAGGTCTGGTCTGTTATATATTTGGCTTATGGAACGGTATCTGTGCTAATTTCAATCTCTGGTTTTATGCAGCACCCCAACTCACCTTTCCCCGTAAGCAAGCATAAGTTGGTTTTCTCAATTTGAGACCCTGTTCTGTTTTGTAATTCAGTTCATGGGTAGCCAAGTTTACATTCCGTGTATTAGTGATATCTTATGATGTTTCTTTTTCTGTGTGACTTATTTCTCGTAGAATCATCGTACCTGAATCCACTCATTATGCCGCTAGGGACCTGATGACGTAGATTTCATTGCTGAGTGATATTCCATTGTACGTGCGTACCACAACTTCTTTATCCATTTTTTGCTTTCTCGGATATTTAACTTGTACTGTAGACGAGGTTCTTGTAAACAGAGCCGTCCCAAATTTTGGGGTGGCTGTGTCTTTTTGATTTTAATTTCCCTAAGCTATAGGAATATATTCAGGAAAAAACGCATACGCCCTTTTTGGCCAAGTGCATCATTGTCGACATTCTGCCTCTTTCCTATGCTTTAAGTGCAATTCCAGTCTACCCCCTGAAATCGTGTTCCTGAAATTCTGCCCCGCTTTCAAGTCCTTTTCGAAGACTTACTTCAATATATTTTTGGACGATAGCTGTCATTCATAACTCTGCAGGTTTGTGAATTGCAGTGCCCCTGAGCTCCTTTCTTCAACTGTCTTTCTTGTGAGCTGGCCGCAAAACCGCAGGATTGCTTCAGGCCATAATCTGTTTCCGGGGGGGAACGCTGAGCCTTTGTTTAATTCCTCTTCCTGGTCGGAAATGAGCGTTCCATTTGCCCGTGCAGGCACCTACAGCTAGTCTCTCATTGGTTCTCCCTATTCCTGTTCATCTTGCGCAGAAATTGCAAACTGTGCCAAACAGGAGGTTAAAGGCACTGACTCTCCAAGTGGGGAGAGTGTTAGTAAAGCGTCTGGAATGGTGAACCCGAGTACCAGGGGACGAAAACTGAGATGCATTTGAAAACGTTTCCTGGTCATACAGTGCACTGTATTGTGGGTTTCCCATGCATGTTTTAGCTGAAGGAAGAATCCCTTAAACCTGGAGAGTTGGGACCAATGGAATGGGTACCATGCAGTGTGACTTCAAAGGGTCTGCGTTTGCTCACCGAACCTCAAGAATGCTATCAGCCCGAAGTGTCCAGCGTTATGTCTCACCCTGCTCTGGGTGTAGATGTGGTAAATCCAGGTTGCATCACAAGCCCTGAATGAATTGTTTAAGAATTGCTCTCTATTTCACTGTCATTGTGTTTTGTTTTTGAAATTTATTTTGATAATGGGATTTATCGGATTTTCACTGCTGCGTTTAGGCCATTGTACACACGCTTGATTTCCTTATGGAGACATATAAATCCATGGGTTTTAAGATTCTTACTTGTCAGGTATCTTGCCAGGCGTTGAATATGGGGTGTTGAGTCCATTTCGTTGAGCAAGGAGTAGGTCTTGTCTATTATATATTTGGCTTATGGAACGGTATCTGTGCTAATTTCAATCTCTGGTTTTATGCAGCACCCCAACTCACCTTTCCCCATAAGCAAGCATAAGTTGGTTTTCTCAATTTGAGACCCTGTTCTGTTTTGTAATTCAGTTTATGTGTAGCCAAGTTTACATTCCGTGTATTACTGATATATTATGATGTTTCTTTTCCTGTGTGACTTATTTCTTGTAGAATCATCGTACCTGAATCCACTCCTTATGCCGCTATGGGCCTGAAGACGTAGATTTCATTGCTGAGTGATATTCCATTGTACGTGCGTACCAGAATTTCTTTATCCATTTTTTCCTTTCTCGGATATTTAACTTGTACCGTAGACATGGTTCTTGTAAACAGAGCCATCCCAAACTTTGGGGTGGCTGTGTGTTTTTTATTTTAATTTCCCTAAGCTATAGGACCATAAGTGGAAGTGACATAGGCTGTGTTGCTTTGTTTCCTACGTGTTTCAGGATACACCATACATTTCTCCAGAGTGGCTGTCGGCCATTTACATCCCGCCCATCAGCATAACAAGGCTCCCTGTTCTCCATGACCTGTCCTGTCTTTCTGGATTTTATACTTTTTTCAGATGGCCCTTTTGACCATGGGGCAGGGAGACTTCATTGTAGTGCAGATTTCCTTTACACGCTTGCTTGTTTGGCCAAAAAGTGCGTATGCGTTTTTTCCTGAATATATTCAGGAAAAAACGCATACGCCCTTTTTGGCCAAGCGCATCTTTGTCGACATTCTGCCTCTTTTCCTATGCTTTAAGTGCAATTCCAGTCTACACCCTGAAATCGTTTTCCTGAAATTCTGCCCCGCTTTCAAGTCCTCTTTGAAGACTTACTTCAGTACATTTTTGGACGATAGCTGTCATTCATAACTCTGCAGGTTTGTGAATTACAGTGCCCCTGAGCTCCTTTCTTCAACTCGTTTTCCTGTGAGCTGGCCGCAAAACCGCAGGATTGCTTAAGGCCCTAATCTGTTTCCGGCAGGGCACGCTGAGCCTTTGGTTAATTCCTCTTCCTGGTGGGAAATGAGCGTTCAATTTGCCCGTGCAGACACCAACAGCTAGTCTCTCATTGGTTCTCCCTATGCCTGTTCATCTTGCGCAGAAATTGCAAACTGTGCCAAACAGGATGTTAAAGGCACTGACTCTCCAAGTGGGGAGAGTGTTAGTAAAGCGTCTGGAATGGTGAACCCAAGTACCAGGGGAGGAAAACTGAGATGCATTTGAAAACGTTTCCCAATCACACGGCGGACGATAGTCTGGGTTTCCCATGCATGTTTTAGCTGAAGGAAGAATCCCTTAAACCTGGAGAGTTGGGACCCATGGAATGGGTACCATGCAGTATGACTTCAAAGGGTCTGCGTTTGCTCACCGAACCTCACCAATGCTATCAGCCCGAAGTGCCCAGCCTTATGTCACACCCAGCTCTGGGTGTAGATGTGGTAAATCCAGGTTGCATCACAAGCCCTGAATGAATTATTTAAGAATTGCTCTCTATTTCACTGTCATTGTGTTTTGTTTTTAAAATTCATTTTGATAATGGGATTTATCGGATGTTCACTGCTGCGTTTATGCCTCTGTACACAAGCTTGGTTTCCTTATGGAGACATATAAATCCATGGGTTTTAAGATTCTTACTTGTCAGGTATCTTGCCAGGCGTTGAATATGGGGTGTTGAGTCTATTTTACTGAGCAAGGAGTAGGGCTTGTCTTTTAAATATTTGGCTTATGGAACAGTATGTGTGCTAATTTCAATCTCTGTTTTTATGCAGCACCCCAACTCACCTTTCCCCATAAGCAAGCATAAGTTGGTTGTCTCAATTTGAGACCCTTTTCTGTTTTGTAATTCAGTTCATGTGCAGCCAAGTTTACATTCCGTGTATTAGTCATATCTTATGATGTTTCTTTTTCTGTGTGACTTATTTCTCGTAGAATCATCGTACCTGAATCCACTCATTATGGCGCTACGGGCCTGATGACGTAGATTTCATTGCTGTGTGATATTCCATTGTACGTACGTAGCACTACTTCTTTATCCATTTTTTGCTTTCTCGGATATTTAACTTGTACCGTAGACGAGGTTCCTGTAAACGGAGTCGTCCCAAACTTTGGGGTGGCTGTGTGTTTTTGATTTTAATTTCCCTAAGCTATAAATCCATAAGTGGAAATGCCATAGGCTGTGCTGTTTTGTCTCCTACGTGTTTCAGGAAACACCATACACTTCTCCAGAGTGGCTGTTGGCAATTTACATCCTGCCCATCAGCATAACAAGGCTCCCTGTTCTCCATGACCTGTCCTGCCTTTCTGGATTTTACACTTTTTTCAGATGGCCCTTTTGACCGGGGGGCAGTGAGACTTAATTGTAGTGCAGATTTCCTTTACACACTTGCTTGGTTGACCAAAAAGTGCGTATGCGTTTTTTCTTGACTATATTCAGGAAAAAACACATACGCCCTTTTTGGCCAAGTGCATCATTGTCTACATTCTGCCTCATTTCCTATGCTTTATGTGCAATTCCAGTCTACCCCCTGAAATCGTTTTCCAGAAATTCTGCCCCGCTTTCAAGTCCTCTTCGAAGACTTACTTCAATACAATTTTGGACGAAAGCTGTCATTCATAACTCTGCAGGTTTGTGAATTTCAGTGCCCCTGAGCTCCTTTCTTCAACACGTTTTCCTGTGAGCTGGCCGCAAAACCGCAGGATTGCTTAAGGCCCTAATCTGTTTCCAGCAGGGCACACTGAGCCTTTGGTTAATTCGTCTTCCTGGTGGGAAATGAGCGTTCCATTTGCCCGTGCAGACACCTACAGCTAGTCTCTCATTGGTTCTCCCTATTCCTGTTCATCTTGCGCAGAATTTGCAAACTGTGCCAAACAGGAGGTGAAAGGCACTGACTCTCCAAGTGAGGAGAGTGTTAGTAAAGCGTCTGGAATGGTGAACCCGAGTACCAGGGGACGAAAACTGAGATGCATTTGAAAACGTTTCCCAATCACACGGTTGACCATACTCTGGGTTTCCCATGCATGTTTTAACTGAAGAAGAATCCCTTAAACCTGGAGAGTTGGGACCCATGGAATGGGTACCATGCAGTATGACTTTAAAGTGTCTGCGTTTGCTCAACAAACCTCACCAATGCTATCAGCCCGAAGTGTCCAGCCTTATGTCTCACCCAGCTCTGGGTGTAGATGTGGTAAATCCAGGTTGCATCACAAGCCCTGAATGAATTATTTAAGAATTGCTCTCTATTTCACTGTCATTGTGTTTTGTTTTTGAAATTTATTTTGATAATGGGATTTATCGGATGTTCACTGCTGCGTTTACGCCGCTGTACACACGCTTGATTTCCTTATGGAGACATATAAATCCATGGGTTTTAAGATTCTTACTTGTCAGGTTTCTTCCCTGACGTTGAATATGGGGTGTTGAGTCCATTTCGTTGAGTAAGGTGTAGGTCTTGTCTATTATATATTTGGCTTATGGAACGGTATCTGTGCTAATTTCAATCTCTGGTTTTATGCAGCACCCCAACTCAAATTTCCCCATAAGCAAGCATAAGTTGGTTTTCTAAATTTGAGACCCTGTTTTGTTTTGTAATTCAGTTCATGTGTAGCCAAGGTTACATTCCGTGTATTAGTGATATCTTATGATGTTTCTTTTTCTGTGTGACTTATTTCTCGTAGAATTATCGTACCTGAATCCACTCATTATGCCGATAGGGACCTGATGATGTAGATTTCATTGCTGAGTGATATTCCATTGTACGTGCGTACCACAACTTCTTTATCCATTTTTTGCTTTCTCGGATATTTAACTTGTACAGTAGACGAGGTTCTTGTAAACAGAGCCATCCCAAATTTTGGGGTGGCTGTGTGTTTTTGATTTTAATTTCCCTAAGCTATAGGACCATAAGTGGAAGTGCCATAGGCTGTGTTGCTTTGTTTCCTACGTTTTTCTGGAAACACCATACACTTCTCCAGAGTGGTTGTTGGCAATTTACATCCCGCCCATCAGCATAACAAGGCTCCCTGTTCTCCATGACCTGTCCTGCCTTTCTGGATTTTACACTTTTTTCAGATGGCCCTTTTGACCGGGGGGCAGTGAGACTTCATTGTAGTGCAGATTTCCTTTACACGCTTGCTTGGTTGGCCAAAAAGTGCGTATGCGTTTTTTCCTGAATATATTCAGGAAAAAACGCATACGCCCTTTTTGGCCAAGTGCATCATTGTCGACATTCTGCCTCTTTTCATATGCTTTAAGTGCAATTCCAGTCTACCCCCTGAAATCGTGTTCCTGAAATTCTGCCCCGCTTTCAAGTCCTCTTCGAAGACTTACTTCAATACATTTTTGGACGATAGGTGTCATTCATAACTCTGCAGGTTTCTGAATTACACTGCACCTGAGCTCCTTTCTTCCACTCGCTTTCTTGTGAGCGGCCGCAAAACCGCAGGATTGCTTCACGCCATAATCTCTTTCTGGCAGGGCACGCAGAGCCTTTGGTTAATTCTTCTTCCTGGTGGGAAATGAGCGTTCCATTTGCCCGTGCAGACACCTACATGTAGTCTCTCATTGGTTCTCCCTATTCCTGTTCATCTTGCGCAGAAATTGCAAACTGTGCCAAACAGGAGGTTAAAGGCACTGACTCTCCAAGTGGGGAGAGTGTTAGTAAAGCGTCTGGAATGGTGAACCCAAGTACCAGGGGCGAAAACTGAGATGCATTTGGAAACGTTTCCCAATCACACGGTGGACCATACTCTGGGTTTCCCATGCATGTTTTAGCTGAAGGAAGAATCCATTAAACCTGGAGAGTTGGGACCCATAGAATGGGTACCATGCAGTATGACTTCAAAGGGTCTGCGTTGCTCACCGAACCTCACCAATGCTATCAGCCCGAAGAGTCCAGCCTTATGTCTCACCCAGCTCTGGGTGTAGATGTGGTAAATCCAGGTTGCATCACAAGCCCTGAATGAATTATTTAAGAATTGCTCTCTATTTCACTGTCATTGTGTTTTGTTTTTGATATTTATTTTCATAATGGGATTTATCGGATTTTCACTGCTGCATTTAGGCCGCTGTACACATGCTTGATTTCCTTATGGAGACATATAAATCCATGGGTTTTAAGATTCTTACTTGTCAGGTATATTCCCAGGCGTTGAATATGGGGTGTTGAGTCCATTTCGTTGAGCAAGGAGTAGGTCTGGTCTATTATATATTTGGCTTATGGAACGGTATCTGTGCTAATTTCAATCTCTGGTTTTATGCAGCACCCCAACTCACCTTTCCCCGTAAGCAAGCATAAGTTGGTTTTCTCAATTTGAGACCCTGTTCTGTTTTGTAATTCAGTTCATGGGTAGCCAAGTTTACATTCCGTGTATTAGTGATATCTTATGATGTTTCTTTTTCTGTGTGACTTATTTCTCGTAGAATCATTGTACCTGAATCCACTCATTATGCCGCTAGGGACCTGATGACGTAGATTTAATTGCTGAGTGATATTCCATTGTACGTGCGTACCACAACTTCTTTATCCATTTTTTGCTTTCTCGGAAATTTAACTTGTACCGTAGACAAGGTTCTTGTAAACAGAGCCGTCCCAAACTTTGGGGTGGCTGTGTGTTTGTGATTTTAATTTCCCTAAGCTATAGGACCATAAGTGGAAGTGCCATAGGCTGTGTTGCTTTGTTTCTTACGTGTTTCAGGAAGCACCATAAACTTCTCCAGAGTGGCTGTTGGCAATTTACATCCCGCCCATCAGCATAACAAGGCTCCCTGTTCTCCAAGACCTGTCCTGCCTTTCTGGATTTTACACTTTTTTCAGATGGCCCTTTTGACCATGGGGCAGTGAGACTTCATTGTAGTGCAGATTTCTTTACACGCTTGCTTGGTTGGCCAAAAAGGGCGTATGCGTTTTTTCCTGAATATATTCAGGAAAAAACGCATACGCCCTTTTTGGCCAAGTGCATCATTGTCGACATTCTGCCTCTTTCCTATGCTTTAAGTGCAATTCCAGTCTACCCCCTGAAATCGTGTTCCTGAAATTCTGCCCCGCTTTCAAGTCCTTTTCGAAGACTTACTTCAATACATTTTTGGACGATAGCTGTCATTCATAACTCTGCAGGTTTGTGAATTGCAGTGCCCCTGAGCTCCTTTCTTCAACTGTCTTTCTTGTGAGCTGGCCGCAAAACCGCAGGATTGCTTCAGGCCATAATCTCTTTCCGGGGGGGAACGCTGAGCCTTTGTTTAATTCCTCTTCCTGGTCGGAAATGAGCGTTCCACTTCCTTGTGCAGACACCTACAGCTAGTCTCTCATTGGTTCTCCCTATTCCTGTTCATCTTGCGCAGAAATTGCAAACTGTGCCAAACAGGAGGTTAAAGGCACTGACTCTCCAAGTGGGGATAGTATTATTAAAGCGTCTGGAATGGTGAACCCGAGTACCAGGGGACGAAAACTGAGATGCATTTGAAAACGTTTCCTGGTCACACAGTGCACTGTACTCTGGGTTTCCCATGCATGTTTTAGCTGAAGGAAGAATCCCTTAAACCTGGAGAGTTGGGAACCATGGAATGGGTACCATGCAGGATGACTTCAAAGGGTCTGCGTTTGCTCAACGAACCTCACCAATGCTATCAGCCCGAAGTGTCCAGCCTTATGTCTCACCCAGCTCTGGGTGTAGATGTGGTAAATCCAGGTTGCATCACAAGCCCTGAATGAATTATTTAAGAATTGCTCTCTATTTCACTGTCATTGTGTTTTGTTTTTAAAATTCATTTTGATAATGGGATTTATCGGATGTTCACTGCTGCGTTTAGGCCTCTGTACACAAGCTTGGTTTCCTTATGGAGACATATAAATCCATGGGTTTTAAGATTCTTACTTGTCAGGTGTCTTCCCATGCGTTGAATATGTTGTGTTGAATCCATTTCGTTGAGCAAGGAGTAGGTCTTGTCTATTATATATTTGGCTTTTGGAACGGTATCTGTGCTAATTTCAATCTCTGGTTTTATGCAGCACCCCAACTCACCTTTCCCCATAAGCAAGCATAAGTTGGTTTTCTAAATTTGAGACCCTGTTCTGTTTTGTAATTCAGTTCATGTGTAGCCAAGTTTACATTCTGTGTATTAGTGATATCTTATGATGTTTCTGTTTCTGTGTGACTTATTTCTCGTAGAATCATCGTACCTGAATCCACTCATTATGCCGCTACGGGCCTGAAGACGTAGATTTCTTTGCTGAGTGATAGTCCATTGTACGTGCATACCACAACTTCGTTATCCATTTTTTGCTTTCTCGGATATTTTACTTGTACCGTAGACGAGGTTCTTGTAAACAGAGCCGTCCCAAACTCTGGGGTGGCTGTGTGTTTTTGAATTTAATTTCCCTAAGCTATAGGACCATAAGTGGAAGTGCCGTAGGCTGTGTTGCTTTGTTTCCTACGTGTTTCTGGAAACACCATACACTTCTCCAGAGTGGTTGTTGGCAATTTACATCCCGCCCATCAGCATGACAAGGCTACCTGTTCTCCATGACCTGTCCTGACTTTCTGGATTTTACATTTTTTTCAGATGGCCCTTTGGACCGGGGAGCAGTGAGACTTCATTGTAGTGCAGATTTCTATTACACGCTTGCTTGGTTGGCCAAAAAGTGCGTATGCGTTTTTTCTTGAATATATTCAGGAAAAAACGCATACACCCTTTTTGGCCAAGTGCATCATTGTCGACATTCTGCCTCTTTTCCTATGCTTTTAGTACAATTCCAGTCTACCCCCTGAAATCGTTTTCCTGAAATTCTGCCCCACATTCAAGTCCTCTTCGAAGACTTACTTCAATACATTTTTGGACGATAGCTGTCATTCATAACTCTGCATGTTTGTGAATTACAGTGCCCCTAAGCTCCTTTCTTCAACTCGCTTTCTTGTGAGCTGGCCGCAAACCCGCAGGATTGCTTCAGGCCCTAATCTGTTTCCGGCAGGGCACGCTGACCATTTGTTAATTCCTCTTCCTGGTGGGAAATGAGCGTTCCATTTGCCCGTGCAGACACCTACATCTCGTCTCTCAATGCTTCTCCCTATTCCTGTTCATCTTGCGCAGAAATTGCAAACTGTGCCAAACAGGAGGTTAATGGCACTGACTCTCCAAGTGAGGAGAGTGTTAGTAAAGCGTCTGGAATGGTGAACCCGAGTACCAGGGGACGAAAACTGAGATGCATTTGAAAACCTTTCCCAGTCACACAGTTCACTGTACTGTGGGTTTCCCATGCATGTTTTAGCTGAAGGAAGAATCCCTTAAACCTGGAGAGTTGGGACCCATGGAATGGGTACCATGCAGTAAGACTTCAAAGGCTCTGCGTTTGCTCAACGAACCTCACAAATGCTATCAGCCCGAAGTGTCCAGCCTTATGTCTCACCCAGCTCTGGGTGTAGATGTGGTAAATCCAGGTTGCATCACAAGCCCTGAATGAATTATTTAAGAATTGCTCTCTATTTCACTGTCATTGTGTTTTGTTTTTGAAATTTATTTTGATAATGGGATTTATTGGATTTTCACTGCTGCGTTTAGGCCGTTGTACACACGCTTGATTTCCTTATGGAGACATATAAATCCATGGGTTTTAAGATTCTTACTTGTCAGGTATCTTCCCAGGCGTTGAATATGGGGTGTTGAGTCCATTTCGTTGAGCGAGGAGTAGGGCTTGTCTATTATATATTTGGCTTATGGAACGGTATCTGTGCTAATTTCAATCTCTGGTTTTATGCAGCACCCCAACTCACCTTTCCCCAAAAGCAAGCATCAGTTGGTTTTCTAAATTTGAGACCCTGTTCTGTTTTGTAATTCAGTTTATGTGTAGCCAAGTTTACATTCCGTGTATTACTGATATATTATGATGTTTCTTTTTCTGTGTGACTTATTTCTCATAGAATCATCGTACCTGAATCCACTCATTATGCCGCTACGGGCCTGAAGACGTAGATTTCATTGCTGAGTGATATTCCATTGTACGTGCGTACCAAAACTTCTTTATCCATTTTTTCCTTTCTCAGATATTTAACTTGTACCGTAGACAAGGTTCTTGTAAACAGAGCCATCCCAAACTTTGGGGTGGCTGTGTGTTTGTGATTTTAATTTCCCTAAGCTATAGGACCATAAGTGGAAGTGCCATAGGCTGTGTTGCTTTGTTTCCTACGTGTTTCAGGAAACACCATACACTTCTCCAGAGTGGCTGTTGGCAATTTACATCCCGCCCATCAGCATAACAAGGCTCCCTGTTCTCCATGACCTGTCCTGCCTTTCTGGATTTTACACGTTTTTCAGATGGCCCTTTTGACCGCTGGGCAGTGAGACTTCATTGTAGTGCAGATTTCTTTTACACGCCGGCCTGGTTGGCCAAAAAGGGCGTATGCGTTTTTTCCTGAATATATTCAGGAAAAAACGCATACGCCCTTTTTGGCCAAGTGCATCATTGTCGACATTCTGCCTCTTTTCCTATGCTTTAAGTGCAATTCCAGCCTAACCCCTGAAATCTTTTCCTGAAATTCTGCCCCGCTTTCAACTCCTCTTCGAAGACTTACTTCAGTACATTTTTGGACGATAGCTGTCATTCATAACTCTGCAGGTTTGTGAATTACAGTGCCCCTGAGCTCCTTTCCTCAACACGCTTTCTTGTGATCTGGCCGCAAAACCGCAGGATTGCTTCAGGCCCTAATCTGTTTCCGGCAGGGCATGCTGAGCCGTTGTTTAATTCCTCTTCCTGGTGGGAAATGAGCGTTCCATTTGCCCGTGCAGACACCTACAGCTAGTCTCTCATTGGTTCTCCCTATTCCTGTTCATCTTACGCAGAAATTGCAAACTGTGCCAAACAGGACGTTAAAGGCACTGACTCTCCAAGTGGGGAGAATGTTAGTAAAGCGTCTGGAATGGTTAACCCGAGTACCAGGGGACGAAAACTGAGATGCCTTTGAAAACGTTTCCCAATCACACGGCGGACGATAGTCTGGGTTTCCAATGCATGTTTTAGCTGAAGGAAGAATCCCTTAAACCTGGAGATTTAAGACCCTTGGAATGGGTACCAGGCAGTATGACTTCAAAGGGTCTGCGTTTGCTCACCGAACCTCACCAATGCTATCAGCCCGAAGTGTCCAGCCTTATGTCTCACACAGCTCTGCGTGTAGATGGGGTAAATCCAGGTTGCATCACAAGCCCTGAGTGAATTATTTAAGAATTGCTCTCTATTTCACTGTCATTGTGTTTTGTTTTCAAAATTTATTTTGATAATGGGATTTATCGGATTTTCACTGCTGCGTTTATGCCACTGTACACACGCTTGATTTCCATATGGAGACATATCCATGGGTTTTAAGATTCTTACTTGTCAGGTATGTTCCCAGGCGTTGAATATGGGGTGTGGAGTACATTTCATTGAGCAAGGAGTAGGTCTTGTCTATTATATATTTGGCTTATGGAACGGTATCTGTGCTAATTTCAATCTCTGGTTTGATGTAGCACCCCAACTCACCTTTCCCCATAAGCAAGCATAAGTTGGTTTTCTAAATTTGAGACCCTGTTCGGTTTTGTAATTCAGTTCATGTGTAGCCAAGTTTACATTCCGTGTATTAGTGATATCTTATGATGTTTTATATTCTGTGTGACTTATTTCTCGTAAAATCATCGTACCTGAATCCACTCATTATGCCACTACAGACCTGATGACGTAGATTTCATTGCTGTGTGATATTCCATTGTACGTACGTAGCACAACTTCTTTATCCATTTTTTGCTTTCTCGGATATTTATCTTGTACCGTAGACAAGGTTCTTGTAAACAGAGCCGTTCCAAACTTTGGGGTGGCTGTGTGTTTTGGATTTTAATTTCCCTAAGCTATAAGACAATAAGTTGAAGTGCCATAGGCTGTGTTGCTTTGTTTCCTATGTGTTTCAGGAAACACCATACACTTCTCCAGAGTGGCTGTTGGCAATTTACATCCCGCCCATCAGCATAACAAGGCTCCCTGTTCTCCAGGACCTGTCCTGCCTTTCTGGATTTTACACTTTTTTCAGATGGCCCTTTTGACCGGGGGGCAGAGAGACTTCATTGTAGTGCAGATTTCCATTACATGCCGGCTTGGTTGGCCAAAAAGGGCGTATGCGTTTTTTCCTGAATATATTCAGGAAAAAACGCATACGCCCTTTTTGGCCAAGTGCATCATTGTCGACATTCTGCCTCTTTTCCTATGCTTTAAGTGCAATTCCAGTCTACCCCCTGAAATCGTTTTCCTGAAATTCTGCCCCGCTTTCAAGCCCTCTTCGAAGACTTACTTCAATACATTTTTGGACGATAGCTGTCATTCATAACTCTGCAGGTTTGTGAATTACAGTGCACCTGAGCTCCTTTCTTCCATTCGATTTCTTGTGAGCTGGCCGCGAAACCGCAGGACTGCTTAAGGCGCTAATCTGTTTCTGGCAAGGCACGCTGAGCCTTTGGTTAATTCCTCTTCCTGGTGGAAAATGAGCGTTCCATTTGCCCGTGCAGACACCTACAGCTAGTCTCTCATTGGTTCTCCCTATTCCTGTTAGTCTTGCGTAGAAATTGCAAACTGTGCCAAACAGGAGGTTAAAGGCACTGGCTCTCCAAGTGGGGAGAGTGTTAGTAAAGCGTCTGGAATGGTGAACCCGAGTACCAGGGGACGAAAACTGAGATGCATTTGAAAACGTTTCCCAATCACACAGTGGGCCATACTCTGGGATTCCCATGCATGTTTTAGCTGAAGGAAGAATCCCTTAAACCTTTAGAGTTGGGACCCATGGGATGGGTACCATGAAGTATGACTTCAAAGGGTCTGCGTTTGCTCACCGAACCTCACCAATGCTATCAGCCCGAAGTGCCCAGCCTTATGTCTCACCCAGCTCTGGGTGTAGATGTGGTAAATCCAGGTTGCATCACAAGCCCTGAATGAATTAAGAATTGCTCTCTATTTCACTGTCATTGTGTTTTGTTTTTGAAATTCATTTTGATAATGGGATTTATCGGATTTTCACTGCTGCGTTTAGGCCGCTGTACACACGCTTGATTTCCTTATGGAGACATATAAATCCATGGGTTTTAAGATTCTTACTTGTCAGGTATCTTGCCAGGCGTTGAATATGGGGTGTTGAGTCCACTTCTTTCAGCAAGGAGTAGGTCTTGTCTATTATATATTTGGCTTATGGAAAGGTATCTGTGCTAATTTCAATCTCTGGTTTTATGCAGCACCCCAACTCACCTTTCCCCATAAGCAAACATAAGTTGGTTTTCTAAATTTGAGACCCTGTTCTGTTTTGTAATTCAGTTCATGTGTAGCCAAGTTTACATTCCGTGTATTAGTGATATCTTATGATGTTTCTTTTTCTGTGTGACTTATTTCTCGAAGAATCATCGTACCTGAATCCACTCATTATGCCGCTACGGGCCTGATGACGTAGATTTCATTGCTGAGTGATATTCCATTGTACATGCGTACCACAACTTCTTTATCCATTTTTTGCTTTTTCGGATATTTAACATGTACCGTAGACGAGGTTCTTGTAAACAGAGCCGTCCCAAACTTTGGGGTGGCTGTGTGTTTTTGATTTTAATTTCCCTAAGCTATAGGACCATAAGTGGAAGTGCCATAGGCTGTGTTGCTTTGTTTCCTTCGTGTTTCACGAAACACCATACACTTCTCCAGATTGGCTGTTGGCAATTTATATCCCACCCATCAGCGTAACAAGGCTCCCTGTTCTCCATGACCTGTCCTGCCTTTGTGGATTTTACACATTTTTCAGATGGCCCTTTTGACCGGGGGGCAGTGAGACTTCATTGTAGTGCAGATTTCCTTTACACGCTTGCTTGGTTGGCCAAAAAGGGCGTATGCGTTTTTTCCTGAATATATTCAGGAAAAAACGCATACGCCCTTTTTGGCCAAGTGCATCATTGTCGACATTCTGCCTCTTTTCCTATGCTTTAAGTGCAATTCCAGTCTACACCCTGAAATCGTTTTCCTGAAATTCTGCCCCGCTTTCAAGTCCTCTTTGAAGACTTACTTCAGTACATTTTTGGACGATAGCTGTGATTCATAACTCTGCAGTTTTGTGAATTACAGTGCCCCTGAGCTCCTTTCTTCAACTCGTTTTCTTGTGAGCTGGCCGCAAAACCGCAGGATTGCTTCAGGCCCTAATGTGATTCTGGCCGGGCACACTGAGCCTTTGGTTAATTCCTCTTCCTGGTTGGAAATGAGCGTTCCATTTGCCCGTGCAGACACCAACAGCTAGTCTCTCATTGGTTCTCCCTATGCCTGTTCATCTTGCGCAGAAATTGCAAACTGTGCCAAACAGGAGGTGAAAGGCACTGACTCTCCAAGTGAGGAGAGTGTTAGTAAAGCGTCTGGAATGGTGAACCCGAGTACCAGGGGACGAAAACTGAGATGCATTTGAAAACGTTTCCCAATCACACGGCGGACGATAGTCTGGGTTTCCAATGCATGTTTTAGCTGAAGGAAGAATCCCTTAAACCTGGAGAGTTGGGACCCATGGAATGGGTACCATGCAGTATGACATCAAAGGGTCTGCGTTTGCTCACCGAACCTCACCAATGCTATCAGCCCGAAGTGCCCAGCCTTATGTCTCACCCAGCTCTGGGTGTAGATGTGGTAAATCCAGGTTGCATCACAAGCCCTGAATGAATTATTTAAGAATTGCTCTCTATTTCACTGTCATTGTGTTTTGTTTTTGAAATTTATTTTGATAATGGGATTTATCGGATTTTCACTGCTGCGTTTAGGCCGCTGTACACACGCTTGATTTCCTTATGGAGACATATAAATCCATGGGTTTTAAGATTCTTACTTGTCAGGTATCTTGCCAGGCTTTGAATATGGGGTGTTGAGTCCATTTCGTTGAGCAAGGAGTAGGGCTTGTCTATTATATATTTGGCTTATGGAACGGTATCTGTGCTAATTTCAATCTCTGGTTTTATGCAGCACCCCAACTCACCTTTCCCCAAAAGCAAGCATCAGTTGGTTTTCTAAATTTGAGACCCTGTTCTGTTTTGTAATTCAGTTTATGTGTAGCCAAGTTTACATTCCGTGTATTACTGATATATTATGATGTTTCTTTTTCTGTGTGACTTATTTCTCGTAGAATCATCGTACCTGAATCCACTCATTATGCCGCTACGGGCCTGAAGACGTAGATTTCATTGCTGTGTGATATTCCATTGTACGTGCCTACCACAACTTCTTTATCCATTTTTTCCTTTCTCGGATATTTAACTTGTACCGTAGACAAGGTTCTTGTAAACAGAGCCATCCCAAACTTTGGGGTGGCTGTGTGTTTGTGATTTTAATTTCCCTAAGCTATAGGACCATAAGTGGAAGTGACATAGGCTGTGTTGCTTTGTTTCCTACGTGTTTCAGGATACACCATACATTTCTCCAGAGTGGCTGTTGGCAATTTACATCCCGCCCATCAGCATAACAAGGCTCCCTGTTCTCCATGACCTGTCCTGTCTTTCTGGATTTTACACTTTTTTCAGATGGCCCTTTTGACCGGGGGGCAGTGAGACTTCATTGTAGTGCAGATTTCCTTTACACGCTTGCTTGGTTCGCCAAAAAGTGCGTATGCGTTTTTTCCTGAATATAATCAGGAAAACACGCATACGCCCTTTTTGGCCAAGTGCATCATTGTCGACATTCTTCCTCTTTTCCTATGCTTTAAGTGCAATTCCAGTCTACCCCCTGAAATCGTTTTCCTGAAATTCTGCCCCGCTTTCAAGTCCTCTTCGAAGACTTACTTCAGTACATTTTTGGACGAGAGCTGTCATTCATAACTCTGCATGTTTGTGAATTACAGTGCCCCTGAACTCATTTCTTCAACTCGCTTTCTTGTGAGCTGGCCGCAAAACCTCAGGATTGCTTCAGGCCCTAATCTGTTTCCGGCCGGGCACGCTGAGCCTTTGGTTAATTCCTCTTCCTGGTGGGAAATGAGCGTTAAATCTGCCCGTGCAGACACCAACAGCTAGTCTCTCTTTGGTTCTCCCTATGCCTGTTCATCTTGCGCAGAAATTGCAAACTGTGCCAAACAGGATGTTAAAGGCACTGACTCTCCAAGTGGGGAGAGTGTTAGTAAAGCGTCTGGAATGGTGAACCCGAGTACCAGGGGACGAAAACTGAGATGCATTTGAAAACGTTTCCCAATCACACAGTGGGCCATACTCTGGGATTCCCATGCATGTTTTAGCTGAAGGAAGAATCCCTTAAACCTGGAGAGTTGGGAACCATGGAATGGGTACCATGCAGGATGACTTCAAAGGGTCTGCGTTTGCTCAACGAACCTCACCAATGCTATCAGCCCGAAGTGTCCAGCCTTATGTCTCACCCAGCTCTGGGTGTAGATGTGGTAAATCCAGGTTGCATCACAAGCCCTGAATGAATTATTTAAGAATTGCTCTCTATTTCACTGTCATTGTGTTTTGTTTTTAAAATTCATTTTGATAATGGGATTTATCGGATGTTCACTGCTGCGTTTAGGCCTCTGTACACAAGCTTGGTTTCCTTATGGAGACATATAAATCCATGGGTTTTAAGATTCTTACTTGTCAGGTATCTTCCCATGCGTTGAATATGTTGTGTTGAATCCATTTCGTTGAGCAAGGAGTAGGTCTTGTCTATTATATATTTGGCTTTTGGAACGGTATCTGTGCTAATTTCAATCTCTGGTTTTATGCAGCACCCCAACTCACCTTTCCCCATAAGCAAGCATAAGTTGGTTTTCTAAATTTGAGACCCTGTTCTGTTTTGTAATTCAGTTCATGTGTAGCCAAGTTTACATTCTGTGTATTAGTGATATCTTATGATGTTTCTTTTTCTGTGTGACTTATTTCTCGTAGAATCATCGTACCTGATTCCACTCATTATGCCGCTACGGGCCTGAAGACGTAGATTTCTTTGCTGAGTGATAGTCCATTGTACGTGCATACCACAACTTCGTTATCCATTTTTTGCTTTCTCGGATATTTTACTTGTTCCGTAGACGAGGTTCTTGAAAACAGAGCCGTCCCAAACTCTGGGGTGGCTGTGTGTTTTTGAATTTAATTTCCCTAAGCTATAGGACCATAAGTGGAAGTGCCGTAGGCTGTGTTGCTTTGTTTCCTACGTGTTTCTGGAAACACCATACACTTCTCCAGAGTGGTTGTTGGCAATTTACATCCCGCCCATCAGCATGACAAGGCTACCTGTTCTCCATGACCTGTCCTGACTTTCTGGATTTTACATTTTTTTCAGATGGCCCTTTGGACCGGGGAGCAGTGAGACTTCATTGTAGTGCAGATTTCCATTACACGCTTGCTTGGTTGGCCAAAAAGTGCGTATGCGTTTTTTCTTGAATATATTCAGGAAAAAACGCATACGCCCTTTTTGGCCAAGTGCATCATTGTCGACATTCTGCCTCTTTTCCTATGCTTTTAGTACAATTCCAGTCTACCCCCTGAAATCGTTTTCCTGAAATTCTGCCCCACTTTCAAGTCCTCTTCGAAGACTTACTTCAATACATTTTTGGACGATAGCTGTCATTCATAACTCTGCATGTTTGTGAATTACAGTGCCCCTGAGCTCCTTTCTTCAACTCGCTTTCTTGTGAGCTGGCCGCAAAACCGCAGAATTGCTTCAGGCCCTAATCTCTTTCCGGCAGGGCATGCTGAGCCTTTGGTTAATTCCTCTTCCTGGTGGGAAATGAGCGTTCCATTTGCCCGTGCAGACACCTACAGCTCGTCTCTCATTGCTTCTCCCTATTCCTGTTCATCTTGCGTAGAAATTGCAAAGTGTGCCAAACAGGAGGTTAAATACACTGACTCTCCAAGTGGGGAGAGTGTTAGTAAAGCGTCTGGAATGGTGAACCCGAGTACCAGGGGACGAAAACTGAGATGCATTTGAAAACCTTTCCCAGTCACACAGTGCACTGTACTGTGGGTTGCCCATGCATGTTTTAGCTGAAGGAAGAATCCCTTAAACCTGGAGAGTTGGGACCCTTGGAATGGGTTCCATGCAGTAAGACTTCAAAGGGTCTGCGTTTGCTCAACGAACCTCACCAATGCTATCAGCCCGAAGTGTCCAGCCTTATGTCTCACCCAGCTCTGGGTGTAGATGTGGTAAATCCAGGTTGCATCACAAGCCCTGAATGAATTATTTAAGAATTTCTCTCTATTTCACTGTCATTGTGTTTTGTTTTTGAAATTTATTTCGATAATGGGATTTATCGGATTTTCACTGCTGCGTTTAGGCCGTTGTACACACGCTTGATTTCCTTATGGAGACATATATCCATGGGTTTTAAGATTCTTACTTGTCAGGTATCTTGCCAGGCGTTGAATATGGGGTGTTGAGTCCATTTCGTTGAGCAAGGACTGTGTCTTATCTATTATATATTTGGCTTATGGAACGGTATCTGTGCTAATTTCAATCTCTGGTTTTATGCAGCACCCCAACTCACCTTTCCCCATAAGCAAGCATAAGTTGGTTTTCTAAATTTGAGACCCTGTTCTGTTTTGTAATTCAGTTTATGTGTAGCCAAGTTTACATTCCGTGTATTACTGATATATTATGATGTTTCTTTTTCTGTGTGACTTATTTCTCGTAGAATCATCGTACCTGAATCTATTCATTATGCCGCTACGGGCCTGAAGACGTAGATTTCATTGCTGAGTGATATTCCATTGTACGTGCGTACCAGAACTTCTTTATCCATTTTTTCCTTTCTCGGATATTTAACTTGTACTGTAGACAAGGTTCTTGTAAACAGAGCCATCCCAAACTTTGGGGTGGCTGTGTGTTTTTGATTTTAATTTCCCTAAGCTATAGGACCATAAGTGGAAGTGCCATAGGCTGTGTTGCTTTGTTTCCTACGTGTTTCAGGAAACACCATACACTTCTCCAGAGTGGCTGTTGGCAATTTACATCCCGCCCATCAGCATAACAAGGCTCCCTGTTCTCCATGACCTGTCCTGCCTTTCTGGATTTTACACGTTTTTCAGATGGCCCTTTTGACCGCTGGGCAGTGAGACTTCATTGTAGTGCAGATTTCCTTTACACGCCGGCCTGATTGGCCAAAAAGGGCGTATGCGTTTTTTCCTGAATATATTCAGGAAAAAACGCATACGCCCTTTTTGGCCAAGTGCATCATTGTTGACATTCTGCCTCTTTTCCTATGCTTTAAGTGCAATTCCAGTCTACCCCCTGAAATCGTTTTCCTGAAATTCTGCCCCGCTTTCAAGTCCTCTTCGAAGACTTACTTCAGTACATTTTTGGACGATAGCTGTCATTCATAACTCTGCAGGTTTGTGATTTACAGTGCCCCTGAGCTCCTTTCTCCATCTCTCTTTCTTGTGAGCTGGCCGCAAAACCGCAGGATTGCTTCAGGCCCTAATCTCTTTCCGGCAGGGCACGCTGAGCCTTTGGTTAATTCCTCTTCCTGGTGGGAAATGAGCGATCCATTTGCCAGTGCTGACACCTACAGCTAGTCTCTCATTGGTTCTCCCTATTCCTGTTCATCTTGCGCAGAAATTGCCAACTGTGCCAAAAAGGAGGTTAAAGGCACTGACTCTCCAAGTGGGGAGAGTGTTAGTAAAGCGTCTGGAATGGTGAACCCGAGTGCCAGGGGACGAAAACTGAGTTGCATTTGAAAACGTTTCCCAATCACACGGTGGACCATACTCTGGGTTTCCCATGCATGTTTTACCTGAAGGTAGAATCCCTTAAACCTGGAGAGTTGGGACCCTTGGAATGGGTACCATGCAGTATGACTTCAAAGGGTCTGCGTTTGCTCACCGAACCTCACCAATGGTATCAGCCCGAAGTGCCCAGCCTTATGTCTCACCCAGCTCTGGGTGTAGATGTGGTAAATCCAGGTTGCATCACAAGCCCTGAATGAATTAAGAATTGCTCTCTATTTCACTGTCATTGTGTTTTGTTTTTGAAATTCATTTTGATAATGGGATTTATCGGATTTTCACTGCTGCGTTTAGGCCGCTGTACACACGCTTGATTTCCTTATGGAGACATATAAATCCATGGGTTTTAAGATTCTTACTTGTCAGGTATCTTGCCAGGCGTTGAATATGGGGTGTTGAGTCCACTTCTTTCAGCAAGGAGTAGGTCTTGTCTATTATATATTTGGCTTATGGAAAGGTATCTGTGCTAATTTCAATCTCTGGTTTTATGCAGCACCCCAACTCACCTTTCCCATTAAGCAAGCATAAGTTGGTTTTCTAAATTTGAGACCCTGTTCTGTTTTGTAATTCAGTTCATGTGTAGCCAAGTTTACATTCCGTGTATTAGTGATATCTTATGATGTTTCTTTTTCTGTGTGACTTATTTCTCGAAGAATCATCGTACCTGAATCCACTCATTATGCCGCTACGGGCCTGATGACGTAGATTTCATTGCTGAGTGATATTCCATTGTACATGCGTACCACAACTTCTTTATCCATTTTTTGCTTTTTCGGATATTTAACATGTACCGTAGACGAGGTTCTTGTAAACAGAGCCGTCCCAAACTTTGGGGTGGCTGTGTGTTTTTGATTTTAATTTCCCTAAGCTATAGGACCATAAGTGGAAGTGCCATAGGCTGTGTTGCTTTGTTTCCTTCGTGTTTCACGAAACACCATACACTTCTCCAGATTGGCTGTTGGCAATTTATATCCCACCCATCAGCGTAACAAGGCTCCCTGTTCTCCATGACCTGTCCTGCCTTTGTGGATTTTACACATTTTTCAGATGGCCCTTTTGACCGGGGGGCAGTGAGACTTCATTGTAGTGCAGATTTCCTTTACACGCTTGCTTGGTTGGCCAAAAAGGGCGTATGCGTTTTTTCCTGAATATATTCAGGAAAAAACGCATACGCCCTTTTTGGCCAAGTGCATCATTGTCGACATTCTGCCTCTTTTCCTATGCTTTAAGTGCAATTCCAGTCTACACCCTGAAATCGTTTTCCTGAAATTCTGCCCCGCTTTCAAGTCCTCTTTGAAGACTTACTTCAGTACATTTTTGGACGATAGCTGTGATTCATAACTCTGCAGTTTTGTGAATTACAGTGCCCCTGAGCTCCTTTCTTCAACTCGTTTTCTTGTGAGCTGGCCGCAAAACCGCAGGATTGCTTCAGGCCCTAATGTGATTCTGGCCGGGCACACTGAGCCTTTGGTTAATTCCTCTTCCTGGTTGGAAATGAGCGTTCCATTTGCCCGTGCAGACACCAACAGCTAGTCTCTCATTGGTTCTCCCTATGCCTGTTCATCTTGCGCAGAAATTGCAAACTGTGCCAAACAGGAGGTGAAAGGCACTGACTCTCCAAGTGAGGAGAGTGTTAGTAAAGCGTCTGGAATGGTGAACCCGAGTACCAGGGGACGAAAACTGAGATGCATTTGAAAACGTTTCCCAATCACACGGCGGACGATAGTCTGGGTTTCCAATGCATGTTTTAGCTGAAGGAAGAATCCCTTAAACCTGGAGAGTTGGGACCCATGGAATGGGTACCATGCAGTATGACATCAAAGGGTCTGCGTTTGCTCACCGAACCTCACCAATGCTATCAGCCCGAAGTGCCCAGCCTTATGTCTCACCCAGCTCTGGGTGTAGATGTGGTAAATCCAGGTTGCATCACAAGCCCTGAATGAATTATTTAAGAATTGCTCTCTATTTCACTGTCATTGTGTTTTGTTTTTGAAATTTATTTTGATAATGGGATTTATCGGATTTTCACTGCTGCGTTTAGGCCGCTGTACACACGCTTGATTTCCTTATGGAGACATATAAATCCATGGGTTTTAAGATTCTTACTTGTCAGGTATCTTGCCAGGCTTTGAATATGGGGTGTTGAGTCCATTTCGTTGAGCAAGGAGTAGGGCTTGTCTATTATATATTTGGCTTATGGAACGGTATCTGTGCTAATTTCAATCTCTGGTTTTATGCAGCACCCCAACTCACCTTTCCCCAAAAGCAAGCATCAGTTGGTTTTCTAAATTTGAGACCCTGTTCTGTTTTGTAATTCAGTTTATGTGTAGCCAAGTTTACATTCCGTGTATTACTGATATATTATGATGTTTCTTTTTCTGTGTGACTTATTTCTCGTAGAATCATCGTACCTGAATCCACTCATTATGCCGCTACGGGCCTGAAGACGTAGATTTCATTGCTGTGTGATATTCCATTGTACGTGCCTACCACAACTTCTTTATCCATTTTTTCCTTTCTCGGATATTTAACTTGTACCGTAGACAAGGTTCTTGTAAACAGAGCCATCCCAAACTTTGGGGTGGCTGTGTGTTTGTGATTTTAATTTCCCTAAGCTATAGGACCATAAGTGGAAGTGACATAGGCTGTGTTGCTTTGTTTCCTACGTGTTTCAGGATACACCATACATTTCTCCAGAGTGGCTGTTGGCAATTTACATCCCGCCCATCAGCATAACAAGGCTCCCTGTTCTCCATGACCTGTCCTGTCTTTCTGGATTTTACACTTTTTTCAGATGGCCCTTTTGACCGGGGGGCAGTGAGACTTCATTGTAGTGCAGATTTCCTTTACACGCTTGCTTGGTTCGCCAAAAAGTGCGTATGCGTTTTTTCCTGAATATAATCAGGAAAACACGCATACGCCCTTTTTGGCCAAGTGCATCATTGTCGACATTCTTCCTCTTTTCCTATGCTTTAAGTGCAATTCCAGTCTACCCCCTGAAATCGTTTTCCTGAAATTCTGCCCCGCTTTCAAGTCCTCTTCGAAGACTTACTTCAGTACATTTTTGGACGAGAGCTGTCATTCATAACTCTGCATGTTTGTGAATTACAGTGCCCCTGAACTCATTTCTTCAACTCGCTTTCTTGTGAGCTGGCCGCAAAACCGCAGGATTGCTTCAGGCCCTAATCTGTTTCCGGCCGGGCACGCTGAGCCTTTGGTTAATTCCTCTTCCTGGTGGGAAATGAGCGTTAAATCTGCCCGTGCAGACACCAACAGCTAGTCTCTCTTTGGTTCTCCCTATGCCTGTTCATCTTGCGCAGAAATTGCAAACTGTGCCAAACAGGATGTTAAAGGCACTGACTCTCCAAGTGGGGAGAGTGTTAGTAAAGCGTCTGGAATGGTGAACCCGAGTACCAGGGGACGAAAACTGAGATGCATTTGAAAACGTTTCCCAATCACACAGTGGGCCATACTCTGGGATTCCCATGCATGTTTTAGCTGAAGGAAGAATCCCTTAAACCTGGAGAGTTGGGAACCATGGAATGGGTACCATGCAGGATGACTTCAAAGGGTCTGCGTTTGCTCAACGAACCTCACCAATGCTATCAGCCCGAAGTGTCCAGCCTTATGTCTCACCCAGCTCTGGGTGTAGATGTGGTAAATCCAGGTTGCATCACAAGCCCTGAATGAATTATTTAAGAATTGCTCTCTATTTCACTGTCATTGTGTTTTGTTTTTAAAATTCATTTTGATAATGGGATTTATCGGATGTTCACTGCTGCGTTTAGGCCTCTGTACACAAGCTTGGTTTCCTTATGGAGACATATAAATCCATGGGTTTTAAGATTCTTACTTGTCAGGTATCTTCCCATGCGTTGAATATGTTGTGTTGAATCCATTTCGTTGAGCAAGGAGTAGGTCTTGTCTATTATATATTTGGCTTTTGGAACGGTATCTGTGCTAATTTCAATCTCTGGTTTTATGCAGCACCCCAACTCACCTTTCCCCATAAGCAAGCATAAGTTGGTTTTCTAAATTTGAGACCCTGTTCTGCTTTGTAATTCAGTTCATGTGTAGCCAAGTTTACATTCTGTGTATTAGTGATATCTTATGATGTTTCTTTTTCTGTGTGACTTATTTCTCGTAGAATCATCGTACCTGATTCCACTCATTATGCCGCTACGGGCCTGAAGACGTAGATTTCTTTGCTGAGTGATAGTCCATTGTACGTGCATACCACAACTTCGTTATCCATTTTTTGCTTTCTCGGATATTTTACTTGTTCCGTAGACGAGGTTCTTGAAAACAGAGCCGTCCCAAACTCTGGGGTGGCTGTGTGTTTTTGAATTTAATTTCCCTAAGCTATAGGACCATAAGTGGAAGTGCCGTAGGCTGTGTTGCTTTGTTTCCTACGTGTTTCTGGAAACACCATACACTTCTCCAGAGTGGTTGTTGGCAATTTACATCCCGCCCATCAGCATGACAAGGCTACCTGTTCTCCATGACCTGTCCTGACTTTCTGGATTTTACATTTTTTTCAGATGGCCCTTTGGACCGGGGAGCAGTGAGACTTCATTGTAGTGCAGATTTCCATTACACGCTTGCTTGGTTGGCCAAAAAGTGCGTATGCGTTTTTTCTTGAATATATTCAGGAAAAAACGCATACGCCCTTTTTGGCCAAGTGCATCATTGTCGACATTCTGCCTCTTTTCCTATGCTTTTAGTACAATTCCAGTCTACCCCCTGAAATCGTTTTCCTGAAATTCTGCCCCACTTTCAAGTCCTCTTCGAAGACTTACTTCAATACATTTTTGGACGATAGCTGTCATTCATAACTCTGCATGTTTGTGAATTACAGTGCCCCTGAGCTCCTTTCTTCAACTCGCTTTCTTGTGAGCTGGCCGCAAAACCGCAGAATTGCTTCAGGCCCTAATCTCTTTCCGGCAGGGCATGCTGAGCCTTTGGTTAATTCCTCTTCCTGGTGGGAAATGAGCGTTCCATTTGCCCGTGCAGACACCTACAGCTCGTCTCTCATTGCTTCTCCCTATTCCTGTTCATCTTGCGTAGAAATTGCAAAGTGTGCCAAACAGGAGGTTAAATACACTGACTCTCCAAGTGGGGAGAGTGTTAGTAAAGCGTCTGGAATGGTGAACCCGAGTACCAGGGGACGAAAACTGAGATGCATTTGAAAACCTTTCCCAGTCACACAGTGCACTGTACTGTGGGTTGCCCATGCATGTTTTAGCTGAAGGAAGAATCCCTTAAACCTGGAGAGTTGGGACCCTTGGAATGGGTTCCATGCAGTAAGACTTCAAAGGGTCTGCGTTTGCTCAACGAACCTCACCAATGCTATCAGCCCGAAGTGTCCAGCCTTATGTCTCACCCAGCTCTGGGTGTAGATGTGGTAAATCCAGGTTGCATCACAAGCCCTGAATGAATTATTTAAGAATTTCTCTCTATTTCACTGTCATTGTGTTTTGTTTTTGAAATTTATTTCGATAATGGGATTTATCGGATTTTCACTGCTGCGTTTAGGCCGTTGTACACACGCTTGATTTCCTTATGGAGACATATATCCATGGGTTTTAAGATTCTTACTTGTCAGGTATCTTGCCAGGCGTTGAATATGGGGTGTTGAGTCCATTTCGTTGAGCAAGGACTGTGTCTTGTCTATTATATATTTGGCTTATGGAACGGTATCTGTGCTAATTTCAATCTCTGGTTTTATGCAGCACCCCAACTCACCTTTCCCCATAAGCAAGCATAAGTTGGTTTTCTAAATTTGAGACCCTGTTCTGTTTTGTAATTCAGTTTATGTGTAGCCAAGTTTACATTCCGTGTATTACTGATATATTATGATGTTTCTTTTTCTGTGTGACTTATTTCTCGTAGAATCATCGTACCTGAATCTATTCATTATGCCGCTACGGGCCTGAAGACGTAGATTTCATTGCTGAGTGATATTCCATTGTACGTGCGTACCAGAACTTCTTTATCCATTTTTTCCTTTCTCGGATATTTAACTTGTACTGTAGACAAGGTTCTTGTAAACAGAGCCATCCCAAACTTTGGGGTGGCTGTGTGTTTTTGATTTTAATTTCCCTAAGCTATAGGACCATAAGTGGAAGTGCCATAGGCTGTGTTGCTTTGTTTCCTACGTGTTTCAGGAAACACCATACACTTCTCCAGAGTGGCTGTTGGCAATTTACATCCCGCCCATCAGCATAACAAGGCTCCCTGTTCTCCATGACCTGTCCTGCCTTTCTGGATTTTACACGTTTTTCAGATGGCCCTTTTGACCGCTGGGCAGTGAGACTTCATTGTAGTGCAGATTTCCTTTACACGCCGGCCTGATTGGCCAAAAAGGGCGTATGCGTTTTTTCCTGAATATATTCAGGAAAAAACGCATACGCCCTTTTTGGCCAAGTGCATCATTGTTGACATTCTGCCTCTTTTCCTATGCTTTAAGTGCAATTCCAGTCTACCCCCTGAAATCGTTTTCCTGAAATTCTGCCCCGCTTTCAAGTCCTCTTCGAAGACTTACTTCAGTACATTTTTGGACGATAGCTGTCATTCATAACTCTGCAGGTTTGTGATTTACAGTGCCCCTGAGCTCCTTTCTCCATCTCTCTTTCTTGTGAGCTGGCCGCAAAACCGCAGGATTGCTTCAGGCCCTAATCTCTTTCCGGCAGGGCACGCTGAGCCTTTGGTTAATTCCTCTTCCTGGTGGGAAATGAGCGATCCATTTGCCAGTGCTGACACCTACAGCTAGTCTCTCATTGGTTCTCCCTATTCCTGTTCATCTTGCGCAGAAATTGCCAACTGTGCCAAAAAGGAGGTTAAAGGCACTGACTCTCCAAGTGGGGAGAGTGTTAGTAAAGCGTCTGGAATGGTGAACCCGAGTGCCAGGGGACGAAAACTGAGTTGCATTTGAAAACGTTTCCCAATCACACGGTGGACCATACTCTGGGTTTCCCATGCATGTTTTACCTGAAGGTAGAATCCCTTAAACCTGGAGAGTTGGGACCCTTGGAATGGGTACCATGCAGTATGACTTCAAAGGGTCTGCGTTTGCTCACCGAACCTCACCAATGGTATCAGCCCGAAGTGCCCAGCCTTATGTCTCACCCAGCTCTGGGTGTAGATGTGGTAAATCCAGGTTGCATCACAAGCCCTGAATGAATTATTTAAGAATTGCTCTCTATTTCACTGTCATTGTGTTTTGTTTTTGAAATTTATTTTGATAATGGGATTTATCGGATTTTCACTGCTGCGTTTAGGCCGCTGTACACACGCTGGATTTCCTTATGGAGACATATAAATCCATGGGTTTTAAGATTCTTACTTGTCAGGTATCTTCCCAGGCGTTGAATATGGGGTGATGAGTGCATTTTGTTGAGCAAGGAGTAGGTCTTGTCTATTATATATTTGGCTTATGGAAAGGTATCTGTGCTAATTTCAATCTCTGGTTTTATGCAGCACCCCAACTCACCTTTCCCCATAAGCAAGCATAAGTTGGTTTTCTAAATTTGAGACCCTGTTCTGTTTTGTAATTCAGTTCATGTGTAGCCAAGTATACATTCCGTGTATTAGTGATATCTTATGATGTTTCTTTTTCTGTGTGACTTATTTCTCATAGAATCATCGTACCTGAATCCACTCATTATGCCGCTACGGGCCTGATGACGTAGATATCATTGCTGAGTGATATTCCATTGTACGTGCGTAGCACAACTTCTTTATGCATTTTTTGCTTTCTCGGATATTTAACTTGTACCGTAGACGAGGTTCTTGTAAACAGAGCCGTCCCAAACTTTGGGGTCGCTGTGTGTTTTTGATTTTAATTTCCCTAAGCTATAGGACAATAAGTGGAAGTGCCATAGGCGGTGTTGCTTTCTTTCGTACGTGTTTCAGGATACACCATACACTTCTCCAGAGTGGCTGTTGGCAATTTACATCCCGCCCATCAGCATAACAAGGCTCCCTGTTCTCCATGACCTGTCCTGCCTTTCTGGATTTTACACTTTTTTCAGATGGCCCTTTTGACCGGGGCGTAATGAGACTTCATTGTAGTGCAGATTTCTTTACACGCTTGCTTGGTTGGCCAAAAATTGCGTATGCGTTTTTTCCTGAATATATTCAGGAGAAAACGCATACACCCTTTTTGGCCAAGTGCATCATTGTCGACATTCTGCCTCTTTTCCTATGCTTTAAGTGCAATTCCAGCCTACCCCCTGAAATCGTTTTCCTGAAGTTCTGCCGCGCTTTCAAGTCCTCTTCGAAGACTTACTTCAGTACATTTTTGGACGATAGGTGTCATTCATAACTCTGCAGGATTGTGACTTACAGTGCCCCTGAGCTCCTTTCTTCAACTCTCTTTCTTGTGAGCTGACCGCAAAACCGCAGGATTGCTTCAGGCCCTAATCTGTTTCTGGCAGGGCACGCTGAGACTTTGGTTAATTCCACTTCCTGGTGGGAAACGAGCGTTCCATTTTCCCGTGCAGAGACCTACAGCTAGTCTCTCATTTGTTCTCCCTATTCCTGTTCATCTTGCGCAGAAATTGCAAACTGTGCCAAACAGGAGGTTAAAGGCACTGACTCTCCAAGTGGGGAGAGTGTTAGTAAAGCGTCTGGAATGGTGAACCCGAGTACCAGGGGAAGAAAACTGAGATGCATTTGAAAACGTTTCCCAATCACACGGTGGACCATACTCTGGGTTTCCCATGCATGTTCTAGCTGAAGGAAGAATCCCTTAAACCTGGAGAGTTGGGACCCATGGAATGGGTACCATGCAGTATGACTTCAAAGGGTCTGCGTTTGCTCACCGAACCTCACCAATGGTATCAGCCCGAAGTGTCCAGCCTTTTGTCTCACCCAGGTCTGGGTGTAGATGTGGTAAATCCAGGTTGCATCACAAGCCCTGAATGAATTATTTAACAATTGCGCTCTATTTCTCTGTCATTGTGTTGTGTTTTAGAAATTTATTTTGATAATGGGATTTATCGGATTTTCACTGCTGCGTTTAGGCCGCTGTACACATGCTTGATTTCCTTATAGAGACATATAAATCCATGGGTTTTAAGATTCTTACTTGTCAGGTATCTTCCCAGGCGTTGAATATGGGGTGTTGAGTCCATTTCCTTGAGCAAGGAGTAGGTCTTGTCTATTATATATTTGGCTTATGGAACGGTATCTGTGCTAATTTCAATCTCTGGTTTTATGCAGCACCCCAACTCACCTTTCCCCATAAGCAAGCATAAGTTGGTTTTCTAAATTTGAGACCCTGTTCTGTTTTGTAATTCAGTTCATGTGTAGCCAAGGTGACATTCCGTGTATTAGTGATATCTAATGATGTTTCTTTTTCTGTGTGACTTATTTCTCGTAGAATCATCGTACCTGAATCCACTCATTATGCCGATAGGACCTGATGACGTAGATTTCATTGCTGAGTGATATTCCACTGTACGTGCGTACCAAAACTTCTTTATCCATTTTTTGCTTTCTCGGATATTTAACTTGTACCGTAGACGAGGTTCTTGTAAACAGAGCCATCCCAAATTTTGGGGTGGCTGTGTGTTTTTGATTTTAATTTCCCTAAGCTATAGGACCATAAGTGGAAGTGCCATAGGCGGTGTTGCTTTGTTTCGTACGTGTTTCAGGATACACCATACACTTCTCCAGAGTGGCTGTGGCAATTTACATCCCGCCCATAAGCATAACAAGGCTCCCTGTTCTCCATGACCTGTCCTGCCTTTCTGGATTTTATGCTTTTTTCAGATGGCCCTTTTGACCGGGGGGCAGTGAGACATCATGGTAGTGCAGATTTCCTTTACACGCCTGCTTGGTTGGCCAAAAAGTGCGTATGCGTTTTTTCCTGAATATATTCAGGAAAAAACGCATACGCCCTTTTTGGCCAAGTACATCATTGTCGACATTCTGCCTCTTTTCCTATGCTTTAAGTGCAATTCCAGCCTACCCCCTGAAATCGTTTTCCTGAAATTCTGCCCCACTTTCAAGTCCTCTTGGAAGACTTACTTCAATACATTTTTCGACAATAGCTGTCATTCATAACTCTGCAGGTTTGTGAATTACAGTGCCCCTGAACTCCTTTCCTCAACTCGCTTTCTTGTGAGCTGGCCGCAAAAACGCAGGATTGCTTCAGGCCCTAATCTCTTTCCGCCAGGGCACTGTGAGCCTTTGGTTAATTCCTCTTCCTGGTGGGAAATGAGCGTTCCATTTGCCCGTGCAGACACCTACAGCTAGTCTCTCATTGGTTCTCCCTATTCCTGTTCATCTTGCGCAGAAATTGCAAACTGTGCCAAACAGGAGGTTAAAGGCACTGACTCTCCAAGTGGGGAGAGTGTTAGTAAAGCGTCTGGAATGGTGAACCCGAGTACCAGGGTTCGAAAACTGAGATTCATTTGAAAACGTTTCCCAATCACACGGTGGACCATACTCTGGGTTTCCCATGCATGTTTTAGCTGAAGGAAGAATCCCTTAAACCTGGAGAGTTGGGACCCATGGAATGGATACCATGCAGTATGACTTCAAAGGGTCTGCGTTTGCTCAACGAACCTCACCAATGCTATCAGCCCGAAGTGTCCAGCCTTATGTCTCACCCAGCTCTGGGTGTGGATGTGGTAAATCCAGGTTGCATCACAAGCCCTGAATGATTTATTTGAGAATTGCTCTCTATTTCACTGTCATTGTGTTTTGTTTTTGAAATTTATGTTGATAATGGGATTTATCGGATTTTCACTGCTGCGTTTAGGCCGCTGTACACACGCTTGATTTCCTTATGGAGACATATAAATCCATGGGTTTTAAGATTCTTACTTGTCACGTATCTTCCCAGGCGTTGAATATGGGGTGTTGAGTCCATTTCGTTGAGCAAGGAGTAGGTCTTGTCTATTATATATTGGGCTTATGGAACGGTATCTGTGCTAATTTCAATCTCTGGTTTTATGCAGCACCCCAACTCACCTTTCCCCATAAGCAAGCATAAGTTGGTTTTCTAAATTTGAGACCCTGTTCTGTTTTGTAATTCAGTTCACGTGTAGTCAAGTTTACATTCCGTGTATTAGTGATATCTTATGATGTTTCTTTTTCTGTGTGACTTATTTCTCGTAGAACCATCGTACCTGAATCCACTCATTATGCCGCTATGGGCCTGATGACGTAGATTTCATTGCTGAATGATATTCCATTGTACGTGCGTACCACAACTTCTTTATCCATTTTTTGCTTTCTCGGATATTTAACTTGTACCGTAGACGAGGTTCTTGTAAACAGAGCCGTCCCAAACTTTGGGGTGGCTGTGTGTTTTTGATTTTAATTTCCCTAAGCTATAGGACCATAAGTGGAAGTGCAATAGGCTGTGTTGCTTTGTTTCCTACGTGTTTCAGGAAACACCATACACTTCTCCAGAGTGGCTGTTGGCAATTTACATCCTGCCCAGCAGCATAACAAGGCTCCCTGTTCTCCATGACCTGTCCTGCCTTTCTGGATTTTACACTTTTTTCAGATGGCCCTTTTGACCGGGGGGCAGTGAGACTCCATTGTAGTGCAGATTTCCTTTACACGCATGCTTGGTTGGCCAAAAAGGGCGTATGCGTTTTTTTCCTGAATATATTCAGGAAAAAACGCATACGCCCTTTTTGGCCAAGTGCATCATTGTCGACATTCTGCCTCTTTTCCTATGCTTTAAGTGCAATTCCAGCCTACCCCCTGAAATCGTTTTCCTGAAATTCTGCCCCGCTTTCAAGTCCTCTTCAAAGAATTACTTCAATACATTTTTGGACGATAGCTGTCATTCATAACTCTGCAGGTTTGTGAATTACAGTGCCCCAGAACTCCTTTCCTCAACTCGCTTTCATGTGAACTGGCCGCAAAACCGCAGGATTGTTTCAGGCCCTAATCTGTTTCCGACATGGCATGCTGAGCCTTTGGTTAATTCGTCTTCCTGGTGGCAAAGGAGCATTCCATTTGCCCGTGCAGACACCTACAGGTAGTCTCTCATTTGTTCTCCCTATTCCTGTTCATCTTGCGCAGAAATTGCAAAATGTGCCAAACAGGAGGTTAAAGGCACTGACTCTCCAAGTGGGGAGAGTTTTAGTAAAGCGTCTGGAATGGTGAACCCGAGTACCACGGTTCGAAAACTGAGATGCATTTGGAAACGTTTCCCAATCACACGGTGGACCATACTCTGTGTTTCCCATGCATGTTTTAGCTGAAGGAAGAATCCCTTAAACCTGGAGAGTGGGGACCCATGGAATGAGTACCATGCAGTATGACTTGAAAGGGTCTGCGTTTGCTCACCGAACCTCACCAATGCTATCAGCCCGAAGTGCCCATCCTTATGTCTCATCCAGCTCTGGGTGTAGATGTGGTAAATCCAGGTTGCATCACAAGCCCTGAATCAGTTATTTAAGAATTGCTCTCTATTTCACTGTCATTGTGTTTTGTTTTTGAAATTTATTTTGATAATGGGATTTATCGGATTTTCACTGCTGCGTTTAGGCCGATGTACAGACATTTCATTTCCTTATGGAGACATATGAAGCCATGGGTTTTAAGATTCTTAGTTGTCAGGTATATTCCCAGACGTTGAATATGGGGTGCTGAGTCTATTTCGCTGAGCAAGGTGTAGGTCTTGTCTATTATATATTTGGCTTATGGAACGGTATCTGTGCTAATTTCAATCTCTGTTTTTATGCAGCACCCCAACTCACCTTTCCCCATAAGCAAGCATAAGTTGGTTGTCTCAATTTGAGACCCTTTTTTGTTTTGTAATTCAGTTCATGTGTAGCCAAGTTTACATTCCGTGTATTAGTCATATCTTATGATGTTTCTTTTTCTGTGTGACTTATTTCTCGTAGAATCATCGTACCTGAATCCACTCATTATGGCTCTACGGGCCTGATGACGTAGATTTCATTGCTGTGTGATATTCCATTGTACGTACGTAGCACTACTTCTCTATCCATTTTTTGCTTTCTCGGATATTTAACTTGTACTGTAGATGAGGTTCCTGTAAACGGAGCCGTCTCAAACTTTGGGGTGGCTGTGTGTTTTTGATTTTAATTTCCCTAAGCTATAGATCCATAAGTGGAAGTGCCATAGGCTGTGTTGTTTTGTTTCCTACGTGTTTCAGGAAACACCATACACTTCTCCAGAGTGGCTGTTGGCAATTTACATCCTGCCCATCAGCATAACAAGGCTCCCTGTTCTCCATGACCTGTCCTGCCTTTCTGGATTTTACACTTTTTTCAGATGGCCCTTTTGACCCGGGGGCAGTGAGACTTCATTGTAGTGCAGATTTCATTTACACACTTGCTTGGTTGACCAAAAAGTGCGTATGCGTTTTTTCCTGAATATATTCAGGAAAAAACACATACGCCCTTTTGGGCCAAGTGCATCATTGTCGACATTCTGCCTCATTTCCTATGCTTTAAGTGCAATTCCAGTCTACCCCCTGAAATCGTTTTCCAGAAATTCTGCCCCGCTTTGAAGTCCTCTTCGAAGACTTACTTCAATACAATTTTGGACGATAGCTGTCATTCATAACTCTGCTTGTTTGTGAATTTCAGTGGCCCTGAGCTCCTTTCTTCAACTCACTTTCTTGTGAGCTGGCCGCAAAACCGCAGGATTGCTTCAGGCCCTAATCTGTTTCCGGCAGGGCACGCTGAGCCTTTGGTTAATTCGTCTCCCTGGTGGGAAATGAGCGTTCCATTTGCCCGTACAGACACCTACAGCTAGTCTCTCTTTGGTTCTCCCTATGCCTGTTCATCTTGCGCAGAAATTGCAAACTGTGCCAAACAGGATGTTAAAGGCACTGACTCTCCAAGTGGGGAGAGTGTTAGTAAAGCGTCTGGAATGGTGAACCCGAGTACCAGGGGACGAAAACTGAGATGCATTTGAAAACGTTTCCCAATCACACAGTGGGCCATACTCTGGGATTCCCATGCATGTTTTAGCTGAAGGAAGAATCCCTTAAACCTGGAGAGTTGGGAACCATGGAATGGGTACCATGCAGGATGACTTCAAAGGGTCTGCGTTTGCTCAACGAACCTCACCAATGCTATCAGCCCGAAGTGTCCAGCCTTATGTCTCACCCAGCTCTGGGTGTAGATGTGGTAAATCCAGGTTGCATCACAAGCCCTGAATGAATTATTTAAGAATTGCTCTCTATTTCACTGTCATTGTGTTTTGTTTTTAAAATTCATTTTGATAATGGGATTTATCGGATGTTCACTGCTGCGTTTAGGCCTCTGTACACAAGCTTGGTTTCCTTATGGAGACATATAAATCCATGGGTTTTAAGATTCTTACTTGTCAGGTATCTTCCCATGCGTTGAATATGTTGTGTTGAATCCATTTCGTTGAGCAAGGAGTAGGTCTTGTCTATTATATATTTGGCTTTTGGAACGGTATCTGTGCTAATTTCAATCTCTGGTTTTATGCAGCACCCCAACTCACCTTTCCCCATAAGCAAGCATAAGTTGGTTTTCTAAATTTGAGACCCTGTTCTGTTTTGTAATTCAGTTCATGTGTAGCCAAGTTTACATTCTGTGTATTAGTGATATCTTATGATGTTTCTTTTTCTGTGTGACTTATTTCTCGTAGAATCATCGTACCTGATTCCACTCATTATGCCGCTATGGGCCTGAAGACGTAGATTTCTTTGCTGAGTGATAGTCCATTGTACGTGCATACCACAACTTCGTTATCCATTTTTTGCTTTCTCGGATATTTTACTTGTTCCGTAGACGAGGTTCTTGAAAAGAGAGCCGTCCCAAACTCTGGGGTGGCTGTGTGTTTTTGAATTTAATTTCCCTAAGCTATAGGACCATAAGTGGAAGTGCCGTAGGCTGTGTTGCTTTGTTTCCTACGTGTTTCTGGAAACACCATACACTTCTCCAGAGTGGTTGTTGGCAATTTACATCCCGCCCATCAGCATGACAAGGCTACCTGTTCTCCATGACCTGTCCTGACTTTCTGGATTTTACATTTTTTTCAGATGGCCCTTTGGACCGGGGAGCAGTGAGACTTCATTGTAGTGCAGATTTCCATTACACGCTTGCTTGGTTGGCCAAAAAGTGCGTATGCGTTTTTTCTTGAATATATTCAGGAAAAAACGCATACGCCCTTTTTGGCCAAGTGCATCATTGTCGACATTCTGCCTCTTTTCCTATGCTTTTAGTACAATTCCAGTCTACCCCCTGAAATCGTTTTCCTGAAATTCTGCCCCACTTTCAAGTCCTCTTCGAAGACTTACTTCAATACATTTTTGGACGATAGCTGTCATTCATAACTCTGCATGTTTGTGAATTACAGTGCCCCTGAGCTCCTTTCTTCAACTCGCTTTCTTGTGAGCTGGCCGCAAAACCGCAGAATTGCTTCAGGCCCTAATCTCTTTCCGGCAGGGCATGCTGAGCCTTTGGTTAATTCCTCTTCCTGGTGGGAAATGAGCGTTCCATTTGCCCGTGCAGACACCTACAGCTCGTCTCTCATTGCTTCTCCCTATTCCTGTTCATCTTGCGTAGAAATTGCAAAGTGTGCCAAACAGGAGGTTAAATACACTGACTCTCCAAGTGGGGAGAGTGTTAGTAAAGCGTCTGGAATGGTGAACCCGAGTACCAGGGGACGAAAACTGAGATGCATTTGAAAACCTTTCCCAGTCACACAGTGCACTGTACTGTGGGTTGCCCATGCATGTTTTAGCTGAAGGAAGAATCCCTTAAACCTGGAGAGTTGGGACCCTTGGAATGGGTTCCATGCAGTAAGACTTCAAAGGGTCTGCGTTTGCTCAACGAACCTCACCAATGCTATCAGCCCGAAGTGTCCAGCCTTATGTCTCACCCAGCTCTGGGTGTAGATGTGGTAAATCCAGGTTGCATCACAAGCCCTGAATGAATTATTTAAGAATTTCTCTCTATTTCACTGTCATTGTGTTTTGTTTTTGAAATTTATTTCGATAATGGGATTTATCGGATTTTCACTGCTGCGTTTAGGCCGTTGTACACACGCTTGATTTCCTTATGGAGACATATATCCATGGGTTTTAAGATTCTTACTTGTCAGGTATCTTGCCAGGCGTTGAATATGGGGTGTTGAGTCCATTTCGTTGAGCAAGGACTGTGTCTTGTCTATTATATATTTGGCTTATGGAACGGTATCTGTGCTAATTTCAATCTCTGGTTTTATGCAGCACCCCAACTCACCTTTCCCCATAAGCAAGCATAAGTTGGTTTTCTAAATTTGAGACCCTGTTCTGTTTTGTAATTCAGTTTATGTGTAGCCAAGTTTACATTCCGTGTATTACTGATATATTATGATGTTTCTTTTTCTGTGTGACTTATTTCTCGTAGAATCATCGTACCTGAATCTATTCATTATGCCGCTACGGGCCTGAAGACGTAGATTTCATTGCTGAGTGATATTCCATTGTACGTGCGTACCAGAACTTCTTTATCCATTTTTTCCTTTCTCGGATATTTAACTTGTACTGTAGACAAGGTTCTTGTAAACAGAGCCATCCCAAACTTTGGGGTGGCTGTGTGTTTTTGATTTTAATTTCCCTAAGCTATAGGACCATAAGTGGAAGTGCCATAGGCTGTGTTGCTTTGTTTCCTACGTGTTTCAGGAAACACCATACACTTCTCCAGAGTGGCTGTTGGCAATTTACATCCCGCCCATCAGCATAACAAGGCTCCCTGTTCTCCATGACCTGTCCTGCCTTTCTGGATTTTACACGTTTTTCAGATGGCCCTTTTGACCGCTGGGCAGTGAGACTTCATTGTAGTGCAGATTTCCTTTACACGCCGGCCTGATTGGCCAAAAAGGGCGTATGCGTTTTTTCCTGAATATATTCAGGAAAAAACGCATACGCCCTTTTTGGCCAAGTGCATCATTGTTGACATTCTGCCTCTTTTCCTATGCTTTAAGTGCAATTCCAGTCTACCCCCTGAAATCGTTTTCCTGAAATTCTGCCCCGCTTTCAAGTCCTCTTCGAAGACTTACTTCAGTACATTTTTGGACGATAGCTGTCATTCATAACTCTGCAGGTTTGTGATTTACAGTGCCCCTGAGCTCCTTTCTCCATCTCTCTTTCTTGTGAGCTGGCCGCAAAACCGCAGGATTGCTTCAGGCCCTAATCTCTTTCCGGCAGGGCACGCTGAGCCTTTGGTTAATTCCTCTTCCTGGTGGGAAATGAGCGATCCATTTGCCAGTGCTGACACCTACAGCTAGTCTCTCATTGGTTCTCCCTATTCCTGTTCATCTTGCGCAGAAATTGCCAACTGTGCCAAAAAGGAGGTTAAAGGCACTGACTCTCCAAGTGGGGAGAGTGTTAGTAAAGCGTCTGGAATGGTGAACCCGAGTGCCAGGGGACGAAAACTGAGTTGCATTTGAAAACGTTTCCCAATCACACGGTGGACCATACTCTGGGTTTCCCATGCATGTTTTACCTGAAGGTAGAATCCCTTAAACCTGGAGAGTTGGGACCCTTGGAATGGGTACCATGCAGTATGACTTCAAAGGGTCTGCGTTTGCTCACCGAACCTCACCAATGGTATCAGCCCGAAGTGCCCAGCCTTATGTCTCACCCAGCTCTGGGTGTAGATGTGGTAAATCCAGGTTGCATCACAAGCCCTGAATGAATTATTTAAGAATTGCTCTCTATTTCACTGTCATTGTGTTTTGTTTTTGAAATTTATTTTGATAATGGGATTTATCGGATTTTCACTGCTGCGTTTAGGCCGCTGTACACACGCTGGATTTCCTTATGGAGACATATAAATCCATGGGTTTTAAGATTCTTACTTGTCAGGTATCTTCCCAGGCGTTGAATATGGGGTGATGAGTGCATTTTGTTGAGCAAGGAGTAGGTCTTGTCTATTATATATTTGGCTTATGGAAAGGTATCTGTGCTAATTTCAATCTCTGGTTTTATGCAGCACCCCAACTCACCTTTCCCCATAAGCAAGCATAAGTTGGTTTTCTAAATTTGAGACCCTGTTCTGTTTTGTAATTCAGTTCATGTGTAGCCAAGTATACATTCCGTGTATTAGTGATATCTTATGATGTTTCTTTTTCTGTGTGACTTATTTCTCATAGAATCATCGTACCTGAATCCACTCATTATGCCGCTACGGGCCTGATGACGTAGATATCATTGCTGAGTGATATTCCATTGTACGTGCGTAGCACAACTTCTTTATGCATTTTTTGCTTTCTCGGATATTTAACTTGTACCGTAGACGAGGTTCTTGTAAACAGAGCCGTCCCAAACTTTGGGGTCGCTGTGTGTTTTTGATTTTAATTTCCCTAAGCTATAGGACCATAAGTGGAAGTGCCATAGGCTGTGTTGCTTTGTTTCCTACGTGTTTCAGGAAACACCATACACTTCTCCAGAGTGGCTGTTGGCAATTTACATCCCGCCCATCAGCATAACAAGGCTCCCTGTTCTCCATGACCTGTCCTGCCTTTCTGGATTTTACACGTTTTTCAGATGGCCCTTTTGACCGCTGGGCAGTGAGACTTCATTGTAGTGCAGATTTCCTTTACACGCCGGCCTGATTGGCCAAAAAGGGCGTATGCGTTTTTTCCTGAATATATTCAGGAAAAAACGCATACGCCCTTTTTGGCCAAGTGCATCATTGTTGACATTCTGCCTCTTTTCCTATGCTTTAAGTGCAATTCCAGTCTACCCCCTGAAATCGTTTTCCTGAAATTCTGCCCCGCTTTCAAGTCCTCTTCGAAGACTTACTTCAATACATTTTTGGACGATAGCTGTCATTCATAACTCTGCAGGTTTGTGATTTACAGTGCCCCTGAGCTCCTTTCTCCATCTCTCTTTCTTGTGAGCTGGCCGCAAAACCGCAGGATTGCTTCAGGCCCTAATCTCTTTCCGGCAGGGCACGCTGAGCCTTTGGTTAATTCCTCTTCCTGGTGGGAAATGAGCGATCCATTTGCCCGTGCAGACACCTACAGCTAGTCTCTCATTGGTTCTCCCTATTCCTGTTCATCTTGCGCAGAAATTGCCAACTGTGCCAAAAAGGAGGTTAAAGGCACTGACTCTCCAAGTGGGGAGAGTGTTAGTAAAGCGTCTGGAATGGTGAACCCGAGTGCCAGGGGACGAAAACTGAGTTGCATTTGAAAACGTTTCCCAATCACACGGTGGACCATACTCTGGGTTTCCCATGCATGTTTTACCTGAAGGTAGAATCCCTTAAACCTGGAGAGTTGGGACCCTTGGAATGGGTACCATGCAGTATGACTTCAAAGGGTCTGCGTTTGCTCACCGAACCTCACCAATGGTATCAGCCCGAAGTGCCCAGCCTTATGTCTCACCCAGCTCTGGGTGTAGATGTGGTAAATCCAGGTTGCATCACAAGCCCTGAATGAATTATTTAAGAATTGCTCTCTATTTCACTGTCATTGTGTTTTGTTTTTGAAATTTATTTTGATAATGGGATTTATCGGATTTTCACTGCTGCGTTTAGGCCGCTGTACACACGCTGGATTTCCTTATGGAGACATATAAATCCATGGGTTTTAAGATTCTTACTTGTCAGGTATCTTCCCAGGCGTTGAATATGGGGTGATGAGTGCATTTTGTTGAGCAAGGAGTAGGTCTTGTCTATTATATATTTGGCTTATGGAAAGGTATCTGTGCTAATTTCAATCTCTGGTTTTATGCAGCACCCCAACTCACCTTTCCCCATAAGCAAGCATAAGTTGGTTTTCTAAATTTGAGACCCTGTTCTGTTTTGTAATTCAGTTCATGTGTAGCCAAGTATACATTCCGTGTATTAGTGATATCTTATGATGTTTCTTTTTCTGTGTGACTTATTTCTCATAGAATCATCGTACCTGAATCCACTCATTATGCCGCTACGGGCCTGATGACGTAGATATCATTGCTGAGTGATATTCCATTGTACGTGCGTAGCACAACTTCTTTATGCATTTTTTGCTTTCTCGGATATTTAACTTGTACAGTAGACGAGGTTCTTGTAAACAGAGCCGTCCCAAACTTTGGGGTCGCTGTGTGTTTTTGATTTTAATTTCCCTAAGCTATAGGACAATAAGTGGAAGTGCCATAGGCGGTGTTGCTTTCTTTCGTACGTGTTTCAGGATACACCATACACTTCTCCAGAGTGGCTGTTGGCAATTTACATCCCGCCCATCAGCATAACAAGGCTCCCTGTTCTCCATGACCTGTCCTGCCTTTCTGGATTTTACACTTTTTTCAGATGGCCCTTTTGACCGGGGCGTAATGAGACTTCATTGTAGTGCAGATTTCTTTACACGCTTGCTTGGTTGGCCAAAAATTGCGTATGCGTTTTTTCCTGAATATATTCAGGAGAAAACGCATACACCCTTTTTGGCCAAGTGCATCATTGTCGACATTCTGCCTCTTTTCCTATGCTTTAAGTGCAATTCCAGCCTACCCCCTGAAATCGTTTTCCTGAAGTTCTGCCGCGCTTTCAAGTCCTCTTCGAAGACTTACTTCAGTACATTTTTGGACGATAGGTGTCATTCATAACTCTGCAGGATTGTGACTTACAGTGCCCCTGAGCTCCTTTCTTCAACTCTCTTTCTTGTGAGCTGACCGCAAAACCGCAGGATTGCTTCAGGCCCTAATCTGTTTCTGGCAGGGCACGCTGAGACTTTGGTTAATTCCACTTCCTGGTGGGAAACGAGCGTTCCATTTTCCCGTGCAGAGACCTACAGCTAGTCTCTCATTTGTTCTCCCTATTCCTGTTCATCTTGCGCAGAAATTGCAAACTGTGCCAAACAGGAGGTTAAAGGCACTGACTCTCCAAGTGGGGAGAGTGTTAGTAAAGCGTCTGGAATGGTGAACCCGAGTACCAGGGGAAGAAAACTGAGATGCATTTGAAAACGTTTCCCAATCACACGGTGGACCATACTCTGGGTTTCCCATGCATGTTCTAGCTGAAGGAAGAATCCCTTAAACCTGGAGAGTTGGGACCCATGGAATGGGTACCATGCAGTATGACTTCAAAGGGTCTGCGTTTGCTCACCGAACCTCACCAATGGTATCAGCCCGAAGTGTCCAGCCTTTTGTCTCACCCAGGTCTGGGTGTAGATGTGGTAAATCCAGGTTGCATCACAAGCCCTGAATGAATTATTTAACAATTGCGCTCTATTTCTCTGTCATTGTGTTGTGTTTTAGAAATTTATTTTGATAATGGGATTTATCGGATTTTCACTGCTGCGTTTAGGTCGCTGTACACATGCTTGATTTCCTTATAGAGACATATAAATCCATGGGTTTTAAGATTCTTACTTGTCAGGTATCTTCCCAGGCGTTGAATATGGGGTGTTGAGTCCATTTCCTTGAGCAAGGAGTAGGTCTTGTCTATTATATATTTGGCTTATGGAACGGTATCTGTGCTAATTTCAATCTCTGGTTTTATGCAGCACCCCAACTCACCTTTCCCCATAAGCAAGCATAAGTTGGTTTTCTAAATTTGAGACCCTGTTCTGTTTTGTAATTCAGTTCATGTGTAGCCAAGGTGACATTCCGTGTATTAGTGATATCTAATGATGTTTCTTTTTCTGTGTGACTTATTTCTCGTAGAATCATCGTACCTGAATCCACTCATTATGCCGATAGGACCTGATGACGTAGATTTCATTGCTGAGTGATATTCCACTGTACGTGCGTACCAAAACTTCTTTATCCATTTTTTGCTTTCTCGGATATTTAACTTGTACCGTAGACGAGGTTCTTGTAAACAGAGCCATCCCAAATTTTGGGGTGGCTGTGTGTTTTTGATTTTAATTTCCCTAAGCTATAGGACCATAAGTGGAAGTGCCATAGGCGGTGTTGCTTTGTTTCGTACGTGTTTCAGGATACACCATACACTTCTCCAGAGTGGCTGTGGCAATTTACATCCCGCCCATAAGCATAACAAGGCTCCCTGTTCTCCATGACCTGTCCTGCCTTTCTGGATTTTATGCTTTTTTCAGATGGCCCTTTTGACCGGGGGGCAGTGAGACATCATGGTAGTGCAGATTTCCTTTACACGCCTGCTTGGTTGGCCAAAAAGTGCGTATGCGTTTTTTCCTGAATATATTCAGGAAAAAACGCATACGCCCTTTTTGGCCAAGTACATCATTGTCGACATTCTGCCTCTTTTCCTATGCTTTAAGTGCAATTCCAGCCTACCCCCTGAAATCGTTTTCCTGAAATTCTGCCCCACTTTCAAGTCCTCTTGGAAGACTTACTTCAATACATTTTTCGACAATAGCTGTCATTCATAACTCTGCAGGTTTGTGAATTACAGTGCCCCTGAACTCCTTTCCTCAACTCGCTTTCTTGTGAGCTGGCCGCAAAAACGCAGGATTGCTTCAGGCCCTAATCTCTTTCCGCCAGGGCACTGTGAGCCTTTGGTTAATTCCTCTTCCTGGTGGGAAATGAGCGTTCCATTTGCCCGTGCAGACACCTACAGCTAGTCTCTCATTGGTTCTCCCTATTCCTGTTCATCTTGCGCAGAAATTGCAAACTGTGCCAAACAGGAGGTTAAAGGCACTGACTCTCCAAGTGGGGAGAGTGTTAGTAAAGCGTCTGGAATGGTGAACCCGAGTACCAGGGTTCGAAAACTGAGATTCATTTGAAAACGTTTCCCAATCACACGGTGGACCATACTCTGGGTTTCCCATGCATGTTTTAGCTGAAGGAAGAATCCCTTAAACCTGGAGAGTTGGGACCCATGGAATGGATACCATGCAGTATGACTTCAAAGGGTCTGCGTTTGCTCAACGAACCTCACCAATGCTATCAGCCCGAAGTGTCCAGCCTTATGTCTCACCCAGCTCTGGGTGTGGATGTGGTAAATCCAGGTTGCATCACAAGCCCTGAATGATTTATTTGAGAATTGCTCTCTATTTCACTGTCATTGTGTTTTGTTTTTGAAATTTATGTTGATAATGGGATTTATCGGATTTTCACTGCTGCGTTTAGGCCGCTGTACACACGCTTGATTTCCTTATGGAGACATATAAATCCATGGGTTTTAAGATTCTTACTTGTCACGTATCTTCCCAGGCGTTGAATATGGGGTGTTGAGTCCATTTCGTTGAGCAAGGAGTAGGTCTTGTCTATTATATATTGGGCTTATGGAACGGTATCTGTGCTAATTTCAATCTCTGGTTTTATGCAGCACCCCAACTCACCTTTCCCCATAAGCAAGCATAAGTTGGTTTTCTAAATTTGAGACCCTGTTCTGTTTTGTAATTCAGTTCACGTGTAGTCAAGTTTACATTCCGTGTATTAGTGATATCTTATGATGTTTCTTTTTCTGTGTGACTTATTTCTCGTAGAACCATCGTACCTGAATCCACTCATTATGCCGCTATGGGCCTGATGACGTAGATTTCATTGCTGAATGATATTCCATTGTACGTGCGTACCACAACTTCTTTATCCATTTTTTGCTTTCTCGGATATTTAACTTGTACCGTAGACGAGGTTCTTGTAAACAGAGCCGTCCCAAACTTTGGGGTGGCTGTGTGTTTTTGATTTTAATTTCCCTAAGCTATAGGACCATAAGTGGAAGTGCAATAGGCTGTGTTGCTTTGTTTCCTACGTGTTTCAGGAAACACCATACACTTCTCCAGAGTGGCTGTTGGCAATTTACATCCTGCCCAGCAGCATAACAAGGCTCCCTGTTCTCCATGACCTGTCCTGCCTTTCTGGATTTTACACTTTTTTCAGATGGCCCTTTTGACCGGGGGGCAGTGAGACTCCATTGTAGTGCAGATTTCCTTTACACGCATGCTTGGTTGGCCAAAAAGGGCGTATGCGTTTTTTTCCTGAATATATTCAGGAAAAAACGCATACGCCCTTTTTGGCCAAGTGCATCATTGTCGACATTCTGCCTCTTTTCCTATGCTTTAAGTGCAATTCCAGCCTACCCCCTGAAATCGTTTTCCTGAAATTCTGCCCCGCTTTCAAGTCCTCTTCAAAGAATTACTTCAATACATTTTTGGACGATAGCTGTCATTCATAACTCTGCAGGTTTGTGAATTACAGTGCCCCAGAACTCCTTTCCTCAACTCGCTTTCATGTGAACTGGCCGCAAAACCGCAGGATTGTTTCAGGCCCTAATCTGTTTCCGACATGGCATGCTGAGCCTTTGGTTAATTCGTCTTCCTGGTGGCAAATGAGCATTCCATTTGCCCGTGCAGACACCTACAGGTAGTCTCTCATTTGTTCTCCCTATTCCTGTTCATCTTGCGCAGAAATTGCAAAATGTGCCAAACAGGAGGTTAAAGGCACTGACTCTCCAAGTGGGGAGAGTTTTAGTAAAGCGTCTGGAATGGTGAACCCGAGTACCACGGTTCGAAAACTGAGATGCATTTGGAAACGTTTCCCAATCACACGGTGGACCATACTCTGTGTTTCCCATGCATGTTTTAGCTGAAGGAAGAATCCCTTAAACCTGGAGAGTGGGGACCCATGGAATGAGTACCATGCAGTATGACTTGAAAGGGTCTGCGTTTGCTCACCGAACCTCACCAATGCTATCAGCCCGAAGTGCCCATCCTTATGTCTCATCCAGCTCTGGGTGTAGATGTGGTAAATCCAGGTTGCATCACAAGCCCTGAATCAGTTATTTAAGAATTGCTCTCTATTTCACTGTCATTGTGTTTTGTTTTTGAAATTTATTTTGATAATGGGATTTATCGGATTTTCACTGCTGCGTTTAGGCCGATGTACAGACATTTCATTTCCTTATGGAGACATATGAAGCCATGGGTTTTAAGATTCTTAGTTGTCAGGTATATTCCCAGACGTTGAATATGGGGTGCTGAGTCTATTTCGCTGAGCAAGGTGTAGGTCTTGTCTATTATATATTTGGCTTATGGAACGGTATCTGTGCTAATTTCAATCTCTGTTTTTATGCAGCACCCCAACTCACCTTTCCCCATAAGCAAGCATAAGTTGGTTGTCTCAATTTGAGACCCTTTTTTGTTTTGTAATTCAGTTCATGTGTAGCCAAGTTTACATTCCGTGTATTAGTCATATCTTATGATGTTTCTTTTTCTGTGTGACTTATTTCTCGTAGAATCATCGTACCTGAATCCACTCATTATGGCTCTACGGGCCTGATGACGTAGATTTCATTGCTGTGTGATATTCCATTGTACGTACGTAGCACTACTTCTCTATCCATTTTTTGCTTTCTCGGATATTTAACTTGTACTGTAGATGAGGTTCCTGTAAACGGAGCCGTCTCAAACTTTGGGGTGGCTGTGTGTTTTTGATTTTAATTTCCCTAAGCTATAGATCCATAAGTGGAAGTGCCATAGGCTGTGTTGTTTTGTTTCCTACGTGTTTCAGGAAACACCATACACTTCTCCAGAGTGGCTGTTGGCAATTTACATCCTGCCCATCAGCATAACAAGGCTCCCTGTTCTCCATGACCTGTCCTGCCTTTCTGGATTTTACACTTTTTTCAGATGGCCCTTTTGACCCGGGGGCAGTGAGACTTCATTGTAGTGCAGATTTCATTTACACACTTGCTTGGTTGACCAAAAAGTGCGTATGCGTTTTTTCCTGAATATATTCAGGAAAAAACACATACGCCCTTTTGGGCCAAGTGCATCATTGTCGACATTCTGCCTCATTTCCTATGCTTTAAGTGCAATTCCAGTCTACCCCCTGAAATCGTTTTCCAGAAATTCTGCCCCGCTTTGAAGTCCTCTTCGAAGACTTACTTCAATACAATTTTGGACGATAGCTGTCATTCATAACTCTGCTTGTTTGTGAATTTCAGTGGCCCTGAGCTCCTTTCTTCAACTCACTTTCTTGTGAGCTGGCCGCAAAACCGCAGGATTGCTTCAGGCCCTAATCTGTTTCCGGCAGGGCACGCTGAGCCTTTGGTTAATTCGTCTCCCTGGTGGGAAATGAGCGTTCCATTTGCCCGTACAGACACCTACAGCTAGTCTTTCATTGGTTCTCCCTATTCCTGTTCATCTTGCGCAGAAATTGCAAACTGTGCCAAACAGGAGTTTAAAGGCACTGACTCTCCAAGTGGGGAGAGTGTTAGTAAAGCGTCTGGAATGGTGAACCCGAGTACCAGCGTTTGAAAACTGAGATGTATTTGAAAACGTTTCCCAATCACACGGTGGACCATACTCTGGGTTTCCCATGCATGTTTTAGCTGAAGGAAGATTCCCTTAAAACTGGAGAGTTGGGACCCGTGGAATGGGTACCATGCAGTATGACTTCAAAGGGTCTGCGTTTGCTCACCGAACCTCACCAAAGCTATCAGCCCGAAGTGTCCAGCCTTATGTCTCACCCAGCTCTGGGTGTAGATGTGGTAAATCCAGGTTTCATCACAAGCCCTGAATGAATTATTTAAGAATTGCTCTCTATTTCACTGTCATTGTGTTTTCTTTTTGAAATTTATTTTGATAATGGGATTTATCGGATTTTCACTGCTGCGTTTATGCCGCTGTACACACGCTTGATTTCCTTGTGGAGACATATAAATCCATGGGTTTTAAGATTCTTACTTGTCAGGTATATTCCCAGGCGTTGAATATGGAGTCTTGTGTCCATTTCGTTGAGCAAGGAGTAGGTCTTGTCTATTATATATTTGGGTTATGGTAAGGTATCTGTGCTAATTTCAATCTCTGGTTTTATGCAGCACCCCAACTCACCTTTTCCCATAAGCAAGCATAAGTTGGTTGTCTCAATTTGAGACCCTTTTCTGTTTTGTAGTTCAGTTCATGTGTAGCCAAATTTACATTCCGTGTATTTGTGATATCTTATGATGTTTCTTTTTCTGTGTGACTTATTTCTCGTAGAATCATCGTACCTGAACCCACTCATTATGTCGATACGGGTCTGATGACGGAGATTTCATTGCTGAGTGATATTCCACTGTACGTGCATACCACAACTTCTTTATGAATTTTTTGCTTTCTCGGATATTTAACTTGTACCGTAGACGAGGTTCTTGTAAACAGAGACGTCCCAAACATTGGGGTGGCTGTGTGTTTTTGATTTGAATTTCCATAAGCTATAGGACCATAAGTGGAAGTGCCATAGGCTGTGTTGCTTTGTTTCCTGTGTGTTTCAGGAAACACCATACACTTCTCCAGAGTGGCTGTTGGCAATTTACATCCCGCCCATCAGCATAACAAGGCTCCCTGTTCTCCATGACCTGTCGTGCCTTTCTGGATTTTACACTTTTTTCAGATGGCCCTTTTGAACGTGGGGCAGTGAGACTTCATGGTAGTGCAGATTTCCTTTACACGCCTGCTTGGTTGGCCAAAAAGTGCGTATGCGTTTTTTCCTGAATATATTCAGGAAAAAACGCATACGCCCTTTTTGGCCAAGTGCATCATTGTCGACATTCTGCCTCTTTTCCTATGCTTTAAGTGCAATTCCAGCCTACCCCCTGAAATCGTTTTCCTGAAATTCTGCCCCACTTTCAAGTCCTCTTGGAAGACTTACTTCAATACATTTTTGGACAATAGCTGTCATTCATAACTCTGCAGGTTTGTGAATTACTGTGCCCCTGAACTCCTTTCCTCAACTCGCTTTCTTGTGAGCTGGCCGCAAAAACGCAGGATTGCTTCAGGCCCTAATCTCTTTCCGCCAGGGCACTGTGAGCCTTTGGTTAATTCCTCTTCCTGGTGGGAAATGAGCGTTCCATTTGCCCGTGCAGACACCTACAGCTAGTCTCTCATTGGTTCTCCCTATTCCTGTTCATCTTGCGCAGAAATTGCCAACTGTGCCAAACAGGAGGTTAAAGGCACTGACTCTCCAAGTGGGGAGAGTGTTAGTAAAGCGTCTGGAATGGTGAACCCGAGTACCAGGGTTCGAAAACTGAGATTCATTTGAAAACGTTTCCCAATCACACGGTGGACCATACTCTGGGTTTCCCATGCATGTTTTAGCTGAAGGAAGAATCCCTTAAACCTGGAGAGTTGGGACCCATGGAATGGATACCATGCAGTATGACTTCAAAGGGTCTGCGTTTGCTCAACGAACCTCACCAATGCTATCAGCCCGAAGTGTCCAGCCTTATGTCTCACCCAGCTCTGGGTGTGGATGTGGTAAATCCAGGTTGCATCACAAGCCCTGAATGATTTATTTGAGAATTGCTCTCTATTTCATTGTCATTGTGTTTTGTTTTTGAAATTTATGTTGATAATGGGATTTATCGGATTTTCACTGCTGCGTTTAGGCCGCTGTACACACGCTTGATTTCCTTATGGAGACATATAAATCCATGGGTTTTAAGATTCTTACTTGTCACGTATCTTCCCAGGCTTTGAATATGGGGTGTTGAGTCGATTTCGTTGAGCAAGGAGTAGGTCTTGTCTATTATATATTGGGCTTATGGAACGGTATCTGTGCTAATTTCAATCTCTGGTTTTATGCAGCACCCCAACTCACCTTTCCCCATAAGCAAGCATAAGTTGGTTTTCTAAATTTGAGACCCTGTTCTGTTTTGTAATTCAGTTCACGTGTAGTCAAGTTTACATTCCGTGTATTAGTGATATCTTATGATGTTTCTTTTTCTGTGTGACTTATTTCTCGTAGAACCATCGTACCTGAATCCACTCATTATGCCGCTATGGGCCTGATGACGTAGATTTCATTGCTGAATGATATTCCATTGTACGTGCGTACCACAACTTCTTTATCCATTTTTTGCTTTCTCGGATATTTAACTTGTACCGTAGACGAGGTTCTTGTAAACAGAGCCGTCCCAAACTTTGGGGTGGCTGTGTGTTTTTGATTTTAATTTCCCTAAGCTATAGGACCATAAGTGGAAGTGCAATAGGCTGTGTTGCTTTGTTTCCTACGTGTTTCAGGAAACACCATACACTTCTCCAGAGTGGCTGTTGGCAATTTACATCCTGCCCAGCAGCATAACAAGGCTCCCTGTTCTCCATGACCTGTCCTGCCTTTCTGGATTTTACACTTTTTTCAGATGGCCCTTTTGACCGGGGGGCAGTGAGACTCCATTGTAGTGCAGATTTCCTTTACACGCATGCTTGGTTGGCCAAAAAGGGCGTATGCGTTTTTTTCCTGAATATATTCAGGAAAAAACGCATACGCCCTTTTTGGCCAAGTGCATCATTGTCGACATTCTGCCTCTTTTCCTATGCTTTAAGTGCAATTCCAGCCTACCCCCTGAAATCGTTTTCCTGAAATTCTGCCCCGCTTTCAAGTCCTCTTCAAAGAATTACTTCAATACATTTTTGGACGATAGCTGTCATTCATAACTCTGCAGGTTTGTGAATTACAGTGCCCCAGAACTCCTTTCCTCAACTCGCTTTCATGTGAACTGGCCGCAAAACCGCAGGATTGTTTCAGGCCCTAATCTGTTTCCGACATGGCATGCTGAGCCTTTGGTTAATTCGTCTTCCTGGTGGCAAAGGAGCATTCCATTTGCCCGTGCAGACACCTACAGGTAGTCTCTCATTTGTTCTCCCTATTCCTGTTCATCTTGCGCAGAAATTGCAAAATGTGCCAAACAGGAGGTTAAAGGCACTGACTCTCCAAGTGGGGAGAGTTTTAGTAAAGCGTCTGGAATGGTGAACCCGAGTACCACGGTTCGAAAACTGAGATGCATTTGGAAACGTTTCCCAATCACACGGTGGACCATACTCTGTGTTTCCCATGCATGTTTTAGCTGAAGGAAGAATCCCTTAAACCTGGAGAGTGGGGACCCATGGAATGAGTACCATGCAGTATGACTTGAAAGGGTCTGCGTTTGCTCACCGAACCTCACCAATGCTATCAGCCCGAAGTGCCCATCCTTATGTCTCATCCAGCTCTGGGTGTAGATGTGGTAAATCCAGGTTGCATCACAAGCCCTGAATCAATTATTTAAGAATTGCTCTCTATTTCACTGTCATTGTGTTTTGTTTTTGAAATTTATTTTGATAATGGGATTTATCGGATTTTCACTGCTGCGTTTAGGCCGATGTACAGACATTTCATTTCCTTATGGAGACATATGAAGCCATGGGTTTTAAGATTCTTAGTTGTCAGGTATATTCCCAGACGTTGAATATGGGGTGTTGAGTCTATTTCGCTGAGCAAGGAGTAGGTCTTGTCTATTATATATTTGGGTTATGGTAAGGTATCTGTGCTAATTTCAATCTCTGGTTTTATGCAGCACCCCAACTCACCTTTTCCCATAAGCAAGCATAAGTTGGTTGTCTCAATTTGAGACCCTTTTCTGTTTTGTAGTTCAGTTCATGTGTAGCCAAATTTACATTCCGTGTATTTGTGATATCTTATGATGTTTCTTTTTCTGTGTGACTTATTTCTCGTAGAATCATCGTACCTGAACCCACTCATTATGTCGATACGGGCCTGATGACGGAGATTTCATTGCTGAGTGATATTCCACTGTACGTGCATACCACAACTTCTTTATGAATTTTTTGCTTTCTCGGATATTTAACTTGTACCGTAGACGAGGTTCTTGTAAACAGAGACGTCCCAAACATTGGGGTGGCTGTGTGTTTTTGATTTGAATTTCCATAAGCTATAGTACCATAAGTGGCAGTGCCATAGGCTGTGTTGCTTTGTTTCCTGTGTGTTTCAGGAAACACCATACACTTCTCCAGAGTGGCTTTTGGCAATTTACATCCCGCCCATCAGCATAACAAGGCTCCCTGTTCTCCATGACCTGTCGTGCCTTTCTGGATTTTACACTTTTTTCAGATGGCCCTTTTGAACGTGGGGCAGTGAGACTTCATGGTAGTGCAGATTTCCTTTACACGCCTCTTGGTTGGCCAAAAAGTGCATATGCGTTTTTTCCTGAATATATTCAGGAAAAAACGCATACGCCCTTTTTGGCCAAGTGCATCATTGTCGACATTCTGCCTCTTTTCCTATGCTTTAAGTGCAATTCCAGTCTACCCCCTGAAATAGTTTTCCTGAAATTCTGCCCCACTTTCAAGTCCGCTTCGAAGACTTACTTCAATACATTTTTGGACGATAGCTGTCATTCATAACTCTGCAGGTCTGTGAATTACAGTGCCCCTGAGCTCCTTTCCTCAACTCGCTTTCTCGTGAGCTGGCTGCAAAACCGCAGGATTGCTTCAGGCCCTAATCTGTTTCCGGCAGGGCACGCTGAGCCTTTGGTTAATTCCACTTCCTGGTGGGAAATGAGCATTCCATTTGCCCGTGCAGACACCTACAGCTAGTCTCTCATTGGTTCTCCCTATTCCTGTTCATCTTGCGCAGAAATTGCAAATTGTGCCAAACAGGAGGTTAAAGGCACTGACTCTCCAAGTGGGGAGAATGTTAGTAAAGCGTCTGGAATGCTGAACCCGAGTACCAGGGTTCGAAAACTGAGATGCATTTGAAAACGTTTCCCAATCACACGGTGGACCATACTCTGGGTTTCCCATGCATGATTTAGCTGAAGGAAGAATCCCTTAAACCTGGAGAGTTGGGACCCATGGAATGGGTACCAGGCTGTATGACTTCAAAGGGTCTGCGTTTGCTCACCGAACCTCACCAATGCTATCAGCCTGAAGTGTCCAGCCTTATGTCTCACACAGCTCTGCCTGTAGATGTGGTAAATCCAGGTTGCATCACAAGCTCTGAATGAATTATTTAAGAATTGCTCTCTATTTCACTCTCATTGTGTTTTGTTTTCGAAATTTATCTTGATATTGGGATTTATCTGATTTTCACTGCTGCGTGTAGGCCGTTGTACACATGCTTGATTTCCTTATGGAGACATATAAATCCATGGGTTTTAAGATTCTTACTTGTCAGGTATGTTCCCAGGCGTGGAATATGGGCTGTTGAGTCCATTTCGCTGAGCAAGTAGTAGGTCTTGTCTATTATATATTTGGCTTATGGAACGGTATCTGTGCTAATTTCAATCTCTGTTTTTATGCAGCACCCCAACTCACCTTTTCCCATAAGCAAGCATAAGTTGGTTGTCTCAATTTGAGACCCTTTTCTGTTTTGTAGTTCAGTTCATGTGTAGCCAAATTTAAATTCCGTGTATTAGTGATATCTTATGATGTTTCTTTTTCTGTGTGATTTATTTCTCGTAGAATCATCGTACCTGAACCCACTCATTATTCCGATACGGGCCTGATGACGTAGATTTCATTGCTTAGTGATATTCAATTGTACGTGCATACCACAAATTCTTTATCCATTTTTTGCTTTCTCGGATATTTAACTTGTACCGTAGACGAGGTTCTTGTAAACAGAGACGTCCCAAATATTGGCGTGGCTGTGTGTTTTTGATTTTAATTTCCATAAGCTATAGTACCATAAGTGGAAGCGCCATAGGCTGTGTTGCTTTGTTTCCTATGTGTTTCAGGAAACACCATACACTTCTCCAGAGTGGATGTTGGCAATTTACATCCCGCCCATCAGCATAACAAGGCTCCCTGTTCTCCATGACCTGTCCTGCCTTTCTGGATTTTACACTTTTTTCAGATGGCCCTTTTGACTGGTGGGCAGTGAGACTTCATTGTAGTGGAGATTTCCTTTACACACTTGCTTCGTTGGCCAAAAAGGGCGTATGCGTTTTTTCCTGAATATATTCAGGAAAACACGCATACGCCCTTTTTCGCCAAGTGCATCATTGTCGACATTCTGCCTCGTTTCCTATATTTTAAGTGCAATTCCAGTCTACCCCCTGAAATCGTTTTTCTGAAATTCTGCCCCGTTTTCAAGTCCTCTTTGAAGACTTACTTCAGTACATTTTTGGACGATAGCTGTCATTCATAACTCTGCAGATTTGTGAATTACAGTGCCCCTGAGCTCCTTTCTTCAACTCGTTTTCTTGTGAGCTGACCGCAAAACCACAGGATTGCTTCAGGCCCTAATCAGTTTCCGGCCGGGCACTCTGAGCCTTTGGTTAATTCCTCTTCCGGGTGGGAAATGATCGTTCAATTTGCCCGTGCAGACACCAACAGCTAGTCTCTCATTGGTTCTCCCTATTCCTGTTCATCTTGCGCAGAAATTGCAAACTGTGCCAAACAGGAGGTTAAAGGCACTGACTCTCCACGTGGGGAGAGTTTTAGTAAAGCGTCTGGAATGGTGAACCCGAGTACCAGGGGAAGAAAACTGAGATGCATTTGGAAACGTTTCCCAATCACACGGTGGACCATACTCTGGGTTCCCCATGCATGTTTTAGCTGAAGGAAGAATCCCTTAAACCTGGAGAGTTGGGACCCATGGAATGGGTACCATGCAGTATGACTTCAAAGGGTCTGTGTTTGCTCACCGAACCTCACCAATGCTATCAGCCCGAAGTGTCCAGCCTTATGTCTCACCCAGCTCTGGGTGTAGATGTGGTAAATCCAGGCTGCATCACAAGCCCTGAATGAATTATTTAAGAATTGCTCTCTATTTCACTGTCATTGTGTTTTGTTTTTGAAATTTATTTTGATAATGGGATTTATCGGATGTTCACTGCTGCGTTTAGGCCATTGTACACACACTTGATTTCCTTATGGAGACATATAAATCCATTGGTTTTAAGATTCTTACTTGTCAGGTATCTTGCCAGGCGTTGAATATGGGGTGTTGAGTCAATTTCGTTGAGAAAGGTGTAGGTCTTGTCTATTATATATTTGGCTTATGGAACGGTATCTGTGCTAATTTCAATCTCTGGTTTTATGCAGCACCCCAACTCACCTTTCAGAATAAGCAAGCATAAGTTGGTTTTCTAAATTTGAGACCCTGTTCTGTTTTGTAATTCTGTTTATGTGTAGCCAAGTTTACATTCCGTGTATTAGTCATATCTTATGATGTTTCTTTTTCTGTGTGACTTATTTCTCGTAGAATCATCGTACCTGAATCCACTCATTATGCGGCTACGGGCCTGAAGACGTAGATTTCATTGCTGAGTGATATTCCATTGTACTTGCGTACCAGAACTTCTTTATCCATTTTTTCATTTCTCGGATATTTAACTTGTACCGTAGACGAGGTTCTTGTAAACAGAGCCATCCCAAACTTTGGGGTGGCTGTGTGTTTTTGATTTTAATTTCCCTAAGCTATAGGACCATAAGTGGAAGTGACATAGGCTGTGTTGCTTTGTTTCCTATGTGTTTCAGGAAACACCATACACTTCTCCAGAGTGGCTGTTGGCAATTTACATCACGCCCTTCAGCATAACAAGGCTCCCTGTTCTCCATGACCTGTCCTGCCTTTCTGGATTTTACACATTTATCAGATGGCCCTTTTTACCGGGGGGCAGTGAGACTTCATTGTAGTGCAGATTTCCTTTACACGCTTGCTTGTTTGGTCAAAAAGGGCGTATGCGCGTATACCTGAATATATTCAGGAAAAACTGCATACGCCCTTTTCGGCCAAGTGCATCATTGTCGACATTCTGCCTCTTTTCCTATGCTTTAAGTGCAATTCCAGTCTACCCCCTGAAATCGTTTTCCTGAAATTCTGCCCCGCTTTCAAGTCCTCTTCGAAGACTTACTTCAATACATTTTTGGACGATAGCTGTCATTCATAACTCTGCATGTTTGTGAATTACAGTGCCCCTGAGCTACATTCTTCAACTCGCTTTCTTGTGAGCTGGCCGCAAAACCGCAGGATTGCTTCAGGCCCTAATCTGTTTCCGGCAGGGCACGCTGAGCCTTTGGTTAATTCCTCTTCCTGGTGGGAAATGAACGTTCCATTTGCCCGTGCAGACACCTACAGCTAGTCTCTCATTGGTTCTCCCTATTCCTGTTCATCTTGCGCAGAAATTGCAAACTGTGCCAATCAGGAGGTTAAAGGCACTGACTCTCCAAGTGGGGAGAGTGTTAGTAAAGCGTCTGGAATGGTGAACCCCAGTACCAGGGTTCGAAAACTGAGATGCATTTGAAAACGTTTCCCAATCACACGGTGGACCATTCTGTGGGTTTCCCATGCATGTTTTAGCTGAAGGAAGAATCCCTTAAACCTGGAGAGTTGGGACCCATGGAATGGGTACCATGCAGTATGACTTCAAAGAGTCTGCGTTTGCTCAACGAACCTCACCAATGCTATCAGCCCGAAGTGTCCAGCCTTATGTCTCACCCAGCTCTGGGTGTAGATGTGGTAAATCCAGGTTGCATCACAAGCCCTGAATGAATGATTTAAGAATTGCTCTCTATTTCACTGTCATGGTGTTTTGTTTTTGAAATTTATTTTGATAATGGGATTTATCGGATGTTCACTGCTGCGTTTAGGCCGCTGTACACACGCTTGATTTCCTTATGGAGACATATAAATCCATGGGTTTTAAGATTCTTACTTGTCAGGTATCTTCCCAGGCGTTGAATATGGGGTGTTGAGTCCATTTCGTTGAGCAAGGAGTAGGTCTTTTCTGTTATATATTTGGCTTATGGAAAGGTATCTGTGCTAATTTTAATCACTGGTTTTATGCAGCACCCCAACTCACCTTTCCCCATAAGCAAGCATAAGTTGGTTTTCTCAATTTGAGACCGTGTTCTGTTTTGTAATTCAGTTCATGTGTAGCCAAGTTTACATTCCGTGTATTAGTTATAACTTATGATGTTTCGTTTTCTGTGTGACTTATTTCACTTAGAATCACTGTAGCTGAATCCACTCATTATGCCGTGATGGGCCTGATGACGTAGATTTCATTGCTGAGTGATATTCCATTGTACGTACGAACCACATCTTCTTTATCCATTTTTCACATTCTGGGATATTTAACTTGTACCGTAGATGAGGTTCTTGTAAACAGAGCCGTCCGAAAATTTGGGGTGGCTGTGTGTTTCTGATTTTAATTTCCCTAAGCTATAGGACCATAACTGGAAGTGCCGTAGGCTCCGTTGCTTTGTTTTTTAGGTGTTTCAGGAAACACCATACACTTCTCCAGGGTGGCTGTTGGCAATTTACATCCCGCCCATCAGCATAACAAGGCTCCCTGTTCTCCATGGCCTGTGCTGTCTTTCTGGATTTTACACTTTTTTTAGATGGCCCTTTTGACCAGGGGGCTGTGAGACTTCATTGTAGTGCATAATTCTTTAACATGCTTGCATGGTTGGCCAAAAAGGGCGTATGCGTTTTTTCCTGAATATATTCAGGAAAAAACGCATACGCCCTTTTTGCCCAAGTGCATCATTGTCGACGTTCTGCCTCTTTTCCTATGCTTTTAGTACAATTCCAGTCTACCCCCTGAAATCGTTTTCCTGAAATTCTGCCCCGCTTTCAAGTCCTCTTCGAAGACTTACTTCAATACATTTTTGGACGATAGCTGTCTTTCATAACTCTGCAGGTTTGTGAATTACAGTGCCCCTGAGCTCATTTCTTCAACTCGCTTTCTTGTGAGCTGGCCGAAAACCGCAGGATTGCTTCAGGCCCTGATCTGTTTCCGGCAGGGCACGCTGAGCCTTTGGTTAATTCCTCTTCCTGGTGGGAAATGAGCGTTCCATTTGCCCGTGCAGACACCTACAGCTAGTCTCTCATTGGTTCTCCCTATTCCTGTTCATCTTGCGCAGAAATTGCAAACTGTGCCAAACAGGAGGTTAAAGGCACTGACTCTCCAAGTGGGGAGAGTGTTAGTAAAGCGTCTGGAATGGTGAACCCGAGTACCAGGGTTCGAAAACTGAGATTCATTTGAAAACGTTTCCCAATCACACGGTGGACCATACTCTGGGTTTCCCATGCATGTTTTAGCTGAAGGAAGAATCCCTTAAACCTGGAGAGTTGGGACCCATGGAATGGATACCATGCAGTATGACTTCAAAGGGTCTGCGTTTGCTCAACGAACCTCACCAATGCTATCAGCCCGAAGTGTCCAGCCTTATGTCTCACCCAGCTCTGGGTGTGGATGTGGTAAATCCAGGTTGCATCACAAGCCCTGAATGATTTATTTGAGAATTGCTCTCTATTTCACTGTCATTGTGTTTTGTTTTTGAAATTTATGTTGATAATGGGATTTATCGGATTTTCACTGCTGCGTTTAGGCCGCTGTACACACGCTTGATTTCCTTATGGAGACATATAAATCCATGGGTTTTAAGATTCTTACTTGTCACGTATCTTCCCAGGCGTTGAATATGGGGTGTTGAGTCCATTTCGTTGAGCAAGGAGTAGGTCTTGTCTATTATATATTGGGCTTATGGAACGGTATCTGTGCTAATTTCAATCTCTGGTTTTATGCAGCACCCCAACTCACCTTTCCCCATAAGCAAGCATAAGTTGGTTTTCTAAATTTGAGACCCTGTTCTGTTTTGTAATTCAGTTCACGTGTAGTCAAGTTTACATTCCGTGTATTAGTGATATCTTATGATGTTTCTTTTTCTGTGTGACTTATTTCTCGTAGAACCATCGTACCTGAATCCACTCATTATGCCGCTATGGGCCTGATGACGTAGATTTCATTGCTGAATGATATTCCATTGTACGTGCGTACCACAACTTCTTTATCCATTTTTTGCTTTCTCGGATATTTAACTTGTACCGTAGACGAGGTTCTTGTAAACAGAGCCGTCCCAAACTTTGGGGTGGCTGTGTGTTTTTGATTTTAATTTCCCTAAGCTATAGGACCATAAGTGGAAGTGCAATAGGCTGTGTTGCTTTGTTTCCTACGTGTTTCAGGAAACACCATACACTTCTCCAGAGTGGCTGTTGGCAATTTACATCCTGCCCAGCAGCATAACAAGGCTCCCTGTTCTCCATGACCTGTCCTGCCTTTCTGGATTTTACACTTTTTTCAGATGGCCCTTTTGACCGGGGGGCAGTGAGACTCCATTGTAGTGCAGATTTCCTTTACACGCATGCTTGGTTGGCCAAAAAGGGCGTATGCGTTTTTTTCCTGAATATATTCAGGAAAAAACGCATACGCCCTTTTTGGCCAAGTGCATCATTGTCGACATTCTGCCTCTTTTCCTATGCTTTAAGTGCAATTCCAGCCTACCCCCTGAAATCGTTTTCCTGAAATTCTGCCCCGCTTTCAAGTCCTCTTCAAAGAATTACTTCAATACATTTTTGGACGATAGCTGTCATTCATAACTCTGCAGGTTTGTGAATTACAGTGCCCCAGAACTCCTTTCCTCAACTCGCTTTCATGTGAACTGGCCGCAAAACCGCAGGATTGTTTCAGGCCCTAATCTGTTTCCGACATGGCATGCTGAGCCTTTGGTTAATTCGTCTTCCTGGTGGCAAATGAGCATTCCATTTGCCCGTGCAGACACCTACAGGTAGTCTCTCATTTGTTCTCCCTATTCCTGTTCATCTTGCGCAGAAATTGCAAAATGTGCCAAACAGGAGGTTAAAGGCACTGACTCTCCAAGTGGGGAGAGTTTTAGTAAAGCGTCTGGAATGGTGAACCCGAGTACCACGGTTCGAAAACTGAGATGCATTTGGAAACGTTTCCCAATCACACGGTGGACCATACTCTGTGTTTCCCATGCATGTTTTAGCTGAAGGAAGAATCCCTTAAACCTGGAGAGTGGGGACCCATGGAATGAGTACCATGCAGTATGACTTGAAAGGGTCTGCGTTTGCTCACCGAACCTCACCAATGCTATCAGCCCGAAGTGCCCATCCTTATGTCTCATCCAGCTCTGGGTGTAGATGTGGTAAATCCAGGTTGCATCACAAGCCCTGAATCAGTTATTTAAGAATTGCTCTCTATTTCACTGTCATTGTGTTTTGTTTTTGAAATTTATTTTGATAATGGGATTTATCGGATTTTCACTGCTGCGTTTAGGCCGATGTACAGACATTTCATTTCCTTATGGAGACATATGAAGCCATGGGTTTTAAGATTCTTAGTTGTCAGGTATATTCCCAGACGTTGAATATGGGGTGCTGAGTCTATTTCGCTGAGCAAGGTGTAGGTCTTGTCTATTATATATTTGGCTTATGGAACGGTATCTGTGCTAATTTCAATCTCTGTTTTTATGCAGCACCCCAACTCACCTTTCCCCATAAGCAAGCATAAGTTGGTTGTCTCAATTTGAGACCCTTTTTTGTTTTGTAATTCAGTTCATGTGTAGCCAAGTTTACATTCCGTGTATTAGTCATATCTTATGATGTTTCTTTTTCTGTGTGACTTATTTCTCGTAGAATCATCGTACCTGAATCCACTCATTATGGCTCTACGGGCCTGATGACGTAGATTTCATTGCTGTGTGATATTCCATTGTACGTACGTAGCACTACTTCTCTATCCATTTTTTGCTTTCTCGGATATTTAACTTGTACTGTAGATGAGGTTCCTGTAAACGGAGCCGTCTCAAACTTTGGGGTGGCTGTGTGTTTTTGATTTTAATTTCCCTAAGCTATAGATCCATAAGTGGAAGTGCCATAGGCTGTGTTGTTTTGTTTCCTACGTGTTTCAGGAAACACCATACACTTCTCCAGAGTGGCTGTTGGCAATTTACATCCTGCCCATCAGCATAACAAGGCTCCCTGTTCTCCATGACCTGTCCTGCCTTTCTGGATTTTACACTTTTTTCAGATGGCCCTTTTGACCCGGGGGCAGTGAGACTTCATTGTAGTGCAGATTTCATTTACACACTTGCTTGGTTGACCAAAAAGTGCGTATGCGTTTTTTCCTGAATATATTCAGGAAAAAACACATACGCCCTTTTGGGCCAAGTGCATCATTGTCGACATTCTGCCTCATTTCCTATGCTTTAAGTGCAATTCCAGTCTACCCCCTGAAATCGTTTTCCAGAAATTCTGCCCCGCTTTGAAGTCCTCTTCGAAGACTTACTTCAATACAATTTTGGACGATAGCTGTCATTCATAACTCTGCTTGTTTGTGAATTTCAGTGGCCCTGAGCTCCTTTCTTCAACTCACTTTCTTGTGAGCTGGCCGCAAAACCGCAGGATTGCTTCAGGCCCTAATCTGTTTCCGGCAGGGCACGCTGAGCCTTTGGTTAATTCGTCTCCCTGGTGGGAAATGAGCGTTCCATTTGCCCGTACAGACACCTACAGCTAGTCTTTCATTGGTTCTCCCTATTCCTGTTCATCTTGCGCAGAAATTGCAAACTGTGCCAAACAGGAGTTTAAAGGCACTGACTCTCCAAGTGGGGAGAGTGTTAGTAAAGCGTCTGGAATGGTGAACCCGAGTACCAGCGTTTGAAAACTGAGATGTATTTGAAAACGTTTCCCAATCACACGGTGGACCATACTCTGGGTTTCCCATGCATGTTTTAGCTGAAGGAAGATTCCCTTAAAACTGGAGAGTTGGGACCCGTGGAATGGGTACCATGCAGTATGACTTCAAAGGGTCTGCGTTTGCTCACCGAACCTCACCAAAGCTATCAGCCCGAAGTGTCCAGCCTTATGTCTCACCCAGCTCTGGGTGTAGATGTGGTAAATCCAGGTTTCATCACAAGCCCTGAATGAATTATTTAAGAATTGCTCTCTATTTCACTGTCATTGTGTTTTCTTTTTGAAATTTATTTTGATAATGGGATTTATCGGATTTTCACTGCTGCGTTTATGCCGCTGTACACACGCTTGATTTCCTTGTGGAGACATATAAATCCATGGGTTTTAAGATTCTTACTTGTCAGGTATATTCCCAGGCGTTGAATATGGAGTCTTGTGTCCATTTCGTTGAGCAAGGAGTAGGTCTTGTCTATTATATATTTGGGTTATGGTAAGGTATCTGTGCTAATTTCAATCTCTGGTTTTATGCAGCACCCCAACTCACCTTTTCCCATAAGCAAGCATAAGTTGGTTGTCTCAATTTGAGACCCTTTTCTGTTTTGTAGTTCAGTTCATGTGTAGCCAAATTTACATTCCGTGTATTTGTGATATCTTATGATGTTTCTTTTTCTGTGTGACTTATTTCTCGTAGAATCATCGTACCTGAACCCACTCATTATGTCGATACGGGTCTGATGACGGAGATTTCATTGCTGAGTGATATTCCACTGTACGTGCATACCACAACTTCTTTATGAATTTTTTGCTTTCTCGGATATTTAACTTGTACCGTAGACGAGGTTCTTGTAAACAGAGACGTCCCAAACATTGGGGTGGCTGTGTGTTTTTGATTTGAATTTCCATAAGCTATAGGACCATAAGTGGAAGTGCCATAGGCTGTGTTGCTTTGTTTCCTGTGTGTTTCAGGAAACACCATACACTTCTCCAGAGTGGCTGTTGGCAATTTACATCCCGCCCATCAGCATAACAAGGCTCCCTGTTCTCCATGACCTGTCGTGCCTTTCTGGATTTTACACTTTTTTCAGATGGCCCTTTTGAACGTGGGGCAGTGAGACTTCATGGTAGTGCAGATTTCCTTTACACGCCTGCTTGGTTGGCCAAAAAGTGCGTATGCGTTTTTTCCTGAATATATTCAGGAAAAAACGCATACGCCCTTTTTGGCCAAGTGCATCATTGTCGACATTCTGCCTCTTTTCCTATGCTTTAAGTGCAATTCCAGCCTACCCCCTGAAATCGTTTTCCTGAAATTCTGCCCCACTTTCAAGTCCTCTTGGAAGACTTACTTCAATACATTTTTGGACAATAGCTGTCATTCATAACTCTGCAGATTTGTGAATTACTGTGCCCCTGAACTCCTTTCCTCAACTCGCTTTCTTGTGAGCTGGCCGCAAAAACGCAGGATTGCTTCAGGCCCTAATCTCTTTCCGCCAGGGCACTGTGAGCCTTTGGTTAATTCCTCTTCCTGGTGGGAAATGAGCGTTCCATTTGCCCGTGCAGACACCTACAGCTAGTCTCTCATTGGTTCTCCCTATTCCTGTTCATCTTGCGCAGAAATTGCCAACTGTGCCAAACAGGAGGTTAAAGGCACTGACTCTCCAAGTGGGGAGAGTGTTAGTAAAGCGTCTGGAATGGTGAACCCGAGTACCAGGGTTCGAAAACTGAGATTCATTTGAAAACGTTTCCCAATCACACGGTGGACCATACTCTGGGTTTCCCATGCATGTTTTAGCTGAAGGAAGAATCCCTTAAACCTGGAGAGTTGGGACCCATGGAATGGATACCATGCAGTATGACTTCAAAGGGTCTGCGTTTGCTCAACGAACCTCACCAATGCTATCAGCCCGAAGTGTCCAGCCTTATGTCTCACCCAGCTCTGGGTGTGGATGTGGTAAATCCAGGTTGCATCACAAGCCCTGAATGATTTATTTGAGAATTGCTCTCTATTTCATTGTCATTGTGTTTTGTTTTTGAAATTTATGTTGATAATGGGATTTATCGGATTTTCACTGCTGCGTTTAGGCCGCTGTACACACGCTTGATTTCCTTATGGAGACATATAAATCCATGGGTTTTAAGATTCTTACTTGTCACGTATCTTCCCAGGCTTTGAATATGGGGTGTTGAGTCGATTTCGTTGAGCAAGGAGTAGGTCTTGTCTATTATATATTGGGCTTATGGAACGGTATCTGTGCTAATTTCAATCTCTGGTTTTATGCAGCACCCCAACTCACCTTTCCCCATAAGCAAGCATAAGTTGGTTTTCTAAATTTGAGACCCTGTTCTGTTTTGTAATTCAGTTCACGTGTAGTCAAGTTTACATTCCGTGTATTAGTGATATCTTATGATGTTTCTTTTTCTGTGTGACTTATTTCTCGTAGAACCATCGTACCTGAATCCACTCATTATGCCGCTATGGGCCTGATGACGTAGATTTCATTGCTGAATGATATTCCATTGTACGTGCGTACCACAACTTCTTTATCCATTTTTTGCTTTCTCGGATATTTAACTTGTACCGTAGACGAGGTTCTTGTAAACAGAGCCGTCCCAAACTTTGGGGTGGCTGTGTGTTTTTGATTTTAATTTCCCTAAGCTATAGGACCATAAGTGGAAGTGCAATAGGCTGTGTTGCTTTGTTTCCTACGTGTTTCAGGAAACACCATACACTTCTCCAGAGTGGCTGTTGGCAATTTACATCCTGCCCAGCAGCATAACAAGGCTCCCTGTTCTCCATGACCTGTCCTGCCTTTCTGGATTTTACACTTTTTTCAGATGGCCCTTTTGACCGGGGGGCAGTGAGACTCCATTGTAGTGCAGATTTCCTTTACACGCATGCTTGGTTGGCCAAAAAGGGCGTATGCGTTTTTTTCCTGAATATATTCAGGAAAAAACGCATACGCCCTTTTTGGCCAAGTGCATCATTGTCGACATTCTGCCTCTTTTCCTATGCTTTAAGTGCAATTCCAGCCTACCCCCTGAAATCGTTTTCCTGAAATTCTGCCCCGCTTTCAAGTCCTCTTCAAAGAATTACTTCAATACATTTTTGGACGATAGCTGTCATTCATAACTCTGCAGGTTTGTGAATTACAGTGCCCCAGAACTCCTTTCCTCAACTCGCTTTCATGTGAACTGGCCGCAAAACCGCAGGATTGTTTCAGGCCCTAATCTGTTTCCGACATGGCATGCTGAGCCTTTGGTTAATTCGTCTTCCTGGTGGCAAAGGAGCATTCCATTTGCCCGTGCAGACACCTACAGGTAGTCTCTCATTTGTTCTCCCTATTCCTGTTCATCTTGCGCAGAAATTGCAAAATGTGCCAAACAGGAGGTTAAAGGCACTGACTCTCCAAGTGGGGAGAGTTTTAGTAAAGCGTCTGGAATGGTGAACCCGAGTACCACGGTTCGAAAACTGAGATGCATTTGGAAACGTTTCCCAATCACACGGTGGACCATACTCTGTGTTTCCCATGCATGTTTTAGCTGAAGGAAGAATCCCTTAAACCTGGAGAGTGGGGACCCATGGAATGAGTACCATGCAGTATGACTTGAAAGGGTCTGCGTTTGCTCACCGAACCTCACCAATGCTATCAGCCCGAAGTGCCCATCCTTATGTCTCATCCAGCTCTGGGTGTAGATGTGGTAAATCCAGGTTGCATCACAAGCCCTGAATCAATTATTTAAGAATTGCTCTCTATTTCACTGTCATTGTGTTTTGTTTTTGAAATTTATTTTGATAATGGGATTTATCGGATTTTCACTGCTGCGTTTAGGCCGATGTACAGACATTTCATTTCCTTATGGAGACATATGAAGCCATGGGTTTTAAGATTCTTAGTTGTCAGGTATATTCCCAGACGTTGAATATGGGGTGTTGAGTCTATTTCGCTGAGCAAGGAGTAGGTCTTGTCTATTATATATTTGGGTTATGGTAAGGTATCTGTGCTAATTTCAATCTCTGGTTTTATGCAGCACCCCAACTCACCTTTTCCCATAAGCAAGCATAAGTTGGTTGTCTCAATTTGAGACCCTTTTCTGTTTTGTAGTTCAGTTCATGTGTAGCCAAATTTACATTCCGTGTATTTGTGATATCTTATGATGTTTCTTTTTCTGTGTGACTTATTTCTCGTAGAATCATCGTACCTGAACCCACTCATTATGTCGATACGGGCCTGATGACGGAGATTTCATTGCTGAGTGATATTCCACTGTACGTGCATACCACAACTTCTTTATGAATTTTTTGCTTTCTCGGATATTTAACTTGTACCGTAGACGAGGTTCTTGTAAACAGAGACGTCCCAAACATTGGGGTGGCTGTGTGTTTTTGATTTGAATTTCCATAAGCTATAGGACCATAAGTGGCAGTGCCATAGGCTGTGTTGCTTTGTTTCCTGTGTGTTTCAGGAAACACCATACACTTCTCCAGAGTGGCTTTTGGCAATTTACATCCCGCCCATCAGCATAACAAGGCTCCCTGTTCTCCATGACCTGTCGTGCCTTTCTGGATTTTACACTTTTTTCAGATGGCCCTTTTGAACGTGGGGCAGTGAGACTTCATGGTAGTGCAGATTTCCTTTACACGCCTCTTGGTTGGCCAAAAAGTGCATATGCGTTTTTTCCTGAATATATTCAGGAAAAAACGCATACGCCCTTTTTGGCCAAGTGCATCATTGTCGACATTCTGCCTCTTTTCCTATGCTTTAAGTGCAATTCCAGTCTACCCCCTGAAATAGTTTTCCTGAAATTCTGCCCCACTTTCAAGTCCGCTTCGAAGACTTACTTCAATACATTTTTGGACGATAGCTGTCATTCATAACTCTGCAGGTCTGTGAATTACAGTGCCCCTGAGCTCCTTTCCTCAACTCGCTTTCTCGTGAGCTGGCTGCAAAACCGCAGGATTGCTTCAGGCCCTAATCTGTTTCCGGCAGGGCACGCTGAGCCTTTGGTTAATTCCACTTCCTGGTGGGAAATGAGCATTCCATTTGCCCGTGCAGACACCTACAGCTAGTCTCTCATTGGTTCTCCCTATTCCTGTTCATCTTGCGCAGAAATTGCAAATTGTGCCAAACAGGAGGTTAAAGGCACTGACTCTCCAAGTGGGGAGAATGTTAGTAAAGCGTCTGGAATGCTGAACCCGAGTACCAGGGTTCGAAAACTGAGATGCATTTGAAAACGTTTCCCAATCACACGGTGGACCATACTCTGGGTTTCCCATGCATGATTTAGCTGAAGGAAGAATCCCTTAAACCTGGAGAGTTGGGACCCATGGAATGGGTACCAGGCTGTATGACTTCAAAGGGTCTGCGTTTGCTCACCGAACCTCACCAATGCTATCAGCCTGAAGTGTCCAGCCTTATGTCTCACACAGCTCTGCCTGTAGATGTGGTAAATCCAGGTTGCATCACAAGCTCTGAATGAATTATTTAAGAATTGCTCTCTATTTCACTCTCATTGTGTTTTGTTTTCGAAATTTATCTTGATATTGGGATTTATCTGATTTTCACTGCTGCGTGTAGGCCGTTGTACACATGCTTGATTTCCTTATGGAGACATATAAATCCATGGGTTTTAAGATTCTTACTTGTCAGGTATGTTCCCAGGCGTGGAATATGGGCTGTTGAGTCCATTTCGCTGAGCAAGTAGTAGGTCTTGTCTATTATATATTTGGCTTATGGAACGGTATCTGTGCTAATTTCAATCTCTGTTTTTATGCAGCACCCCAACTCACCTTTTCCCATAAGCAAGCATAAGTTGGTTGTCTCAATTTGAGACCCTTTTCTGTTTTGTAGTTCAGTTCATGTGTAGCCAAATTTAAATTCCGTGTATTAGTGATATCTTATGATGTTTCTTTTTCTGTGTGATTTATTTCTCGTAGAATCATCGTACCTGAACCCACTCATTATTCCGATATGGGCCTGATGACGTAGATTTCATTGCTTAGTGATATTCAATTGTACGTGCATACCACAAATTCTTTATCCATTTTTTGCTTTCTCGGATATTTAACTTGTACCGTAGACGAGGTTCTTGTAAACAGAGACGTCCCAAATATTGGCGTGGCTGTGTGTTTTTGATTTTAATTTCCATAAGCTATAGTACCATAAGTGGAAGCGCCATAGGCTGTGTTGCTTTGTTTCCTATGTGTTTCAGGAAACACCATACACTTCTCCAGAGTGGATGTTGGCAATTTACATCCCGCCCATCAGCATAACAAGGCTCCCTGTTCTCCATGACCTGTCCTGCCTTTCTGGATTTTACACTTTTTTCAGATGGCCCTTTTGACTGGTGGGCAGTGAGACTTCATTGTAGTGGAGATTTCCTTTACACACTTGCTTCGTTGGCCAAAAAGGGCGTATGCGTTTTTTCCTGAATATATTCAGGAAAACACGCATACGCCCTTTTTCGCCAAGTGCATCATTGTCGACATTCTGCCTCGTTTCCTATATTTTAAGTGCAATTCCAGTCTACCCCCTGAAATCGTTTTTCTGAAATTCTGCCCCGTTTTCAAGTCCTCTTTGAAGACTTACTTCAGTACATTTTTGGACGATAGCTGTCATTCATAACTCTGCAGATTTGTGAATTACAGTGCCCCTGAGCTCCTTTCTTCAACTCGTTTTCTTGTGAGCTGACCGCAAAACCACAGGATTGCTTCAGGCCCTAATCAGTTTCCGGCCGGGCACTCTGAGCCTTTGGTTAATTCCTCTTCCGGGTGGGAAATGATCGTTCAATTTGCCCGTGCAGACACCAACAGCTAGTCTCTCATTGGTTCTCCCTATTCCTGTTCATCTTGCGCAGAAATTGCAAACTGTGCCAAACAGGAGGTTAAAGGCACTGACTCTCCACGTGGGGAGAGTTTTAGTAAAGCGTCTGGAATGGTGAACCCGAGTACCAGGGGAAGAAAACTGAGATGCATTTGGAAACGTTTCCCAATCACACGGTGGACCATACTCTGGGTTCCCCATGCATGTTTTAGCTGAAGGAAGAATCCCTTAAACCTGGAGAGTTGGGACCCATGGAATGGGTACCATGCAGTATGACTTCAAAGGGTCTGTGTTTGCTCACCGAACCTCACCAATGCTATCAGCCCGAAGTGTCCAGCCTTATGTCTCACCCAGCTCTGGGTGTAGATGTGGTAAATCCAGGCTGCATCACAAGCCCTGAATGAATTATTTAAGAATTGCTCTCTATTTCACTGTCATTGTGTTTTGTTTTTGAAATTTATTTTGATAATGGGATTTATCGGATGTTCACTGCTGCGTTTAGGCCATTGTACACACACTTGATTTCCTTATGGAGACATATAAATCCATTGGTTTTAAGATTCTTACTTGTCAGGTATCTTGCCAGGCGTTGAATATGGGGTGTTGAGTCAATTTCGTTGAGAAAGGTGTAGGTCTTGTCTATTATATATTTGGCTTATGGAACGGTATCTGTGCTAATTTCAATCTCTGGTTTTATGCAGCACCCCAACTCACCTTTCAGAATAAGCAAGCATAAGTTGGTTTTCTAAATTTGAGACCCTGTTCTGTTTTGTAATTCTGTTTATGTGTAGCCAAGTTTACATTCCGTGTATTAGTCATATCTTATGATGTTTCTTTTTCTGTGTGACTTATTTCTCGTAGAATCATCGTACCTGAATCCACTCATTATGCGGCTACGGGCCTGAAGACGTAGATTTCATTGCTGAGTGATATTCCATTGTACTTGCGTACCAGAACTTCTTTATCCATTTTTTCATTTCTCGGATATTTAACTTGTACCGTAGACGAGGTTCTTGTAAACAGAGCCATCCCAAACTTTGGGGTGGCTGTGTGTTTTTGATTTTAATTTCCCTAAGCTATAGGACCATAAGTGGAAGTGACATAGGCTGTGTTGCTTTGTTTCCTATGTGTTTCAGGAAACACCATACACTTCTCCAGAGTGGCTGTTGGCAATTTACATCACGCCCTTCAGCATAACAAGGCTCCCTGTTCTCCATGACCTGTCCTGCCTTTCTGGATTTTACACATTTATCAGATGGCCCTTTTTACCGGGGGGCAGTGAGACTTCATTGTAGTGCAGATTTCCTTTACACGCTTGCTTGTTTGGTCAAAAAGGGCGTATGCGCGTATACCTGAATATATTCAGGAAAAACTGCATACGCCCTTTTCGGCCAAGTGCATCATTGTCGACATTCTGCCTCTTTTCCTATGCTTTAAGTGCAATTCCAGTCTACCCCCTGAAATCGTTTTCCTGAAATTCTGCCCCGCTTTCAAGTCCTCTTCGAAGACTTACTTCAATACATTTTTGGACGATAGCTGTCATTCATAACTCTGCATGTTTGTGAATTACAGTGCCCCTGAGCTACATTCTTCAACTCGCTTTCTTGTGAGCTGGCCGCAAAACCGCAGGATTGCTTCAGGCCCTAATCTGTTTCCGGCAGGGCACGCTGAGCCTTTGGTTAATTCCTCTTCCTGGTGGGAAATGAACGTTCCATTTGCCCGTGCAGACACCTACAGCTAGTCTCTCATTGGTTCTCCCTATTCCTGTTCATCTTGCGCAGAAATTGCAAACTGTGCCAATCAGGAGGTTAAAGGCACTGACTCTCCAAGTGGGGAGAGTGTTAGTAAAGCGTCTGGAATGGTGAACCCCAGTACCAGGGTTCGAAAACTGAGATGCATTTGAAAACGTTTCCCAATCACACGGTGGACCATTCTGTGGGTTTCCCATGCATGTTTTAGCTGAAGGAAGAATCCCTTAAACCTGGAGAGTTGGGACCCATGGAATGGGTACCATGCAGTATGACTTCAAAGAGTCTGCGTTTGCTCAACGAACCTCACCAATGCTATCAGCCCGAAGTGTCCAGCCTTATGTCTCACCCAGCTCTGGGTGTAGATGTGGTAAATCCAGGTTGCATCACAAGCCCTGAATGAATGATTTAAGAATTGCTCTCTATTTCACTGTCATGGTGTTTTGTTTTTGAAATTTATTTTGATAATGGGATTTATCGGATGTTCACTGCTGCGTTTAGGCCGCTGTACACACGCTTGATTTCCTTATGGAGACATATAAATCCATGGGTTTTAAGATTCTTACTTGTCAGGTATCTTCCCAGGCGTTGAATATGGGGTGTTGAGTCCATTTCGTTGAGCAAGGAGTAGGTCTTTTCTGTTATATATTTGGCTTATGGAAAGGTATCTGTGCTAATTTTAATCACTGGTTTTATGCAGCACCCCAACTCACCTTTCCCCATAAGCAAGCATAAGTTGGTTTTCTCAATTTGAGACCGTGTTCTGTTTTGTAATTCAGTTCATGTGTAGCCAAGTTTACATTCCGTGTATTAGTTATAACTTATGATGTTTCGTTTTCTGTGTGACTTATTTCACTTAGAATCACTGTAGCTGAATCCACTCATTATGCCGTGATGGGCCTGATGACGTAGATTTCATTGCTGAGTGATATTCCATTGTACGTACGAACCACATCTTCTTTATCCATTTTTCACATTCTGGGATATTTAACTTGTACCGTAGATGAGGTTCTTGTAAACAGAGCCGTCCGAAAATTTGGGGTGGCTGTGTGTTTCTGATTTTAATTTCCCTAAGCTATAGGACCATAACTGGAAGTGCCGTAGGCTCCGTTGCTTTGTTTTTTAGGTGTTTCAGGAAACACCATACACTTCTCCAGGGTGGCTGTTGGCAATTTACATCCCGCCCATCAGCATAACAAGGCTCCCTGTTCTCCATGGCCTGTGCTGTCTTTCTGGATTTTACACTTTTTTTAGATGGCCCTTTTGACCAGGGGGCTGTGAGACTTCATTGTAGTGCATAATTCTTTAACATGCTTGCATGGTTGGCCAAAAAGGGCGTATGCGTTTTTTCCTGAATATATTCAGGAAAAAACGCATACGCCCTTTTTGCCCAAGTGCATCATTGTCGACGTTCTGCCTCTTTTCCTATGCTTTTAGTACAATTCCAGTCTACCCCCTGAAATCGTTTTCCTGAAATTCTGCCCCGCTTTCAAGTCCTCTTCGAAGACTTACTTCAATACATTTTTGGACGATAGCTGTCTTTCATAACTCTGCAGGTTTGTGAATTACAGTGCCCCTGAGCTCATTTCTTCAACTCGCTTTCTTGTGAGCTGGCCGAAAACCGCAGGATTGCTTCAGGCCCTGATCTGTTTCCGGCAGGGCACGCTGAGCCTTTGGTTAATTCCTCTTCCTGGTGGGAAATGAGCGTTCCATTTGCCCGTGCAGACACCTACAGCTAGTCTCTCATTGGTTCTCCCTATTCCTGTTCATCTTGCGCAGAAATTGCAAACTGTGCCAAACAGGAGGTTAAAGGCACTGACTCTCCAAGTGGGGAGAGTGTTAGTAAAGCGTCTGGAATGGTGAACCCGAGTACCAGGGTTCGAAAACTGAGATTCATTTGAAAACGTTTCCCAATCACACGGTGGACCATACTCTGGGTTTCCCATGCATGTTTTAGCTGAAGGAAGAATCCCTTAAACCTGGAGAGTTGGGACCCATGGAATGGATACCATGCAGTATGACTTCAAAGGGTCTGCGTTTGCTCAACGAACCTCACCAATGCTATCAGCCCGAAGTGTCCAGCCTTATGTCTCACCCAGCTCTGGGTGTGGATGTGGTAAATCCAGGTTGCATCACAAGCCCTGAATGATTTATTTGAGAATTGCTCTCTATTTCACTGTCATTGTGTTTTGTTTTTGAAATTTATGTTGATAATGGGATTTATCGGATTTTCACTGCTGCGTTTAGGCCGCTGTACACACGCTTGATTTCCTTATGGAGACATATAAATCCATGGGTTTTAAGATTCTTACTTGTCACGTATCTTCCCAGGCGTTGAATATGGGGTGTTGAGTCCATTTCGTTGAGCAAGGAGTAGGTCTTGTCTATTATATATTGGGCTTATGGAACGGTATCTGTGCTAATTTCAATCTCTGGTTTTATGCAGCACCCCAACTCACCTTTCCCCATAAGCAAGCATAAGTTGGTTTTCTAAATTTGAGACCCTGTTCTGTTTTGTAATTCAGTTCACGTGTAGTCAAGTTTACATTCCGTGTATTAGTGATATCTTATGATGTTTCTTTTTCTGTGTGACTTATTTCTCGTAGAACCATCGTACCTGAATCCACTCATTATGCCGCTATGGGCCTGATGACGTAGATTTCATTGCTGAATGATATTCCATTGTACGTGCGTACCACAACTTCTTTATCCATTTTTTGCTTTCTCGGATATTTAACTTGTACCGTAGACGAGGTTCTTGTAAACAGAGCCGTCCCAAACTTTGGGGTGGCTGTGTGTTTTTGATTTTAATTTCCCTAAGCTATAGGACCATAAGTGGAAGTGCAATAGGCTGTGTTGCTTTGTTTCCTGTGTGTTTCAGGAAACACCATACACTTCTCCAGAGTGGCTGTTGGCAATTTACATCCTGCCCAGCAGCATAACAAGGCTCCCTGTTCTCCATGACCTGTCCTGCCTTTCTGGATTTTACACTTTTTTCAGATGGCCCTTTTGACCGGGGGGCAGTGAGACTCCATTGTAGTGCAGATTTCCTTTACACGCATGCTTGGTTGGCCAAAAAGGGCGTATGCGTTTTTTTCCTGAATATATTCAGGAAAAAACGCATACGCCCTTTTTGGCCAAGTGCATCATTGTCGACATTCTGCCTCTTTTCCTATGCTTTAAGTGCAATTCCAGCCTACCCCCTGAAATCGTTTTCCTGAAATTCTGCCCCGCTTTCAAGTCCTCTTCAAAGAATTACTTCAATACATTTTTGGACGATAGCTGTCATTCATAACTCTGCAGGTTTGTGAATTACAGTGCCCCAGAACTCCTTTCCTCAACTCGCTTTCATGTGAACTGGCCGCAAAACCGCAGGATTGTTTCAGGCCCTAATCTGTTTCCGACATGGCATGCTGAGCCTTTGGTTAATTCGTCTTCCTGGTGGCAAATGAGCATTCCATTTGCCCGTGCAGACACCTACAGGTAGTCTCTCATTTGTTCTCCCTATTCCTGTTCATCTTGCGCAGAAATTGCAAAATGTGCCAAACAGGAGGTTAAAGGCACTGACTCTCCAAGTGGGGAGAGTTTTAGTAAAGCGTCTGGAATGGTGAACCCGAGTACCACGGTTCGAAAACTGAGATGCATTTGGAAACGTTTCCCAATCACACGGTGGACCATACTCTGTGTTTCCCATGCATGTTTTAGCTGAAGGAAGAATCCCTTAAACCTGGAGAGTGGGGACCCATGGAATGAGTACCATGCAGTATGACTTGAAAGGGTCTGCGTTTGCTCACCGAACCTCACCAATGCTATCAGCCCGAAGTGCCCATCCTTATGTCTCATCCAGCTCTGGGTGTAGATGTGGTAAATCCAGGTTGCATCACAAGCCCTGAATCAGTTATTTAAGAATTGCTCTCTATTTCACTGTCATTGTGTTTTGTTTTTGAAATTTATTTTGATAATGGGATTTATCGGATTTTCACTGCTGCGTTTAGGCCGATGTACAGACATTTCATTTCCTTATGGAGACATATGAAGCCATGGGTTTTAAGATTCTTAGTTGTCAGGTATATTCCCAGACGTTGAATATGGGGTGCTGAGTCTATTTCGCTGAGCAAGGTGTAGGTCTTGTCTATTATATATTTGGCTTATGGAACGGTATCTGTGCTAATTTCAATCTCTGTTTTTATGCAGCACCCCAACTCACCTTTCCCCATAAGCAAGCATAAGTTGGTTGTCTCAATTTGAGACCCTTTTTTGTTTTGTAATTCAGTTCATGTGTAGCCAAGTTTACATTCCGTGTATTAGTCATATCTTATGATGTTTCTTTTTCTGTGTGACTTATTTCTCGTAGAATCATCGTACCTGAATCCACTCATTATGGCTCTACGGGCCTGATGACGTAGATTTCATTGCTGTGTGATATTCCATTGTACGTACGTAGCACTACTTCTCTATCCATTTTTTGCTTTCTCGGATATTTAACTTGTACTGTAGATGAGGTTCCTGTAAACGGAGCCGTCTCAAACTTTGGGGTGGCTGTGTGTTTTTGATTTTAATTTCCCTAAGCTATAGATCCATAAGTGGAAGTGCCATAGGCTGTGTTGTTTTGTTTCCTACGTGTTTCAGGAAACACCATACACTTCTCCAGAGTGGCTGTTGGCAATTTACATCCTGCCCATCAGCATAACAAGGCTCCCTGTTCTCCATGACCTGTCCTGCCTTTCTGGATTTTACACTTTTTTCAGATGGCCCTTTTGACCCGGGGGCAGTGAGACTTCATTGTAGTGCAGATTTCATTTACACACTTGCTTGGTTGACCAAAAAGTGCGTATGCGTTTTTTCCTGAATATATTCAGGAAAAAACACATACGCCCTTTTGGGCCAAGTGCATCATTGTCGACATTCTGCCTCATTTCCTATGCTTTAAGTGCAATTCCAGTCTACCCCCTGAAATCGTTTTCCAGAAATTCTGCCCCGCTTTGAAGTCCTCTTCGAAGACTTACTTCAATACAATTTTGGACGATAGCTGTCATTCATAACTCTGCTTGTTTGTGAATTTCAGTGGCCCTGAGCTCCTTTCTTCAACTCACTTTCTTGTGAGCTGGCCGCAAAACCGCAGGATTGCTTCAGGCCCTAATCTGTTTCCGGCAGGGCACGCTGAGCCTTTGGTTAATTCGTCTCCCTGGTGGGAAATGAGCGTTCCATTTGCCCGTACAGACACCTACAGCTAGTCTTTCATTGGTTCTCCCTATTCCTGTTCATCTTGCGCAGAAATTGCAAACTGTGCCAAACAGGAGTTTAAAGGCACTGACTCTCCAAGTGGGGAGAGTGTTAGTAAAGCGTCTGGAATGGTGAACCCGAGTACCAGCGTTTGAAAACTGAGATGTATTTGAAAACGTTTCCCAATCACACGGTGGACCATACTCTGGGTTTCCCATGCATGTTTTAGCTGAAGGAAGATTCCCTTAAAACTGGAGAGTTGGGACCCGTGGAATGGGTACCATGCAGTATGACTTCAAAGGGTCTGCGTTTGCTCACCGAACCTCACCAAAGCTATCAGCCCGAAGTGTCCAGCCTTATGTCTCACCCAGCTCTGGGTGTAGATGTGGTAAATCCAGGTTTCATCACAAGCCCTGAATGAATTATTTAAGAATTGCTCTCTATTTCACTGTCATTGTGTTTTCTTTTTGAAATTTATTTTGATAATGGGATTTATCGGATTTTCACTGCTGCGTTTATGCCGCTGTACACACGCTTGATTTCCTTGTGGAGACATATAAATCCATGGGTTTTAAGATTCTTACTTGTCAGGTATATTCCCAGGCGTTGAATATGGAGTCTTGTGTCCATTTCGTTGAGCAAGGAGTAGGTCTTGTCTATTATATATTTGGGTTATGGTAAGGTATCTGTGCTAATTTCAATCTCTGGTTTTATGCAGCACCCCAACTCACCTTTTCCCATAAGCAAGCATAAGTTGGTTGTCTCAATTTGAGACCCTTTTCTGTTTTGTAGTTCAGTTCATGTGTAGCCAAATTTACATTCCGTGTATTTGTGATATCTTATGATGTTTCTTTTTCTGTGTGACTTATTTCTCGTAGAATCATCGTACCTGAACCCACTCATTATGTCGATACGGGTCTGATGACGGAGATTTCATTGCTGAGTGATATTCCACTGTACGTGCATACCACAACTTCTTTATGAATTTTTTGCTTTCTCGGATATTTAACTTGTACCGTAGACGAGGTTCTTGTAAACAGAGACGTCCCAAACATTGGGGTGGCTGTGTGTTTTTGATTTGAATTTCCATAAGCTATAGGACCATAAGTGGAAGTGCCATAGGCTGTGTTGCTTTGTTTCCTGTGTGTTTCAGGAAACACCATACACTTCTCCAGAGTGGCTGTTGGCAATTTACATCCTGCCCAGCAGCATAACAAGGCTCCCTGTTCTCCATGACCTGTCCTGCCTTTCTGGATTTTACACTTTTTTCAGATGGCCCTTTTGACCGGGGGGCAGTGAGACTCCATTGTAGTGCAGATTTCCTTTACACGCATGCTTGGTTGGCCAAAAAGGGCGTATGCGTTTTTTTCCTGAATATATTCAGGAAAAAACGCATACGCCCTTTTTGGCCAAGTGCATCATTGTCGACATTCTGCCTCTTTTCCTATGCTTTAAGTGCAATTCCAGCCTACCCCCTGAAATCGTTTTCCTGAAATTCTGCCCCGCTTTCAAGTCCTCTTCAAAGAATTACTTCAATACATTTTTGGACGATAGCTGTCATTCATAACTCTGCAGGTTTGTGAATTACAGTGCCCCAGAACTCCTTTCCTCAACTCGCTTTCATGTGAACTGGCCGCAAAACCGCAGGATTGTTTCAGGCCCTAATCTGTTTCCGACATGGCATGCTGAGCCTTTGGTTAATTCGTCTTCCTGGTGGCAAATGAGCATTCCATTTGCCCGTGCAGACACCTACAGGTAGTCTCTCATTTGTTCTCCCTATTCCTGTTCATCTTGCGCAGAAATTGCAAAATGTGCCAAACAGGAGGTTAAAGGCACTGACTCTCCAAGTGGGGAGAGTTTTAGTAAAGCGTCTGGAATGGTGAACCCGAGTACCACGGTTCGAAAACTGAGATGCATTTGGAAACGTTTCCCAATCACACGGTGGACCATACTCTGTGTTTCCCATGCATGTTTTAGCTGAAGGAAGAATCCCTTAAACCTGGAGAGTGGGGACCCATGGAATGAGTACCATGCAGTATGACTTGAAAGGGTCTGCGTTTGCTCACCGAACCTCACCAATGCTATCAGCCCGAAGTGCCCATCCTTATGTCTCATCCAGCTCTGGGTGTAGATGTGGTAAATCCAGGTTGCATCACAAGCCCTGAATCAGTTATTTAAGAATTGCTCTCTATTTCACTGTCATTGTGTTTTGTTTTTGAAATTTATTTTGATAATGGGATTTATCGGATTTTCACTGCTGCGTTTAGGCCGATGTACAGACATTTCATTTCCTTATGGAGACATATGAAGCCATGGGTTTTAAGATTCTTAGTTGTCAGGTATATTCCCAGACGTTGAATATGGGGTGCTGAGTCTATTTCGCTGAGCAAGGTGTAGGTCTTGTCTATTATATATTTGGCTTATGGAACGGTATCTGTGCTAATTTCAATCTCTGTTTTTATGCAGCACCCCAACTCACCTTTCCCCATAAGCAAGCATAAGTTGGTTGTCTCAATTTGAGACCCTTTTTTGTTTTGTAATTCAGTTCATGTGTAGCCAAGTTTACATTCCGTGTATTAGTCATATCTTATGATGTTTCTTTTTCTGTGTGACTTATTTCTCGTAGAATCATCGTACCTGAATCCACTCATTATGGCTCTACGGGCCTGATGACGTAGATTTCATTGCTGTGTGATATTCCATTGTACGTACGTAGCACTACTTCTCTATCCATTTTTTGCTTTCTCGGATATTTAACTTGTACTGTAGATGAGGTTCCTGTAAACGGAGCCGTCTCAAACTTTGGGGTGGCTGTGTGTTTTTGATTTTAATTTCCCTAAGCTATAGATCCATAAGTGGAAGTGCCATAGGCTGTGTTGTTTTGTTTCCTACGTGTTTCAGGAAACACCATACACTTCTCCAGAGTGGCTGTTGGCAATTTACATCCTGCCCATCAGCATAACAAGGCTCCCTGTTCTCCATGACCTGTCCTGCCTTTCTGGATTTTACACTTTTTTCAGATGGCCCTTTTGACCCGGGGGCAGTGAGACTTCATTGTAGTGCAGATTTCATTTACACACTTGCTTGGTTGACCAAAAAGTGCGTATGCGTTTTTTCCTGAATATATTCAGGAAAAAACACATACGCCCTTTTGGGCCAAGTGCATCATTGTCGACATTCTGCCTCATTTCCTATGCTTTAAGTGCAATTCCAGTCTACCCCCTGAAATCGTTTTCCAGAAATTCTGCCCCGCTTTGAAGTCCTCTTCGAAGACTTACTTCAATACAATTTTGGACGATAGCTGTCATTCATAACTCTGCTTGTTTGTGAATTTCAGTGGCCCTGAGCTCCTTTCTTCAACTCACTTTCTTGTGAGCTGGCCGCAAAACCGCAGGATTGCTTCAGGCCCTAATCTGTTTCCGGCAGGGCACGCTGAGCCTTTGGTTAATTCGTCTCCCTGGTGGGAAATGAGCGTTCCATTTGCCCGTACAGACACCTACAGCTAGTCTTTCATTGGTTCTCCCTATTCCTGTTCATCTTGCGCAGAAATTGCAAACTGTGCCAAACAGGAGTTTAAAGGCACTGACTCTCCAAGTGGGGAGAGTGTTAGTAAAGCGTCTGGAATGGTGAACCCGAGTACCAGCGTTTGAAAACTGAGATGTATTTGAAAACGTTTCCCAATCACACGGTGGACCATACTCTGGGTTTCCCATGCATGTTTTAGCTGAAGGAAGATTCCCTTAAAACTGGAGAGTTGGGACCCGTGGAATGGGTACCATGCAGTATGACTTCAAAGGGTCTGCGTTTGCTCACCGAACCTCACCAAAGCTATCAGCCCGAAGTGTCCAGCCTTATGTCTCACCCAGCTCTGGGTGTAGATGTGGTAAATCCAGGTTTCATCACAAGCCCTGAATGAATTATTTAAGAATTGCTCTCTATTTCACTGTCATTGTGTTTTCTTTTTGAAATTTATTTTGATAATGGGATTTATCGGATTTTCACTGCTGCGTTTATGCCGCTGTACACACGCTTGATTTCCTTGTGGAGACATATAAATCCATGGGTTTTAAGATTCTTACTTGTCAGGTATATTCCCAGGCGTTGAATATGGAGTCTTGTGTCCATTTCGTTGAGCAAGGAGTAGGTCTTGTCTATTATATATTTGGGTTATGGTAAGGTATCTGTGCTAATTTCAATCTCTGGTTTTATGCAGCACCCCAACTCACCTTTTCCCATAAGCAAGCATAAGTTGGTTGTCTCAATTTGAGACCCTTTTCTGTTTTGTAGTTCAGTTCATGTGTAGCCAAATTTACATTCCGTGTATTTGTGATATCTTATGATGTTTCTTTTTCTGTGTGACTTATTTCTCGTAGAATCATCGTACCTGAACCCACTCATTATGTCGATACGGGTCTGATGACGGAGATTTCATTGCTGAGTGATATTCCACTGTACGTGCATACCACAACTTCTTTATGAATTTTTTGCTTTCTCGGATATTTAACTTGTACCGTAGACGAGGTTCTTGTAAACAGAGACGTCCCAAACATTGGGGTGGCTGTGTGTTTTTGATTTGAATTTCCATAAGCTATAGGACCATAAGTGGAAGTGCCATAGGCTGTGTTGCTTTGTTTCCTGTGTGTTTCAGGAAACACCATACACTTCTCCAGAGTGGCTGTTGGCAATTTACATCCCGCCCATCAGCATAACAAGGCTCCCTGTTCTCCATGACCTGTCCTGCCTTTCTGGATTTTACACTTTTTTCAGATGGCCCTTTTGACCGGGGGCAGTGAGACTTCATTGTAGTGCAGATTTCCTTTATACGCTTGCTTGGTTGGCCAAAAAGGGCGTATGCGTTTTTTCCTGAATATATTCAGGAAAAAACGCATACGCCCTTTTTGGCCAAGTGCATCATTGTCGACATTCTGCCTCTTTTCCTATGCTTTAAGTGCAATTCCAGCCTACCCCCTGAAATCGTTTTCCTGAAATTCTGCCCCACTTTCAAGTCCTCTTGGAAGACTTACTTCAATACATTTTTGGACAATAGCTGTCATTCATAACTCTGCAGGTTTGTGAATTACTGTGCCCCTGAACTCCTTTCCTCAACTCGCTTTCTTGTGAGCTGGCCGCAAAAACGCAGGATTGCTTCAGGCCCTAATCTCTTTCCGCCAGGGCACTGTGAGCCTTTGGTTAATTCCTCTTCCTGGTGGGAAATGAGCGTTCCATTTGCCCGTGCAGACACCTACAGCTAGTCTCTCATTGGTTCTCCCTATTCCTGTTCATCTTGCGCAGAAATTGCCAACTGTGCCAAACAGGAGGTTAAAGGCACTGACTCTCCAAGTGGGGAGAGTGTTAGTAAAGCGTCTGGAATGGTGAACCCGAGTACCAGGGTTCGAAAACTGAGATTCATTTGAAAACGTTTCCCAATCACACGGTGGACCATACTCTGGGTTTCCCATGCATGTTTTAGCTGAAGGAAGAATCCCTTAAACCTGGAGAGTTGGGACCCATGGAATGGATACCATGCAGTATGACTTCAAAGGGTCTGCGTTTGCTCAACGAACCTCACCAATGCTATCAGCCCGAAGTGTCCAGCCTTATGTCTCACCCAGCTCTGGGTGTGGATGTGGTAAATCCAGGTTGCATCACAAGCCCTGAATGATTTATTTGAGAATTGCTCTCTATTTCATTGTCATTGTGTTTTGTTTTTGAAATTTATGTTGATAATGGGATTTATCGGATTTTCACTGCTGCGTTTAGGCCGCTGTACACACGCTTGATTTCCTTATGGAGACATATAAATCCATGGGTTTTAAGATTCTTACTTGTCACGTATCTTCCCAGGCTTTGAATATGGGGTGTTGAGTCGATTTCGTTGAGCAAGGAGTAGGTCTTGTCTATTATATATTGGGCTTATGGAACGGTATCTGTGCTAATTTCAATCTCTGGTTTTATGCAGCACCCCAACTCACCTTTCCCCATAAGCAAGCATAAGTTGGTTTTCTAAATTTGAGACCCTGTTCTGTTTTGTAATTCAGTTCACGTGTAGTCAAGTTTACATTCCGTGTATTAGTGATATCTTATGATGTTTCTTTTTCTGTGTGACTTATTTCTCGTAGAACCATCGTACCTGAATCCACTCATTATGCCGCTATGGGCCTGATGACGTAGATTTCATTGCTGAATGATATTCCATTGTACGTGCGTACCACAACTTCTTTATCCATTTTTTGCTTTCTCGGATATTTAACTTGTACCGTAGACGAGGTTCTTGTAAACAGAGCCGTCCCAAACTTTGGGGTGGCTGTGTGTTTTTGATTTTAATTTCCCTAAGCTATAGGACCATAAGTGGAAGTGCAATAGGCTGTGTTGCTTTGTTTCCTACGTGTTTCAGGAAACACCATACACTTCTCCAGAGTGGCTGTTGGCAATTTACATCCTGCCCAGCAGCATAACAAGGCTCCCTGTTCTCCATGACCTGTCCTGCCTTTCTGGATTTTACACTTTTTTCAGATGGCCCTTTTGACCGGGGGGCAGTGAGACTCCATTGTAGTGCAGATTTCCTTTACACGCATGCTTGGTTGGCCAAAAAGGGCGTATGCGTTTTTTTCCTGAATATATTCAGGAAAAAACGCATACGCCCTTTTTGGCCAAGTGCATCATTGTCGACATTCTGCCTCTTTTCCTATGCTTTAAGTGCAATTCCAGCCTACCCCCTGAAATCGTTTTCCTGAAATTCTGCCCCGCTTTCAAGTCCTCTTCAAAGAATTACTTCAATACATTTTTGGACGATAGCTGTCATTCATAACTCTGCAGGTTTGTGAATTACAGTGCCCCAGAACTCCTTTCCTCAACTCGCTTTCATGTGAACTGGCCGCAAAACCGCAGGATTGTTTCAGGCCCTAATCTGTTTCCGACATGGCATGCTGAGCCTTTGGTTAATTCGTCTTCCTGGTGGCAAAGGAGCATTCCATTTGCCCGTGCAGACACCTACAGGTAGTCTCTCATTTGTTCTCCCTATTCCTGTTCATCTTGCGCAGAAATTGCAAAATGTGCCAAACAGGAGGTTAAAGGCACTGACTCTCCAAGTGGGGAGAGTTTTAGTAAAGCGTCTGGAATGGTGAACCCGAGTACCACGGTTCGAAAACTGAGATGCATTTGGAAACGTTTCCCAATCACACGGTGGACCATACTCTGTGTTTCCCATGCATGTTTTAGCTGAAGGAAGAATCCCTTAAACCTGGAGAGTGGGGACCCATGGAATGAGTACCATGCAGTATGACTTGAAAGGGTCTGCGTTTGCTCACCGAACCTCACCAATGCTATCAGCCCGAAGTGCCCATCCTTATGTCTCATCCAGCTCTGGGTGTAGATGTGGTAAATCCAGGTTGCATCACAAGCCCTGAATCAATTATTTAAGAATTGCTCTCTATTTCACTGTCATTGTGTTTTGTTTTTGAAATTTATTTTGATAATGGGATTTATCGGATTTTCACTGCTGCGTTTAGGCCGATGTACAGACATTTCATTTCCTTATGGAGACATATGAAGCCATGGGTTTTAAGATTCTTAGTTGTCAGGTATATTCCCAGACGTTGAATATGGGGTGTTGAGTCTATTTCGCTGAGCAAGGAGTAGGTCTTGTCTATTATATATTTGGGTTATGGTAAGGTATCTGTGCTAATTTCAATCTCTGGTTTTATGCAGCACCCCAACTCACCTTTTCCCATAAGCAAGCATAAGTTGGTTGTCTCAATTTGAGACCCTTTTCTGTTTTGTAGTTCAGTTCATGTGTAGCCAAATTTACATTCCGTGTATTTGTGATATCTTATGATGTTTCTTTTTCTGTGTGACTTATTTCTCGTAGAATCATCGTACCTGAACCCACTCATTATGTCGATACGGGCCTGATGACGGAGATTTCATTGCTGAGTGATATTCCACTGTACGTGCATACCACAACTTCTTTATGAATTTTTTGCTTTCTCGGATATTTAACTTGTACCGTAGACGAGGTTCTTGTAAACAGAGACGTCCCAAACATTGGGGTGGCTGTGTGTTTTTGATTTGAATTTCCATAAGCTATAGGACCATAAGTGGCAGTGCCATAGGCTGTGTTGCTTTGTTTCCTGTGTGTTTCAGGAAACACCATACACTTCTCCAGAGTGGCTTTTGGCAATTTACATCCCGCCCATCAGCATAACAAGGCTCCCTGTTCTCCATGACCTGTCGTGCCTTTCTGGATTTTACACTTTTTTCAGATGGCCCTTTTGAACGTGGGGCAGTGAGACTTCATGGTAGTGCAGATTTCCTTTACACGCCTCTTGGTTGGCCAAAAAGTGCATATGCGTTTTTTCCTGAATATATTCAGGAAAAAACGCATACGCCCTTTTTGGCCAAGTGCATCATTGTCGACATTCTGCCTCTTTTCCTATGCTTTAAGTGCAATTCCAGTCTACCCCCTGAAATAGTTTTCCTGAAATTCTGCCCCACTTTCAAGTCCGCTTCGAAGACTTACTTCAATACATTTTTGGACGATAGCTGTCATTCATAACTCTGCAGGTCTGTGAATTACAGTGCCCCTGAGCTCCTTTCCTCAACTCGCTTTCTCGTGAGCTGGCTGCAAAACCGCAGGATTGCTTCAGGCCCTAATCTGTTTCCGGCAGGGCACGCTGAGCCTTTGGTTAATTCCACTTCCTGGTGGGAAATGAGCATTCCATTTGCCCGTGCAGACACCTACAGCTAGTCTCTCATTGGTTCTCCCTATTCCTGTTCATCTTGCGCAGAAATTGCAAATTGTGCCAAACAGGAGGTTAAAGGCACTGACTCTCCAAGTGGGGAGAATGTTAGTAAAGCGTCTGGAATGCTGAACCCGAGTACCAGGGTTCGAAAACTGAGATGCATTTGAAAACGTTTCCCAATCACACGGTGGACCATACTCTGGGTTTCCCATGCATGATTTAGCTGAAGGAAGAATCCCTTAAACCTGGAGAGTTGGGACCCATGGAATGGGTACCAGGCTGTATGACTTCAAAGGGTCTGCGTTTGCTCACCGAACCTCACCAATGCTATCAGCCTGAAGTGTCCAGCCTTATGTCTCACACAGCTCTGCCTGTAGATGTGGTAAATCCAGGTTGCATCACAAGCTCTGAATGAATTATTTAAGAATTGCTCTCTATTTCACTCTCATTGTGTTTTGTTTTCGAAATTTATCTTGATATTGGGATTTATCTGATTTTCACTGCTGCGTGTAGGCCGTTGTACACATGCTTGATTTCCTTATGGAGACATATAAATCCATGGGTTTTAAGATTCTTACTTGTCAGGTATGTTCCCAGGCGTGGAATATGGGCTGTTGAGTCCATTTCGCTGAGCAAGTAGTAGGTCTTGTCTATTATATATTTGGCTTATGGAACGGTATCTGTGCTAATTTCAATCTCTGTTTTTATGCAGCACCCCAACTCACCTTTTCCCATAAGCAAGCATAAGTTGGTTGTCTCAATTTGAGACCCTTTTCTGTTTTGTAGTTCAGTTCATGTGTAGCCAAATTTAAATTCCGTGTATTAGTGATATCTTATGATGTTTCTTTTTCTGTGTGATTTATTTCTCGTAGAATCATCGTACCTGAACCCACTCATTATTCCGATACGGGCCTGATGACGTAGATTTCATTGCTTAGTGATATTCAATTGTACGTGCATACCACAAATTCTTTATCCATTTTTTGCTTTCTCGGATATTTAACTTGTACCGTAGACGAGGTTCTTGTAAACAGAGACGTCCCAAATATTGGCGTGGCTGTGTGTTTTTGATTTTAATTTCCATAAGCTATAGTACCATAAGTGGAAGCGCCATAGGCTGTGTTGCTTTGTTTCCTATGTGTTTCAGGAAACACCATACACTTCTCCAGAGTGGATGTTGGCAATTTACATCCCGCCCATCAGCATAACAAGGCTCCCTGTTCTCCATGACCTGTCCTGCCTTTCTGGATTTTACACTTTTTTCAGATGGCCCTTTTGACTGGTGGGCAGTGAGACTTCATTGTAGTGGAGATTTCCTTTACACACTTGCTTCGTTGGCCAAAAAGGGCGTATGCGTTTTTTCCTGAATATATTCAGGAAAACACGCATACGCCCTTTTTCGCCAAGTGCATCATTGTCGACATTCTGCCTCGTTTCCTATATTTTAAGTGCAATTCCAGTCTACCCCCTGAAATCGTTTTTCTGAAATTCTGCCCCGTTTTCAAGTCCTCTTTGAAGACTTACTTCAGTACATTTTTGGACGATAGCTGTCATTCATAACTCTGCAGATTTGTGAATTACAGTGCCCCTGAGCTCCTTTCTTCAACTCGTTTTCTTGTGAGCTGACCGCAAAACCACAGGATTGCTTCAGGCCCTAATCAGTTTCCGGCCGGGCACTCTGAGCCTTTGGTTAATTCCTCTTCCGGGTGGGAAATGATCGTTCAATTTGCCCGTGCAGACACCAACAGCTAGTCTCTCATTGGTTCTCCCTATTCCTGTTCATCTTGCGCAGAAATTGCAAACTGTGCCAAACAGGAGGTTAAAGGCACTGACTCTCCACGTGGGGAGAGTTTTAGTAAAGCGTCTGGAATGGTGAACCCGAGTACCAGGGGAAGAAAACTGAGATGCATTTGGAAACGTTTCCCAATCACACGGTGGACCATACTCTGGGTTCCCCATGCATGTTTTAGCTGAAGGAAGAATCCCTTAAACCTGGAGAGTTGGGACCCATGGAATGGGTACCATGCAGTATGACTTCAAAGGGTCTGTGTTTGCTCACCGAACCTCACCAATGCTATCAGCCCGAAGTGTCCAGCCTTATGTCTCACCCAGCTCTGGGTGTAGATGTGGTAAATCCAGGCTGCATCACAAGCCCTGAATGAATTATTTAAGAATTGCTCTCTATTTCACTGTCATTGTGTTTTGTTTTTGAAATTTATTTTGATAATGGGATTTATCGGATGTTCACTGCTGCGTTTAGGCCATTGTACACACACTTGATTTCCTTATGGAGACATATAAATCCATTGGTTTTAAGATTCTTACTTGTCAGGTATCTTGCCAGGCGTTGAATATGGGGTGTTGAGTCAATTTCGTTGAGAAAGGTGTAGGTCTTGTCTATTATATATTTGGCTTATGGAACGGTATCTGTGCTAATTTCAATCTCTGGTTTTATGCAGCACCCCAACTCACCTTTCAGAATAAGCAAGCATAAGTTGGTTTTCTAAATTTGAGACCCTGTTCTGTTTTGTAATTCTGTTTATGTGTAGCCAAGTTTACATTCCGTGTATTAGTCATATCTTATGATGTTTCTTTTTCTGTGTGACTTATTTCTCGTAGAATCATCGTACCTGAATCCACTCATTATGCGGCTACGGGTCTGAAGACGTAGATTTCATTGCTGAGTGATATTCCATTGTACTTGCGTACCAGAACTTCTTTATCCATTTTTTCATTTCTCGGATATTTAACTTGTACCGTAGACGAGGTTCTTGTAAACAGAGCCATCCCAAACTTTGGGGTGGCTGTGTGTTTTTGATTTTAATTTCCCTAAGCTATAGGACCATAAGTGGAAGTGACATAGGCTGTGTTGCTTTGTTTCCTATGTGTTTCAGGAAACACCATACACTTCTCCAGAGTGGCTGTTGGCAATTTACATCACGCCCTTCAGCATAACAAGGCTCCCTGTTCTCCATGACCTGTCCTGCCTTTCTGGATTTTACACATTTATCAGATGGCCCTTTTTACCGGGGGGCAGTGAGACTTCATTGTAGTGCAGATTTCCTTTACACGCTTGCTTGTTTGGTCAAAAAGGGCGTATGCGCGTATACCTGAATATATTCAGGAAAAACTGCATACGCCCTTTTTGGCCAAGTGCATCATTGTCGACATTCTGCCTCTTTTCCTATGCTTTAAGTGCAATTCCAGTCTACCCCCTGAAATCGTTTTCCTGAAATTCTGCCCCGCTTTCAAGTCCTCTTCGAAGACTTACTTCAATACATTTTTGGACGATAGCTGTCATTCATAACTCTGCATGTTTGTGAATTACAGTGCCCCTGAGCTACATTCTTCAACTCGCTTTCTTGTGAGCTGGCCGCAAAACCGCAGGATTGCTTCAGGCCCTAATCTGTTTCCGGCAGGGCACGCTGAGCCTTTGGTTAATTCCTCTTCCTGGTGGGAAATGAACGTTCCATTTGCCCGTGCAGACACCTACAGCTAGTCTCTCATTGGTTCTCCCTATTCCTGTTCATCTTGCGCAGAAATTGCAAACTGTGCCAATCAGGAGGTTAAAGGCACTGACTCTCCAAGTGGGGAGAGTGTTAGTAAAGCGTCTGGAATGGTGAACCCCAGTACCAGGGTTCGAAAACTGAGATGCATTTGAAAACGTTTCCCAATCACACGGTGGACCATTCTGTGGGTTTCCCATGCATGTTTTAGCTGAAGGAAGAATCCCTTAAACCTGGAGAGTTGGGACCCATGGAATGGGTACCATGCAGTATGACTTCAAAGAGTCTGCGTTTGCTCAACGAACCTCACCAATGCTATCAGCCCGAAGTGTCCAGCCTTATGTCTCACCCAGCTCTGGGTGTAGATGTGGTAAATCCAGGTTGCATCACAAGCCCTGAATGAATGATTTAAGAATTGCTCTCTATTTCACTGTCATGGTGTTTTGTTTTTGAAATTTATTTTGATAATGGGATTTATCGGATGTTCACTGCTGCGTTTAGGCCGCTGTACACACGCTTGATTTCCTTATGGAGACATATAAATCCATGGGTTTTAAGATTCTTACTTGTCAGGTATCTTCCCAGGCGTTGAATATGGGGTGTTGAGTCCATTTCGTTGAGCAAGGAGTAGGTCTTTTCTGTTATATATTTGGCTTATGGAAAGGTATCTGTGCTAATTTTAATCACTGGTTTTATGCAGCACCCCAACTCACCTTTCCCCATAAGCAAGCATAAGTTGGTTTTCTCAATTTGAGACCGTGTTCTGTTTTGTAATTCAGTTCATGTGTAGCCAAGTTTACATTCCGTGTATTAGTTATAACTTATGATGTTTCGTTTTCTGTGTGACTTATTTCACTTAGAATCACTGTAGCTGAATCCACTCATTATGCCGTGATGGGCCTGATGACGTAGATTTCATTGCTGAGTGATATTCCATTGTACGTACGAACCACATCTTCTTTATCCATTTTTCACATTCTGGGATATTTAACTTGTACCGTAGATGAGGTTCTTGTAAACAGAGCCGTCCGAAAATTTGGGGTGGCTGTGTGTTTCTGATTTTAATTTCCCTAAGCTATAGGACCATAACTGGAAGTGCCGTAGGCTCCGTTGCTTTGTTTTTTAGGTGTTTCAGGAAACACCATACACTTCTCCAGGGTGGCTGTTGGCAATTTACATCCCGCCCATCAGCATAACAAGGCTCCCTGTTCTCCATGGCCTGTGCTGTCTTTCTGGATTTTACACTTTTTTTAGATGGCCCTTTTGACCAGGGGGCTGTGAGACTTCATTGTAGTGCATAATTCTTTAACATGCTTGCATGGTTGGCCAAAAAGGGCGTATGCGTTTTTTCCTGAATATATTCAGGAAAAAACGCATACGCCCTTTTTGCCCAAGTGCATCATTGTCGACGTTCTGCCTCTTTTCCTATGCTTTTAGTACAATTCCAGTCTACCCCCTGAAATCGTTTTCCTGAAATTCTGCCCCGCTTTCAAGTCCTCTTCGAAGACTTACTTCAATACATTTTTGGACGATAGCTGTCTTTCATAACTCTGCAGGTTTGTGAATTACAGTGCCCCTGAGCTCATTTCTTCAACTCGCTTTCTTGTGAGCTGGCCGAAAACCGCAGGATTGCTTCAGGCCCTGATCTGTTTCCGGCAGGGCACGCTGAGCCTTTGGTTAATTCCTCTTCCTGGTGGGAAATGAGTGTTCCATTTGCCCGTGCAGACACCTACAGCTAGTCTCTCATTGCTTCTCCCTATTCCTGGTCATCTTGCGCAGAAATTGCAAACTGTGCCAAACAGGAGGTTAAAGGCACTGACTCTCCAAGTGGGGAGGGTATCAGTAAAGCGTTCAAATGTTTTACCCGAGTACCAGGGGACGAAAACTGAGATGCATTTGAAAACGTTTCCCAATCACACGGTGGACCATACTCTGTGTTTCCCATGCATGTTTTAGCTGAAGGAAGAATCCCTTAAACCTGGAGAGTTGGGACCCATGGAATGGGTACCATGCAGTATGACTTCAAAGGGTCTGCGTTTGCTCACCGAACCTCACCAATGCTATCAGCCCGAAGTGTCCAGCCTTATGTCTCACCCAGCTCTGGGTGTAGATGTGGTAAATACAGGTTGCATCACAAGCCCTGAATCAATTATTTAAGAATTGCTCTCTATTTCACTCTCATTGTGTTTTGTTTTTGAAATTCATTTTGATAATCGGATTTATCGTATTTTCACTGCTGTTTTTAGGCCACTGTACACACGCTTGATTTCCTTATGGAGACATATAAATCCATGGGTTTTAAGATTCTTACTTGTCAGGTATCTTCCCAGGCGTTGAATATAGGGTGTTGAGTCCATTTCGTTGAGCAAGGAGTAGGTTTTGTCTATTATATATTTGGCTTATGGAACGGTATCTGTGCTAATTTCAATCTCTGGTTTTATTCAGCATCCCAACTGACCTTTCCCCATTAGCAAGCATAAGTTGGTTTGCTAAATTTGAGACCCTGTTCTGTTTTGTAATTCAGTTCATGGGAGCCAAGTTTACATTCCGTGTATTAGTGATAACTTATGATGTTTCTTTTTCTGTCTGACTTATTTCTCATAGAATCATCGTACCTGAATCCACTCATTATGCCGCTACGGTCCTGATGACGTAGATTTCATTGCTGAGTGATATTCCATTGTACGTGCGTACCACAACTTCTTTATCTATTTTATGCTTTCTCGGATATTTAACTTCTACCGTAGATGAGGTTCTTGTAAACAGAGCCATCCCAAACTTTGGGGTGGCTGTGTGTTTTTGATTTTAATTTCCCTATGCTATAGGACCATAAGTGGAAGTGCCATAGGCTGTGTTGCTTTGTTTGCTACGTGTTTCAGGAAACACCATACACTTTTCCAGAGTGGCTGTTGGAAATTTAAATCCGCCCATTAGCATAACAAGGCGCCCTGTTCTCCATGACCTGTCCTGCCTTTCTGGATTTTACATTTTTTCAGATGGCCCTTTTGACCGGGGGGCAGTGAGACTTCATTGTAGTGCAGATTTCCTTTACAGGCTTGCTTGGTTGGCCAAAAAGGGCGTATGCGTTTTTTCCTGAATATATTCAGGAAAAAACGCATAGGCCCTTTTTGGCCAAGTGCATCATTGTCAACATTCTGCCTCTTTTCCTATGCTTTAAGTGCAATTCCAGTCTACCCCCTGAAATCGTTTTCCTGAAATTCTGCCCCGCTTTCAAGTCCTCTTCGAAGACTTACTTCTATACATTTTTGGACGATAGCTGTCATTCATAACTCTGCAGGTTTGTGAATTACAGTGCCCCTGAGCTCCTTTCTTCAACTCGCTTTCTTGTGAGCTGGCCGCAAAACCGCAGGATTGCTTCAGGCCCTAATCTCTTTCCGGCAGGGCACGCTGAGCCTTTGGTTAATTCCTCTTCCTGGTGGGAAATGAGCGTTCAATTTGCCCGTGCAGACACCTACAGGTAGTCTCTCATTGGTTCTCCCTATTCCTGTTCATCTTGCGCAGAAATTGCAAAGTGTGCCAAACAGGAGGTTAAATGCACTGACTCTCCAAGTGGGGAGAGTGTTAGTAAAGCGTCTGGAATGGTGAATCCGAGTACCAGGGGACGAAAACTGAGATGCATTTGAAAACGTTTCCCAATCACACGGTGGACCATACTATGGGTTTACCATGCATGTTTTAGCTGAAGGAAGAATCCCTTAAACCTGGAAATTTGGGACCCATGGAATGGGTACCATGCAGTATGACTTCAATGGGTCTGCGTTTGCTCACCGAACCTCACCAATGCTATCAGCCCGAAGTGTCCCGCCTTATGTCTCACCCAGCTATTGGTGTAGATGTGGGAAATCCAGGTTGCATCACAAGCCCTGAATGAATTATTTAAGAATTGCTCTCTATTTCACTGTCATTTTGTTTTGTTTTTGAAATTTATTTTGATAATGGGATTTATCGGATTTTCACTGCTGCGTTTAGGCCGCTGTACACACGCTTGATTGTCATACGGAGACATATAAATCCATGGGTTTTAAGATTCTTACTTGTCAGGTATCTTGCCAGGCGTTGAATATGGGGTGTTGAGTCCATTTCGTTGAGCAAGGAGTAGGGCTTGTCTATTATATATTTGGCTTATGGAAAGGTATCTGTGCTAATTTCAATCTCTGGTTTTATGCAGCACCCCAACTCACCTTTCCCCATAAGCAAGCATAAGTTGGTTTTCTCAATTTGAGACCCTGTTCTGTTTTGTAATTCAGTTCATGTGTAGCCAAGTTTACATTCCGTGTATTAGTGATATCTTATGATGTTTCTTTTTCTGTGTGACTTATTTCTCGTAGAATCATCATACCTGAATCCACTCATTATGCCACTACGGGCCTGATGACGTAGATTTCATTGCTGAGTGATATTCCATTGTACTTGCATACCACAACATCTTTATGAATTTTTTGCTTTCTCGGATATTTAACTTGTACCGTAGACGAGGTTCTTCTCAACAGAGACGTCCCAAACATTGGGGTGGCTGTGTGTTTTTGATTTTAATTTCCATAATCTATAGGACCATAAGTGGAAGTGCCATAGGCTGTGTTGCTTTGTTTCCTACGTGTTTCAGGAAACACCATACACTTCTCCAGAGTGGCTGTTGGCAATTTACATCCCGCCCATCAGCATAACAAGGCTCCCTGTTCTCCATGACCTGTCCTGCCTTTCTGGATTTTACACTTTTTTCAGATGGCCCTTTTGACCGGGGGCAGTGAGACTTCATTGTAGTGCAGATTTCCTTTACACGCTTGCTTGGTTGGCCAAAAAGGGCGTATGCGTTTTTTCCTGAATATATTCAGGAAAAAACGCATACGCCCTTTTTGGCCAAGTGCATCATTGTCGACATTCTGCCTCTTTTCCTATGCTTTAAGTGCAATTCCAGTCTAACCCCTGAAATCGTTTTCCTGAAATTCTGCCCCACTTTCAAGTCCTCTTCGAAGACTTACTTCAGTACATTTTTGGACGATAGCTGTCATTCATAACTCTGCAGGTTTGTGAATTACAGTGCCCCTGAGCTCCTTTCCTCAACTCGCTTTCTCGTGAGCTGGCTGCAAAACCGCAGGATTGCTTCAGGCCCTAATCTGTTTCCGGCAGGGCATGCTGAGCCTTTGGTTAATTCCTCTTCCTGGTGGGAAATGAGCATTCCATTTGCCCGTGCAGACACCTACAGGTAGTCTCTCATTGGTTCTCCCTATTCCTGTTCATCTTGCGCAGAAATTGCAAACTGTGCCAAACAGGAGGTTAAAGGAACTGACTCTCCAAGTGGGGAGAGTTTTAGTAAAGCATCTGGAATGGTGCACCCGAGTACCAGGGTTCGAAAACTGAGATGCATTTGGAAACGTTTCCCAATCACACGGTGGACCATACTCTGGGTTTCCCATGCATGTTTTGCTGAAGGAAGAATCCCTTAAACCTGGAGAGTTGGGACCCATGGAATGAGTACCATGCAGTATGACTTCAAAGGGTCTGCGTTTGCTCACCGAACCTCACCAATGCTATCAGCCCAAAGTGCCCAGCCTTATGTCTCACCCGGCTCTTGGTGTACATGTGGTAAATCCAGGTTGCATCACAAGCCCTGAATCAATTATTTAAGAATTGCTCTCTATTTCACTGTCGTTGTGTTTTGTTTTTGAAATTTATTTTGATAATGGGATTTATCAGATTTTCACTGCTGCGTTTAGGCCGATGTACAGACATTTGATTTCCTTATGCAGACATATAAATCCATGGGTTTTAAGATTCTTACTTGTCAGGTATATTCCCAGGGGTTGAATATGTAGTGTTGAGTCTATTTCGCTGAGCAAGGAGTAGGTCTTGTCTATTATATATTTGGCTTATGGAACGGTATCTGTGCTAATTTCAATCTCTGGTTTTATGCAGCACCCCAACTCACCTTTCCCCATAAGCAAGCATAAGTTGGTTTTCTAAATTTGAGACACTGTTCTGTTTTGTAATTCAGTTCATGGGTAGCCAAGGTTTCATTCCGTGTATTAGTGATATCTTATGATGTTTCTTTTTCTGTGTGACTTATTTCTCGTAGAATCATCATACCTGAATCCACTCATTATGCCGCTACGGGCCTGATGACGTAGATTTCATTGCTGAGTGATATTCCATTGTACGTGCGTACCACAACTTCTTTATCCATTTATTCCTCTCTCGGATATTTTACTTGTACCGTAGACGAGGTTCTTGTAAACAGAGCCGTCCCCAACTCTGGGGTGGCTGTGTGTTTTTGATTTTATTTTCCCTAAGCTATAGGACCATAAGTGGAAGTGCCATAGGCTGTGTTGCTTTGTTTCCTACGTGTTTCTGGAAACACCATACACTTCTCCAGAGTGGTTGTTGGCAATTTACATCCCGCCCATCAGCATGACAAGGCTCCCTGTTCTCCATGACCTGTCCGGCCTTTCTGGATTTTACAATTTTTTCAGATGGCCCTTTTGACCGGGGGGGCAGTGAGACTTCATTGTAGTGCAGATTTCCTTTACACGCTTGCTTGGTTGGCCAAAAAGGGCGTATGCGTTTTTTCCTGAATATATTCAGGAAAAAACGCATACGCCCTTTTTGGCCAAGTGCATCGTTGTCGACATTCTGCCTCTTTTCCTATGCTTTTAGTACAATTCCAGTCTACCCCCTGAAATCGTTTTCCTGAAATTCTGCCCCGCTTTCAAGTCCTCTTCGAAGACTTACTTCAATACATTTTTGAACGATAGCTGTCATTCATAACTCTGCAGGTTTGTGAATTACAGTGCCCCTGAGCTCATGTCTTCAACTCGCTTTCTTGTGAGCTGGCCGCAAAACCGCAGGATTACTTCAGGCCATAATCTCTTTCCGGCAGGGCATGCTGAGCCTTTGTTTAATTCCTCTTCCTGGTCGGAAATGAGCGTTCCTTTTGCCCGTGCAGGGACCTACAGCTAGTCTCTCATTGGTTCTCCCTATTCTTGTACATCTTGCGCAGAAATTGCAAACTGTGCCAAACAGGAGGTTAATGGCACTGACTCTCCAAGTGGGGAGAGTGTTAGTAAAGCGTCTGGAATGGTGAAACCGAGTACCAGGGTTCGAAAACTGAGATGCATTTGAAAAGGTTTCCCGGTCACACAGTGCACTGTACTGTGGGTTTCCCATGCATGTTTTAGCTGAAGGAAGAATCCCTTAAACCTGGAGAGTTGGGACCCATGGAATGGGTACCTTGCAGTATGACTTCAAAGGGTCTGCGTTTGCTCACCGAACCTCACCAATGCTATCAGCCCGAAGTGTCCAGCCTTATGTCTCATCCAGCTCTGGGTGTAGATGTGGTAAATCCAGGTTGCATCACAAGCCCTGAATGAATTATTTAAGCATTGCTCTCTATTTCACTCTCATTGTGTTTTGTTTTTGAAATTCATTTTGATAATGGGATTTATCGGATTTTCACTGCTGCTTTTAGGCCACTGTACACACGCTTGATTTCCTTATGGAGACATATAAATCCATGGGTTTTAAGTTTCTGACTTGTCAGGTATCTTCCCAGGCGTTGAATATAGGGTGTTGAGTCCATTTCGTTGAGCAAGGAGTAGGTTTTGTCTATTATATATTTGGCTTATGGAACGGTATCTGTGCTAATTTCAATCTCTGGTTTTATGCAGCATCCCAACTGACCTTTCCCCATAAGCAAGCATAAGTTGGTTTGCTAAATTTGAGACCCTTTTTTGTTTTGTAATTCAGTTCATGGGTAGCCAAGTTTACATTCCGTGTATTAGTGATAACTTATGATGTTTCTTTTTCTGTCTGACTTATTTCTCATAGAATCATCGTACCTGAATCCACACATTATGCCGCTACGTTCCTGATGACGTAGATATCATTGCTGAGTGATATTCCATTGTACGTGCGTACCACAACTTCTTTATCCATTTTATGCTTTCTCGGATATTTAACTTCTACCGTAGATGAGGTTCTTGTAAACAGAGCCATCCCAAACTTTGGGGTGGCTGTGTGTTTTTGATTTTAATTTCCCTAAGCTATAGGACCATAAGTGGAAGTGCCATAGGCTGTGTTGCTTTGTTTCCTACGTGTTTCAGGAAACACCATACACTTCTCCAGAGTGGCTGTTGGCAATTTAAATCCGCCCGTCAGCATAACAAGGCTCGCTGTTCTCCATGACCTGTCCTGCCTTTCTGGATTTTACACTTTTTTCCAATGGCCCTTTTGACCGGGGGGCAGTGAGACTTCATTGTAGTGCAGATTTCCTTTACACGCTTGCTTGGTTGGCCAAAAAGGGCGTATGCGTTTTTTCCTGAATATATTCAGGAAAAAACGCATACGCCCTTTTTGGCCAAGTGCATCATTGTCAACATTCTGCCTCTTTTCCTATGCTTTAAGTGCAATTCCAGTCTACCCCCTGAAATCGTTTTCCTGAAATTCTGCCCCGCTTTCAAGTCCTCTTCGAAGACTTACTTCTATACATTTTTGGACGATAGCTGTCATTCATAACTCTGCAGGTTTGTGAATTACAGTGCCCCTGAGCTCCTTTCTTCAACTCGCTTTCTTGTGAGCTGGCCGCAAAACCGCAGGATTGCTTCAGGCCCTAATCTCTTTCCGGCAGGGCACGCTGAGCCTTTGGATAATTCCTCTTCCTGGTGGGAAATGAGCGTTCAATTGGCCCGTGCAAACACCTACAGCTAGTCTCTCATTGCTTCTCCCTATTCCTGTTCATCTTGCGCAGAAATTGCAAAGTGTGCCAAACAGGAGGTTAAATGCACTGACTCTCCAAGTGGGGAGAGTGTTAGTAAAGCGTCTGGAATGGTGAACCGGAGTACCAGGGGATGGAAACTGAGATGCATTTGAAAACGTTTCCCAATCACACGGTGGACCATACTATGGGTTTCCCATGCATGTTTTAGCTGAAGGAAGAATCCCTTAAACCTGGAAATTTGGGACTCATGGAATGGGTACCATGCAGTATGACTTCAAAGGGTCTGTGTTTGCTCACCAAACCTCACCAATGCTATCAGCCTGAAGTGTCCAGCCTTATGTCTCACCCAGCTCTGGGTGTAGATGTGGGAAATCCAGGTTGCATCACAAGCCCTGAATGAATTATTTAAGAATTACTCTCTATTTCACTGTCATTTTGTTTTGTTTTTGAAATTTATTTTGATAATGGGATTTATCGGATTTTCACTGCTGCGTTTAGGCCGCTGTACACACGCTTGATTTCCTTATGGAGACATATAAATCCATGGGTTTTAAGATTCTTACTTGTCAGGTATCTTGCCAGGCGTTGAATATGGGGTGTTGAGTCCATTTCGTTGAGCAAGGAGTAGGTCTGTCCTATTATATATTTGGCTTATGGAACGGTATCTGTGCTAATTTCAATCTCTGGTTTTATGCAGCACCCCAACTCACCTTTCCCCATAAGCAAGCATAAGTTGGTTTTCTCAATTTGAGACCCTGTTCTGTTTTGTAATTCAGGTCATGGGTAGCCAAGTTTTCATTCCGTGTATTAGTGATATCTTATGATGTTTCTTTTTCTGTGTGACTTATTTCCCGTAGAATCATCATACCTGAATCCACTCATTATGCCGCTACGGGCCTGATGACGTAGATTTCATTGCTGAGTGATATTCCATTGTACGTGCGTACCACAACTTCTTTATCCATTTTATGCTTTCTCGGATATTTAACTTCTACCGTAGATGAGGTTCTTGTAAACAGAGCCATCCCAAACTTTGGGGTGGCTGTGTGTTTTTGATTTTAATTTCCCTAAGCTATAGGACCATAAGTGGAAGTGCCATAGGCTGTGTTGCTTTGTTTCCTACGTGTTTCAGGAAACACCATACACTTTTCCAGAGTGGCTGTTGGCAATTTAAATCCGCCCATCAGCATAACAAGGCTCGCTGTTCTCCATGACCTGTCCTGCCTTTCTGGATTTTACACTTTTTTCCGATGGCCCTTTTGACCGGGGGGCAGTGAGACTTCATTGTAGTGCAGATTTCCTTTACACGCTTGCTTGGTTGGCCAAAAAGGGCGTATGCGATTTTTCCTGAATATATACAGGAAAAAACGCATACGCCCTTTTTGGCCAAGTGCATCATTGTCAACATTCTGCCTCTTTTCCTATGCTTTAAGTGCAATTCCAGTCTACCCCCTGAAATCGTTTTCCTGAAATTCTGCCCCGCTTTCAAGTCCTCTTCGAAGACTTACTTCAGTACATTTTTGGACGATAGCTGTCATTCATAACTCTGCAGGTTTGTGAATTACAGTGCCCCTGAGCTCCTTTCCTCAACTCGCTTTCTCGTGAGCTGGCTGCAAAACCGCAGGATTGCTTCAGGCCCTAATCTGTTTCCGGCAGGGCACGCTGAGCCTTTGGTTAATTCCTCTTCCTGGTGGGAAATGTGCGTTCCATTTGCCCGTGCAGACACCTACAGCTAGTCTCTCATTGGTTCTCCCTATTCCTGTTCATCTTGAGCAGAAATTGCAAACTGTGCCAAACAGGACCTTAAAGGCACTGACTCTCCAAGTGGGGAGAATGTTAGTAAAGCGTCTGGAATGGTGAACCCGAGTACCAGGGTTCGAAAACTGTGATGCATTTGAAAACGTTTCCCAATCACACGGTGGACCATACTCTGGGTTTCCCATGCATGATTTAGCTGAAGGAAGAATCCCTTAAACCTGGAAAGTTGGGACCCATGGAATGGGTACCAGGCAGTATGACTTCAAAGGGTCTGCGTTTGCTCACCGAACCTCACCAATGCTATCAGCCTGAAGAGTCCAGCCTTATGTCTCACACAGCTCTGGGTGTAGATGTGGGAAATCCATGTTGCATCACAAGCCCTGAATGAATTATTTAAGAATTGCTCTCTATTTCACTCTCATTGTGCTTTGTTTTCGAAATTTATCTTGATAATGGGATTTATCTGATTTTCACTGCTGCGTTTAGGCCGCTGTACACATGCTTGATTTCCTTATGGAGACATATAAATCCATGGGTTTTAAGATTCTTACTTGTCAGGTATGTTCCCAGGCGTTGAATATGGGTTGTTGAGTCCATTTCGCTGAGCAAGGAGTAGGTCTTGTCTATTATATATATGGCTTATGGAATGGTATCTGTGCGAATTTCAATCTCTGGTTTTATACAGCACCCAAATTCACCTTTCCCCATAAGCAAGCATAAGTTAGTTTTCTAAATTTGAGACCCTGTTCTGTTTTGTAATTCAGTTCATGTGTTGTCAAGTTTACATTCCGTGTATTAGTGATATCTTATGATGTTTCTTATTCTGTGTGACTCATTTCCCGTAGAATCATCGTACTTGGATCCACTCATTATGCCGCTACAGGCCTGATGACGGAGATTTCATTGCTGAGTGATATTCCATTGTACGTGCGTACCACAACTTCTTTATCCATTTTTTGCTTTCTCGGATATTTAACTTGTACCGTAGATGAGGTTCTTGTAAACAGAGCCGTCCCAAACTTTGGGGTGGCTGTGTGTTTTTGATTTTAATTTCCCTAAGCTATAGGACCATAAGTGGAAGTGCAATAGGCTGTGTTGCTTTGTTTCCTACGTGTTTCAGGAAACACCATACACTTCTCCAGATTGGCTGTTGGCAATTTACTTCCTGCCCAGCAGCATAACAAGGCTCCCTGTTCTCCATGACCTGTCCTGCCTTTCTGGATTTTACACTTTTTTCAGATGGCCCTTTTGACTGGGGGGCAGTGAGACTCCATTGTAGTGCAGATTTCCTTTACTCGCATGCTTGGTTGGCCAAAAAGGGCGTATGCGTTTTTTCCTGAATATATTCAGGAAAAAACACATACGCCCTTTTTGGCCAAGTGCATCATTGTCGACATTCTGCCTCTTTTCCTATGCTTTAAGTGCAATTCCAGTCTACCCCCTGAAATCGTTTTCCTGAAATTCTGCCCCACTTTCAAGTCCTCTTCGAAGACTTACTTCTATACATTTTTGGACGATAGCTGTCATTCATAACTCTGCAGGTTTGTGAATTACAGTGCCCCTGAGCTCCTTTCTTCAACTCGCTTTCTTGTGAGCTGGCCGCAAAACCGCAGGATTGCTTCAGGCCCTAATCTCTTTCCGGCAGGGCACGCTGAGCCTTTGGATAATTCCTCTTCCTGGTGGGAAATGAGCATTCCATTTGCCCGTGCAGACACCTACAGGTAGTCTCTTATTGGTTCTCCCTATTCCTGTTCATCTGGCGCAGAAATTGCAAACTGTGCCAAACAGGAGGTTAAAGGCACTGACTCTCCAAGTGGGGAGAGTTTTAGTAAAGCGTCTGGAATGGTGAACCCGAGTACCAGCGTTCGAAAACTGAGATGCATTTGGAAACGTTTCCCAATCACATGGTGGACCATACTCTGGGTTTCCCATGCATGTTTTAGCTGAAGGAAGAATCCCTTAAACCTGGAGAGTTGGGACCCATGGAATGAGTACCATGGAGTATGACTTCAAAGGGTCTGCGTTTGCTCACCGAACCTCACCAATGCTATCAGCTTGAAGTGCCCAGCCTTATGTCTCACCCAGCTCTGGGTGTAGTTGTGGTAAATCCAGGTTGCATCACAAGCCCTGAATGAATTATTTAAGAATTGCTCTCTATTTCACTGTCATTGTGTTTTGTTTTTAAATTTATTTTGATAATGGGATTTATCGGATTTTCACTGCTGCGTTTAGGCCGATGTACAGACATTTGATTTCCTTATGGAGACATATAAATCCATGGGTTTTAAGATTCTTACTTGTCAGGTATATTCCCAGGCGTTGAATATGGGGTGTTGAGTCTATTTCGCTGAGCAAGGAGTAGGTCTTCTCTATTATATATTTGGCTTATGGAACGGTATCTGTGCTAATTTCAATCTCTGTTTTTATGCAGCACCCCAACTCACCTTTCCCCATAAGCAATCATAAGTTGGTTGTCTCAATTTGAGACCCATTTCTGTTTTGTAATTCAGTTCATGTGTAGCCAAGTTTACATTCCGTGTATTAGTCATATCTTATGATGTTTCTTTTTCTGTGTGACTTATTTCTCGTAGAATCATCGTACCTGAATCCACTCATTATGGCGCTACGGGCCTGATGACGTAGATTTCATTGCTGTGTGATATTCCATTGTACGTACGTAGCACTACTTCTTTATCCATTTTTTGCTTTCTCGGATATTTAACTTGTACCGTAGACGAGGTTCCTGTAAACGGAGCCGTCCCAAACTTTGGGGTGGCTGTGTGTTTTTGATTTTAATTTCCCTAAGCTATAGATCCATAATTGGAAGTGCCATAGGCTGTGTTGTTTTGTTTCCTACGTGTTTCAGGAAACACCATACACTTCTCCAGAGTGGCTGTTGGCAATTTACATCCTGCCCATCAGCATAACTAGGCTCCCTGTTCTCCATGACCTGTCCTGCCTTTCTGGATTTTACACTTTTTTCAGATGGCCCTTTTGACAGGGGGGCAGTGAGACTTCATTGTAGTGCAGATTTCCTTTACACGCTTGCTTGGTTGTCCAAAAAGTGCGTATGCGTTTTTTCCTGAATATATTCAGGAAAATACACATACGCCCTTTTTGGCCAAGTGCATCATTGTCGACATTCTGCCTCATTTCCTATGCTTTAAGTGCAATTCCAGTCTACCCCCTGAAATCGTTTTCCAGAAATTCTGCCCCGCTTTCAAGTCCTCTTCAAAGACTTACTTCAATACATTTTTGGACGATAGCTGTCATTCATAACTCTGCAGGTTTGTGAATTTCAGTGGCCCTGAGCTCCTTTCTTCAACTCACTTTCTTGTGAGCTGGCTGCAAAACCGCAGGATTGCTTCAGGCCCTAATCTGTTTCCGGCAGGGCACGCTGAGCCTTTGTTTAATTCGTCTTCCTGGTGGGAAATGGGCGTTCCATTTGCCCGTGCAGACACCTACAGGTAGTCTCTCATTGGTTCTCCCTATTCCTGTTCATCTTGCGCAGAAATTGCAAACTGTGCCAAACAGGAGTTTAAAGGCACTGACTCTCCAAGTGGGGAGAGTTTTAGTAAAGCGTCTGGAATGGTGAACCCGAGTACCAGGGTTCGAAAACTGAGATGCATTTGGAAACGTTTCCCAATCACACGGTGGACCATACTCTGGGTTTCCCATGCATGTTTTAGCTGAAGGAAGAATCCCTTAAACCTGGAGAGTTGGGACCCATGGAATGAGTACCATGCAGTATGACTTCAAAGGGTCTGCGTTTGCTCACCGAACCTCACCAATGCTATCAGCTTGAAGTGCCCAGCCTTATGTCTCACACAGCTCTGGTTGTAGATGTGGTAAATCCAGGTCGCATCACAAGCCCTGAATGAATTATTTAAGAATTGCTCTCTATTTCACTGTCCTTGTGTTTGTTTTTGTAATTCATTTTGATAATGGGATTTATCGGATTTTCTCTGCTGCATTCATGCCGCTGTACACACACTTGAGTCTCTTATGGAGACATATAAATCCATGGGTTTGAAGATACTTACTAGTCAGGTGTATTCCTAGGCGTTGAATATGGGGTGTTTAGTCCATTTCGTTGAGCAAGGGCTAGGTCTTGACTATTACATATTTGGCTTATGGAAAGGTATCTGTGCTAATTTCTATCTCTGGTTTTATGCAGCACCCCAACTCACATTTCCCCTTAAGCAAGCATAAGTTGGTTTTCTAAATTTGAGACCCTGTTCTGTTTTGTAATTCAGTTCATGTGTAGCCAAGTTTACATTCCGTGTATTAGTGATATCTTATGATGTTTCATTTTCTGTGTGACTTATTTCACTTAGAATCATCGTACGTGAATCCACTCATTATGCCGCGACGGGCCTGATGACATAGATTTCATTGGTGAGTGATATTCCTTTGTACGTACGTACCACACTTCTTTATCCATTTTTCGCTTTCTGGGATATTTAACTTGTACCGTAGACGAGGTTCTTGTAAACAGAGCCGTAAACAGAAACTTTGCGGTGGCTGTGTGTTTTTTATTTTAATTTCCCTAAGCTATAGGAAAATAAGTGGTAATGCCATAGGCTCCGTTGCTTTGTTTTTTAGGTTTTTGAGGAAACACCATACACATCTCCAGAGTGGCTGTTGGCAATTTACATCCCGCCCATCAGCATAACAAGGCTCCCTGTTCTCCATGGCCTGTGCTGCCTTTCTGGATTTTACACTTTTTTCAGATGGCCCTTTTGAACGGGGGGCAGTGAGACTTCATTGTAGTGCAGATTTCTTTAACATGCTTGCTTGGTTGGCCAAAAAGGGCGTATGGGTTTTTTCCTGAATATATTCAGGAAAAAACGCATACGCCCTTTTTGGCCAAGTGCATCATTGTCGACGTTCTGCCTCATTTCCCATGCTTTAAATGCAATTCCAGTCTACCCCCTGAAATCGTTTTCTTGCAATTCTGCCCCGCTTTCAAGTCCTCTTCGCAGCCTTCCTTCAATATATTTTTGGGTGATAGCTGTCATTTATAACTCTGCAGGTTTGTGATTTACAGTGTCCCTGAGCTCCTTTCTTCAACTCGCTTTCTTGTGAGCTGGCCACAAACCCGCAGGATTGCTTCAGGCCCTAATCTGGTTCCGGCACGGCATGCTGAGCCTTTGGTTAATTCCTCTTCCTGGTGGGAAATGAGCGTTAAATTTGCCCGTGCAGACACCTTCACACGAGTCTTCATGGTGCCACTTTGCCCCGGTTATCTCGATGGAGGTTGGAGTTGGAGGGCCTCCTCGCTCAAGGTCAGTGTGCCCATGGAGCCAACCCTGCAACTTCAGGGCATGGTTGGGTGTTAGGATCACCACGTTGGGTCCTTTTCCCTTAGGAGGGAGGTGGCCTTTTGGGCTGCTGATTTCCAGGTTTTCAGATACTGCCAGTATCTTGGCCAGATGTGGCGGTGGGCCAAGCCCCTTGGTGACCGTAGTTTATCCTACCTGGAGCGCATTCTTGCATTGTTCCATTTCAAGTGGTCCCAGGTTTTGCACTAATACTCCAATGGCGATTCACCGTTCACCAGGAATGTAAAGGTCAAAGGGTTTAGCTAAATTAGGGAGTTCCAGGGCAAGGGTCTGAATTGACTGCTCTTTCCATTCTTGAAAGGCCACTTCTGCATTCTATTCAAAAGGATCATCATCTTTTCCTTTCAGTGTTTCATATAGAGGCCCAGCTAGTAGACTGTAGTTAGGGATCCAGAAGCAGCAAACCCTGGCCTCCCCAGGAACCCCTAAGCTGTCTTCTAGTTTCAGAAATGGGTAAGGCTGTAAATTGTTTCTTCCCTTTCCTGGGATGGGCTTCTCCGACCTTCTGTGAGAATGAAGCCCAGGCAGGTCACCGTAGTCTGTGATATTTGAGCTTTGTCTTGGACAACTTGTATCCTTTATTGGCTTGGTAGTTCAGAGGTCTCCTTAGTAGGGCTGGCGATCAGAATGTCGTCTGCATATTGAAGGAGTGTTTCCTTTTCCAGAGGTAGAACTTTTAGTTCTTTAGCTGAGCTTTCCCCAAAGATGGTGTGGGAATTTTTGAACCCTTGGGGCAACACGGCCCGGAAGTATTGTTTTAGTTGTATGTTGAGTCCTGCCACTCACAAGCCAAAATTTCTTGTGACTCTGGGACTAATAGAATACAAAAGAAGGCATCATTGAAGACTAATACAGAATACCATGTCCTGGTGGTTGGTAGAATGACCAGCAGGGTGTAGGATTTAGGAACTACTGGAGGTATATCCTCGGTGGCTTCACTGACTGTCCTGACATCCTTTACCAGGACTCCAGCAGCCCATGGGGCTCTCGAGGTCAGGCCAATCCCAGGATATGGAGCTCACCTGGACAGGTACCCCACCCCCACCCCAGCCCATGGGGCTCTCGTGTTCAGGCCCCTCCCAGGATATGGGGTTCCCTGGGCAGGTTCCCCTGCAGCCCATGGGGCTCTCGTGGTCAGGCCCCTCCCAGGATACAGAGCTACCCTTACAGGTACCATGGCAGGGCTGGGAACACAGGAACCCTGCATATCGCCCTCATTGCAGAGCACTCCCAGCTCACCTGTCACTCAGATCTGACACAGAGCACCTCAGAGCAGGACTTGAACTAACAAACAGCAGCTCCGACAGGTCTGTGACCCTGGGCATCACTCTGTGTGGCCTCCCTCCACCTGGTCTTCCAGAGACTTCCACTGCACCCGGGGCACCAGGCCTCTGTCTCCACCCACCAGCCACCCCTCCTCTCCCTGACTCCTGGGTTCCTCTCATTAGGAGAGGGTTTTCTTGAAGTTGTCTCCCACTCATGGGCCAGATAATATAATTAGAAAACAAGCCAGAGCTGCAGCCCCTTGTCTATCCTGACTCTCAGGAGCCCACACCTGTTCCTTGGACCTGGCCGATTCAGCAAGTTCCAGTTTCTGCAACTGTGAGCCCCTGAGGGGTGATTATTGGCTGGCCTGGGAAGCCCGACCGTGCCGGCCAGCCCTCCCCAGGTGTGCCTGGGTTCAGATCAATATAAACACCGCTCCAGGCAGCAAGAGCCCCTGCAGCTGTGCCTGACGCCATTTTCTCTGCCCTGTCAGCAGTCTTGGGGCTGGACTGGTGGGAGGGAGTGAGAGGCCACGGCTTTGTGGGTGGCCCAGTGTGAGTGGGGCTCTGCTGGACTTTCTGCAGCAGTTGCCAAGATGCCACCTGCTAAAGAAGAGGATGTGTCACCCATACCTGCCGCTGGAATTTCTCCCTGGGCAGAGGTGAGTGAGGAAGAAAGCAGTGGGGGCCGGGACAGCAGGGGTATCTCAGGCAGGGAAATGGAAAGCTTCCAGAAGAGCACCCAGGGCCAGGACCATCCTGGCTGGCCTGCAGGCACCAAGTCGGCTGGCATGCTGTCACTCATGTGGCTCCATGGCCCTTCCTCTAGGCTTTCAAGTCCTTGTACATATTCAGGTGTTTTACCTGGGAAGGGTGGGAACATTTCAGCAGCAGCTGGCCTGGGGCTCAGCCCACGTTTACTCACAGATGCCTCGGCACGGTCCCCCAGCTTTGCAATGAGGACGCTTGTTGCGTGGGGCCTGCTGGCTGAATGGGAGATGATTCCCCACCACTGACCAACTTCAGAATTGTTTACAACTGGAGCAAGTGCCCTGATACGGTTTTCCTCTGTGTAACTGGTGGGTTCTGTTTTTTTTTCTTTTTTTCGTTTTTGGTTCAAGGTAGATTTTATTCCTCTTTTTTGTATTTACAGATATAAGCATGGAAATAATTTATTCATATAAATACATGTATGTGAAGGGAAGAATATTTTTTCTGTTTTACTTTTTGTAATTTGAATTTTATTTTATTTTTTTATACAGCAGGTTCTTTTTGGTTATCTATTTTATACATATAAATGTATACATGCCAATCCCAATCTCTCAACTCCTCCCACCACCACCCCCCAACAGCTTTCCCCCCTTGGTGTCCATACGTTTGTTGTCTACATCTGTTGCTCTATTTCTGCCTGGCAAAACGGTTCATCTGTACAATTTTTCTAGGTTCCACATATATGCATTAATAGACAAGATTTGTTTTTCTCTTTCTGACTTACTTCACTCTGTATGACAGTCTCTAGATCCATCAACGTCTCTACAAATGACCCAATTTCATTCCTTTTTATGGCTTAGTAATATTCCATTTTATATATGTACCACTTCTTTATGCATTCGTCTGTCTGTGGGCATTTAGGTTGCTTCCATTACCTGGATATTGTAAATAGTGATGCAATGAACATTGCGGTGAATGTCTCTTTTTGATTTATGGTTTTGTCTGGGTATATGCCCAGTAGTGGGATTGCTGTATCATATGGTAATTCTATTCTTAGTTTTATAAGAAACTCCATAATGTTCTCCACAGTGACTGTATCAATTTACATTCCCAACAATAGTGGAAGAGGGTTCCTTATCTCCACACCCTTTCCAGCATTTTTTGTTTGTAGATTTTCTGATGATGCCCATTCTAACAGGTGTGAGGTGATACACCATGGATGAGTCTATTTCGTTGAGCAAAGAGTAGGTCTTGTCTATTACATATTTGGCTTATGGAACGGTATGTGTGCTAATTTCAATCTCTGGTTTTATACAGCACCCCAACTCAACTTTCCCCTTAAGCAAGCATAAGTTTTTATCTAAATGTGAGACTCTGTTCGGCTTTGGAATTCAGTTTATGTGTAGCCAAGTTTACACTCTCTCTATTAGTGATATCTTATGATAATTATCTTTCTCTGTGTGACCTATTTCTCTTAGAATCATCATACTTAAATCCACTCAATTTGCTGCTACAGGCCTGATGACATTGATTTCATTGCTGAGTGATATTCCGTTGTACGTAAGTAGCACAACTCCTTTATCCATTTTTTTCTTTCTGGGATATTTAATTTGTACTGGACTCAAGGTTCTTGTAAACACAGCAGCCCTAAATTTGGTGTTGGCTGTGTCTTGTTGATTTTAATTTTCCTAAGCTATAGGGCCAAAAGTGGAAGTGCCCTAGGGTCTGTAGCTTTGTTTTTCAGATGTTTCAGGATACACCATAAACATCTCCAGAGTGTCTGTTGGCAATTTACATCCCGCCCATCAGCATAACAAGGCTCCCTGTTCTCCATGGCCTGTCCTGTGTTTCTGGTTTTTACACTTTTTTCAGATGGCCCTTTTGACGAATGGGAAATGAGACTTCATTGTAGTGCGGATTTCCATTTCTCGAGTGCTTGGTTGGCCAAAAAGGGCATATGTGTTTTTTCCTGAATATATTCAGGAAAAAATGTTTACGCACTTTTGTCCAAGTGCATCACTGTCAAAGATCTGCCGCTTTTCACATGCTTTAAATGCAATTCCAATCTACCTCCTGAAATATGATTCCTGCAATTCTGCCTCGTTTTCAAGTCCTCTTTGCAGACTTACTTCCATATAATTTTGCCAATAGCTGTCATTTATAACACTGCAGGTTTGTGAATTACAGTGCCCGTGATTTCCTTTCTTAACTCGTTTCCTTGAAAACTGGCCACAGAACCGCAGGTTTGCTTCAGGCCGTAATCAGGGTCCGGCACGGCACTCTGAGACTTTGGTTCATTCCACTTCCTGGTGGGAAATTAGAGTTAAATGTGCCCCTCCAGACACCTGCCTCACTCCTAGCCCCTTGGTGATGTGTGTCCTGTGGTTTGAGGCCACATGTGCTGGGTTCCTCACCTTTGGCTGATGTGGCCCCACTGGTGTGAGGACACTCCTGCCTGGTTCCCATCCCCTTGGTGATGTGGGCCCTCTGGTGAGAGTCTGATCCTGGTTGGGTTCCTCACACTTCTGTGAGGTGGGCCCTCTTCTCTGAGGTCACTCCTGCCTGGCTGGCACACCCCGCCTTGGCGACGTCGGCCCTCTGGTGGGATTTGGTGCCTGCTGGGTGTCTCCTCCCCTCGGTAATGAGGGCCCTCTGGCGTCAGACCCTAACTCCTGGGCTCCCAATATTTTCTGATATGCGCCCTGTGGTTCGAGTACACTCCTGCCAGGTTCCCAACCCCATGGGAATGTGGGCCTTCTGCTCTGAGGTCCCAACCGTGGGTTGCTCAGTTTCATGATGAGGGCCCTCTGCTGTGAGTTCTCTCCGGCCTGGATCCCATAGCCTCGCTGCTCCTGGCCACCTGCTGGGAGGTTCCAACTGCGGGATTCCTCACATTTTTTCTATGGGCCCTCTGTTTTGAGACTCCTCCTGCCTGCCTCACTCCCAGCCCCTTGGTGATGTGTGTCCTCTGGTTTGAGGCCACGTATGCTGGGTCCCTCGCCTTTCGATGATGTGGCCCCACTGGTGTGAGGACACTCCTGCCTGGTTCCTATCCCCTTGATGATGTGGGCCCTCTGGTGAGAGTCTGATCCTGGCTGGGTTCCTCACCCTTCTGTGAGGGGGGCCCTCTGCTGTGAGGTCACTCCTGCCTGGCTGGCACACCCCACCTGGGCAACATCGGCCCTCTTGTGGCAGTTGGAGCCTGCTGGGAACCTCCCCTCGGTGATGGGGGCCCTCTTGCCTCAGGCCCTAACTGCTGGGTACCCACATTTTCTGATACGTGCTAAGTGGTGCGAGGACACTCCTGCGAGGTTCCCATCCCCATGGGCATGTGGGCCTTCTGCTCTAAGGTCCCAACACCTGTGTTGTTCACCGTTTCATGATGTTGGCTCTCTGGTGTTAGTTCACCCAGGCCTAGATCCCATAGCCTCTGTGCTCTGAGCGGCCTGCTGGGAGGTTCCTACTGCTGGATTCCTTACCTTTTTTATTCTTTGGGTCCTGTGTTTTCATGCTCCTACTTCCTGACTCACTCCCAGCCCATTTGTGATGTAGGTCCTCTTGTTTAAGGCCACATGTACCAGTTTCCTCACCTTTATTGATGTGGCCCCACTGGTGTGAGGACACTCCTGCCTGGTTCCCATCCCCTTGGTGATGTGGGCCCTCTGGTGAGAGTCTGATCCTGTCTGGATTCCTCACACTTCTGTGAGGTGGGCCCTCTGCTGTGAGGTAACTCCTGCCTGGCTTGCTCCCATTGCCTTGGTGACGTCGGCCCTCTGGTGGCATTTGGAGCCTGCTGGTAGCCTCCTCTCCTCCGTGATGAGGGCCCTCTGGCGCCAGGCCATAACTGCTGGGTTCCCACATTTTCTGATACGTGCTAAGTTGTGCGAGGACACTCCTGCGAGGTTCCCATCCCCATGGGGATGTGGGCCTTCTGCTCTGAGGTCCCACTGGCTGGGTTGCTCACAGTTTCATGATGTGGGCCCTCTGCTGTGAGTTCACTGTGGCCTGGATCCCATAGACTCCATGCTCTGGGCCACCTGCTGGGAGGTTCAAACTGCTGGATTCCTCACATTTTTTATTCTGTGGGCCCTGTGTTGTTAGGCTACTCCTGCCTGCCTCACTCGGAGCACCTTGGAAATGTGGGTCCTCTGGTTTAGGCCACATGTGCTGGGTTCCTCACCTTTCTATAATGTGGCCACACTGGTGTGAGGACACTCCTGCCTTGTTCCGATCCCCTTGGTGATGTGGGCCCTCTGGTGAGAGTCTTATCCTGGCTGGGTTCCTCACCCTTCTGTGAGGTAGGCCCTCTGCTGTGAGGTCACTCCTGCCTGGCTGGCACACGTCAACGTGGCGACGTGGGCCCTCAGTTGGGAGTTGGTGCCTGCTGGGAGTCTCCTCCCCTCGGTAATGAGGGCCCTCTGGCGTCAGACCCTAACTCCTGGGCTCCCAAAATTTTCTGATGTGCGCCCTGTGGTGCGAGTACACTCCTGCCAGGATCCCAACCCCATGGGAATGTGGGCCTTCTGCTCTAAGGTCCCAACGGCTGGGTTGCTCATAGTTTCATGATGAGGGCCCTCTGTTTTGAGTTCAGTCAGGCCTGGATCCCATAGCCTCACTGCTCCTGGCCACCTGCTGGGAGGTTCCAACTGCGGGATCCCTCACCTTTTTTACGCTATGGGCCCTCTGTTTGGAGGCTCCTCCTGCCTGCCTCACTCCCAGCCCCTTGGTGATGTGTGTCCTGTAGTTTGAGGCCACGTGTGCTGGGTCCGTCACATTTCGGTGATGTGACCACACTGGTGTGAGAACACTCCTGCCTGGTTTCCATTCCCTTGGTGATGTGGGCCCTCCGGTGAGAGTCTGATCCTCTTTGGGTTCCTCACACTTTTGTGTGGTTGGCCCTCTGCTCTGAGGTCACTCCTGCCTGGCTGGCACACCCTGCATTGGCGACGTCGGCCTTCTGGTAGCAGTTGGAGCTTGCTGGGAGCCTCCTCTCCTCAGTGATGAGGGCCCTCTGGCGTCCGGCCCTAACTGCTGGGCTCCCCACCTTTTCTGATGTGTGCCCACTGGTGCGATGACACTCCTGCTTGGTTCCCTTCCCCATGGGGATGTGGGCCTTGTGCTCTGAGGTTACAACGGCTGGGTTGCTTACAGTATCACGATGAGGGCCCTCTGTTGTGAGTTCATCACTGCCTGGGTCCCATAGCCTCGGTGCTCTGGGCCGCCTGCTGGGATGTTCCAACTGCTGGATTCCTCACCTTTTTTATACAATGGGCCATGTGTTTTGAGGTTAATCCTGCCTGCCTCGCTCCGAGACCCATGGTGATGTGGGTCCTCTGGTTTGAGGCCACATGTGCTGGGTACCTCAACTTTCAATGATGTGGCCCCATGGGTGTGAGGACACTCCTGCCTGGTTCCCAGCCCCTTGCTTATGTGGGCACTCTGGTGAGAGTCTGATCTTGACTGGGTTCCTTACCCTTCTGTGAGGTGGGCCCTCTGATGTGAGGTCACTCCTGCCTGGATGGCTCATGTCGCCTTGGCGACGTAGGCCCTCTGTTGGCCACTGAAGCATGCTGGGAGCCTCCTACCCTCTTTAATAAGGGCCCTGGAAGAAACGCATATGCCCTTTTTGACCAAGTGCATCATTGTCGAGGTTCTGCCTCTTCTCCTATACTTTCAGAGGACTTCCCGTCTACCTCCTGAAATCGTATTCCTGGAATTCTGCCCCACGTTCAAGTCCTCTTTGCAGCCTTACTTCAATATATTTTTGGACGATAGCTGTCATTTATAACTCTGCAGGTTTGTGAATTACAGTGCCCCTGAGCTCCTTTCTTCAACTCGCTTTCTTGTGAGCTGGCCGCAAAACCGCAGGATTGCTTCAGGCCCTAATCTGGTTCCGACACGGCATGCTGAGCCTTTGGCTAATTCCTCTTCCTGGTGGGAAATGAGCGTTAAATTTGTTCGTGCAGACACCTACAGCTAATCTCTCATTGGTTCTCCCTATTCCTGTTCATCTTGTGCAGAAATTCCAAACTGTGCCAAACAGGAGGTTAAAGGCACTGACTCTCCAAGTGGGGAGAGTGTTAGTAAAGCGTCTGGAATGGTAAAACCGAGTACGAGGGGACGAAAACTGAGACGCATTTAAAACGTTTTCCCGGTCACACGGTGGACCATATTCTGGGTTGCCCATGCATGTTTTACCTGAAGGAAGAATCCCTTCAACCTGGAGAGTTGGGACCCATGGAATGGGTACCACACAGTATGACTTCAAAGGGTTGCCTTTGCTCACCGAACGTCACCAATGCTATCAGCCCGAAGTGTCCAGCCTTATGTCTCACTCAGCTCGGGGTGTAGATGTGGTAAATCCACGTTGCATCACAAGCCCTGAATGAATTATTTAAGAATTGCTCTCTATTTCACTGTCATTGTGTTTTGTTTTTGTAATTTATTTTGATAATGGGATTTATCGGATTTTCACTGCTGCGTTTATGCCGCTGTACACATGCTTGATTCTCTTATGGAGACATATAAATCCATGGGTTTTCAGATTCTTACTAGTCAGGTATATTCCTAGGCATTGAATATGGGGTGTTGAGTCCATTTCGTGGAGCAAGGAGTAGGTCCTGACTATTACATATTTGCTTATGGAAAGGTATCTGTGCTAATTTCAATCTCTGGTTTTATGCAGCACCACAACTCACCTTTCCCCTTAAGCAAGCATAAGTTGGTTTTCTAAATTTGAGACCCTTTTCTGTTTTGTAATTGAGTTCATGTGCAGCCATGTTTGCATTCCGTGTATTTGAGATATCTTATGGTGTTTCTTTTTCTGTGTGACTTAGTTAACTTAGAATGATCGTACCTGAATCCACTCATTATGCCGCAACGGGCCTCATGACATAGATTTCATTGCTGAGTGATATTCCATTGTACGTACGTACAACAACTTCTTTATCCATTTTTTGCTTTCTGGGATATTTCACTTGTACTGTAAATGAGGTTCTTGTAAGCAGAGCCGTCCAAAATTTATGGGTGGCTGTGTCTTTTTGATTTTAATTTCCCTAAGCTATAGAACCATAAGTGGAAGTGCCGTAGGCTCCGTTGCTTAGTTTTTTAGGTGTTTGAGGAAACACCATACACTTCTCCAGAGTGGCTGTTGGCAAGTTACATCCCGCCCATCAGCATAACAAGGCTCCCTGTTCTCCATGGCCTGTCCTGCCTTTCTGGATTTTTCACTTTTTTCAGATGTCCCTTTTGACAGGGGGGCAGTGAGACTTCATTGTAATGCAGATTTCTTTACAGGCTTGCTTGTTTGGCCAAAAAGGGCGTATGTGTTTTTTCTTGAATATATTCAGGAAAAAACGCATACGCCCTTTTTGACCAAGTGCATCATTGTCGACTTTCTGTCTCTTTCCTTATGCTTTAAATGCAATTCCAGTCTGCCCCTGAACTCGTTTTCCTGCAATTCTGCCCCGCTTTCAAGTCCTCTACGCAGCCTTACTTCAATACATTTTTGGACAATAGCTGACATTTATAACTCTGCAGGTTTGTGAATGACAGTGCGCCTGAGCTCCTTTCTTCTACTCGCTTTCTTGTGAGCTGGCCGCAAACCCGCAGGATTGCTTCATGCCCTAATCTGGTTCCGGCACAGCATGCTGATCCTTTGGTAAATTCCTCTTCCTGGTGGGAAATGAGTGTTATATTTGAACGTGCAGACACCTAGAGCTAGTCTCTCATTGGTTCTCCCTATTCTTGTTCATCTTGCGCAGAAATTGCAAACTGTGCCAAACAGGAGGTTAAAGGCACTGACTCTCTAAGTGGGGAGAGTGTTAGTAAACGTCTGGAATGGTGAACCCGAGTACCAGGGGACGAAAACTGAGATGAATTTGAAAACGTTTCCTGGTCACACAGTGCACAGTACTGTGGGTTTCCCATGCATGTTTTAGCTGAAGGAAGAATCCCTTAAACCTGGAGAGTTGGGACCCATGGAATGGGTACCATGCAGTATGACTTCAAAGGGTCTGCGTTTGCTCACCGAACCTCACCAATGATATCAGCCCGAAGTGTCCAGCCTTATGTCTCACACAGCTCTGGATGTACATGTGGTAAATCCAGGTTGCATCACAAGCCCTGAATGAATTATTTAAGAATTGCTCTCTATTTCACTGTCATTGTGTTTAGTTTTTGAAATTCATTTTGATAATGGGATTTATCGGATGTTCACTGCTGCGTTTAGGCCGCTGTACACACGCTTGATTTTCTTATGGAGACATATAAATCCATGGGTTTTAAGATTCTTACTTGTCAGGTATCTTCCCAGGCGTTGAATATGGGGTGTTGAGTCCATTTCATTGAGAAAGGCGTAGGGCTTGTCTATTATATATTTGGCTTATGGAACGGTATCTGTGCTAATTTCAATCTCTGGTTTTATGCAGCACCCCAACTCACCTTTCCCCATAAGCAAGCATAAGTTGGTTTTCTAAATTTGAGACCCTGTTCTGTTTTGTAATTCAGTTCATCTGCAGCCAAGTTTACATTCCGTGTATTAGTGATATCTTATGATATTTCTTTTTCTGTGTGACTTATTTCTCATAGAATCATCGTACCTGAATCCACTCATTAGGCTGCTACGGGCCTGATGACGTAGATTTCATTGCTGAGTGATATTCCATTGTACGTGCGTACCACAACATCTTTATGCATTTTTTGCTTTCTGGGATATTTAACTTGTACCGTAGACGAGGTTGTTGTAAACAGAGCCGTCCCAAATTTTGGGGTGGCTGTGTGTTTTTGATTTTAATTTCCCTAAGCTATAGGACCATAAGTGGAAGTGACATAGGCTGTGTTGCTTTCTTTCCTACGTGTTTCAGGATACACCATACATTTCTCCAGAGTGGTTGTTGGCAATTTACATCCCGACCATCAGCATGACAAGGCTCCCTGTTCTCCATGACCTGTCCTGCCCTTCTGGATTTTACACTTTTTTCAGATGGCCCTTTTGACCGGGGGGCAGTGAGACTTCATTGTAGTGCAGATTTCCTTTACACGCTTGCTTGGTTGGCCAAAAAGTGCGTATGCGTTTTTTCCTGAATATATTCAGGAAAAAACGCATACGCCCTTTTTGGCCAAGTGTATCATTGTCGACATTCTGCCTCTTTTCCTATGCTTTAAGTGCAATTCCAGTCTACCCCCTGAAATCGTTTTCCTGAAATTCTGCCCCGCTTTCAAGTCCTCTTCGAAGACTTACTTCAGTACATTTTTGGACGATAGCTGTCATTCATAACTCTGCAGGTTTGTGAATTACAGTGTCCCTGCGCTCCTTTCTTCAACTCGCTTTCTTGTGAGCTGTCCTTAAACTGCAGGATTACTTCAGGCCCTAATTTGTTTCTGGCAGGCCACGCTGAGCCTTTGTTTAATTCCTCATCCTGGTGGGAAATGTGCGTTCCATTTGCCCGTGAATACACCTACAGCTAGTCTCTCATTGATTCTCCATATTCCTGTTCATCTTGCGCAGAAATTGCAAACTGTGCCAAACAGGAGGTTAAAGGCACTGACTCTCCAAGTGGGGAGAGTGTTAGTAAAGCATCTGGAATGGTGAACCCGAGTCCCAGGTTTCGAAAATTGAGATGCATTTGAAAACGTTTCCCAATCACACGGTGGACCATACTCTGGGTTTCCCATGCATGTTTTAGCTGAAGGAAGAATCCCTTAAACCTGAAGAGTTGGGAACCATGGAATGGGTACCATGCAGTATGACTTCAAAGGGTCTGTGTTTGCTCACCGAACCTCACCAATGCTATCAGCCCGAAGTGTCCAGCCTTATGTCTCAGCCAGCTCTGGGAGTAGATGTGGTAAATCCAGGTTGCATCACAAGACTTGAATGAATTAATTAAGAATTGCTCTCTATTTCACTGTCATTGGGTTTTGTTTTTGAAATTTATTTTGGTAATGGGATTTATCGGATGTTCACTGCTGCGTTTAGGCCGCTGTACAAATGCTTGATTTCCTTAAGGAGACCTATAAATCCATGGGTTTTAAGATTCTTACTTGTCAGGTATCTTCCCAGGCGTTGAATATGGGGTGTTGAGTCCATTTCGTTGAGCAAGGAGTAGGTATTGTCTATTATATATTTGGCTTATGGAACGGTATCTGTGCTAATTTCAATCTCTGGTTTTCTGCAGCACCCCAACTCACCTTTCCCGTTAAGCAAGCATAAGTTGGTTTTCTAAATTTGAGACCCTGTTCTGTTTTGTAATTCAGTTCATGTGTAGCCAAGTTTACATTCCGTGTATTAGTGATAGCTAATGATGTTTCTTTTTCTGTGTGACTTATTTCTCGTAGAATCATCGTACCTGAATCCACTCATTATGCCGCTACGGGCCTGATGACGTAGATTTCATTGCTGAGTGATATTCCATTGTACGTGCGTACCACAACTTCTTTATCCATTTTTCACATTCTGGGATATTTTACTTGTACCGTAGACGAGGTTCTTGTAAACAGAGCCGTCCCAAACTTTGGGGTGGCTGTGTGTTTTTGATTTTAATTTCCCTAAGCTATAGGACCATAAGTGGAAGTGCCATAGGCTGTGTTGCTTTGTTTCCTACCTGTTTCAGGATACACCATACAATTCTCCAGAGTGGCTGTTGGCAATTTACAACCCGCCCATCAGCATAACAAGGCTCCCTGTTTTCCATGACCTGTCCTGCCTTTCTGGATTTTGCACTTTTTTCAGATGGCCCTTTTGACCGGGGGGCAGTGAGACTTCATTGTAGTTCGGATTTCCATTACACTCTTGCTTGGTTGGACAAAAAGGGCGTATGCGTTTTTTCCTGAATATATTCAGGAAAAAACGCATACGCCCTTTTTGGACAAGTGCATCATTGTCGACATTCTGCCTCTTTTCCTATGCGTTAAGTGCAATTCCAGTCTACCCCCTGAAATCGTTTTCCTGAAATTCTGCCCCGCTTTCAAGTTCTCTTCGAATCCTTACTTCAGTAGATTTTTGGACGATAGCTGTCATTCATAACTCTGCAGGTTTGTGAATTACAGTGCCCCTGATCTCCTTTTTTCAACTCGCTTTCTTGTGAGCTGGCCGCAAAACCGCAGGATTGCTTCAGGCCATAATCACTTTCCGGCAGGGCACGCTGAGCCTTTGGTTAATTCCTCTTCCTGGAGGGAAATGGGCGTTCCATTTGCCCGTGCAGACACCTACAGCTAGTCTCTCATTGCTTCTCCCTATTCCTGTTCATCTTGTGCAGAAATTGCAAACTGTGCCAAACAGGAGGTTAAAGGCACTGACTCTCCAAGTGGGGAGATTGTTAGTAAAGCGTCTGGAATGGTGAACCCGAGTACCAGGGGCGAAAACTGAGATGCATTTGAAAACGTTTCCCAGTCAAACGGTGGTCCATACTCTGGGTTTCCCATGCATGTTTTAGCTGAAGGAAGAATCCCTTACACCTGGAGAGTTGGGACCCATAGAATGGGTACCATGCAGTATGACTTCAAAGGGTCTGCATTGCTCACCGAAACTCACCAATGCTATCATCCCGAAGTGTTCGGCCTTATGTCTCACCCAGCTCTGGGTGTAGATGTGGTAAATCCAGGTTGCATCACAAGCCCTGAATGAATGATTTAAGAATTGCTCTCTATTTCACTGTCATTGTGTTTTGTTTTTGAAATTTATTTTGATAATGGGATTTATCGGATTTTCACTGCTATGTTTAGGCCGCTGTATACACGCTTGATTTCCTTAAGGAGACATATAAATCCATGGGTTTTAAGATTCTTACTTGTCAGGTATCTTCCCAGGCGTTGAATATGGGGTGTTGAGTCCATTTCGTTGAGCAAGGAGTAGGTCTTGTCTATTATATATTTGGCTTATGGAACAGTATCTGTGCTAATTTCAATCTCTGGTTTTATGCAGCACCCCAACTCACCTTTCCCCATAAGCAAGCATAAGTTGGTTTTCTAAATTTGAGACCCTGTTCTGTTTTGTAATTCAGTTCATGTGTAGCCAAGGTTACATTCAGTGTATTAGTGATATCTTATGATGTTTCTTTATCTGTTTGACTTATTTCTCGTAGAATCATCGTACCTGAATCCACTCATTATGCCGCTAAGGGTCTGATGACGTAGATTTCATTGCTGAGTGATATTCCATTGTACGTGCGTACCACAACTTCTTTATCCATTTTTTGCTTTCTCGGATATTTAACATGTACCGTAGACGAGGTTCTTGTAAACAGAGCCGTCCCAAATTTTCGGGTGGCTGTGTCTTTCTGATTTTAATATCCCTAAGCTATAGGACCATAAGTGGAAGTGCCATAGGCTGTGTTGCTTTGTTTCCTACCTGTTTCAGGAAACACCATAAACATCTTCAGAGTGGCTGTTGGCAATTTATATCCCGCCCATCAGCATAACAAGGCTCCCTGTTCTCCATGACCTGTCCTGCCTTTCTGGATTTTACACTTTTTTCAGATGGCCCTTTTGACCGGTGGGCAGTGAGACATCTTTGTAGTGCAGATTTCCTTTACACGCTTGCTTGGTTGGCCAAAAAGGGCGTATACGTTTTTTCCTGAATATATATATATTCAGGAAAAAACGCATACGCCCTTTTTGGCCAAGTGCATCATTGTCGACATTCTGCCTCTTTTCCTATGCTTTAAGTGCAATTCCAGCCTACCCCCTGAAATCTTTTTCCTGAAATTCTGCCCCGCTTTCAATTCCTCTCCGAAGACTTACTTCAATACATTTTTGGATGATAGCTGTCATTCATAACTCTGCAGGTTTGTGAATTGCAGTGCCCCTGAGCTCCTTTCTTCAACTCTTTTTCTTGTGAGCTGGCCGCAAAACCGCAGGATTGCTTCAGGCCATAATCTCTTTCCGGGTGGGAACGCTGAGCCTTTGTTTACTTCCTTTTCCTGTTCGGAAATGAGCGTTCCATTTGCCCGTGCAGGCACCTACAGCTAGTCTCTCATTGGTTCTCCCTATTCCTGTACATCTTGCGCAGAAATTGCAAACTGTGCCAAACAGGAGGTTAATGGCACTGACTCTCCAAGTGGGGAGAGTGTTAGTAAAGCGTCTGGAATGGTGAACCCGAGTACCAGGGGACGAAAACTGAGATGAATTTGAAAACGTTTCCTGGTCACACAGTGCACAGTACTGTGGGTTTCCCATGCATGTTTTAGCTGAAGGAAGAATCCCTTAAACCTGGAGAGTTGGGACCCATGGAATGGGTACCATGCAGTATGACTTCAAAGGGTCTGCGTTTGCTCACCGAACCTCACCAATGATATCAGCCCGAAGTGTCCAGCCTTATGTCTCACACAGCTCTGGATGTACATGTGGTAAATCCAGGTTGCATCACAAGCCCTGAATGAATTATTTAAGAATTGCTCTCTATTTCACTGTCATTGTGTTTTGTTTTTGAAATTCATTTTGATAATGGGATTTATCGGATGTTCACTGCTGCGTTTAGGCCGCTGTACACACGCTTGATTTTCTTATGGAGACATATAAATCCATGGGTTTTAAGATTCTTACTTGTCAGGTATCTTCCCAGGCATTGAATATGGGGTGTTGAGTCCATTTCGTTGAGAGAGGCGTAGGTCTTGTCTATTATATATTTGGCTTATGGAACGGTATCTGTGCTAATTTCAATCTCTGGTTTTATGCAGCACCCCAACTCACCTTTCCCCATAAGCAAGCATAAGTTGGTTTTCTAAATTTGAGACCCTGTTCTGTTTTGTAATTCAGTTCATCTGCAGCCAAGTTTACTTTCCGTGTATTAGTGATATCTTATGATATTTCTTTTTCTGTGTGACTTATTTGTCATAGAATCATCGTACCTGAATCCACTCATTAGGCTGCTACGGGCCTGATGACGTAGATTTCATTGCTGAGTGATATTCCATTGTACGTGCGTACCACAACATCTTTATGCATTTTTTGCTTTCTGGGATATTTAACTTGTACCGTAGACGAGGTTGTTGTAAACAGAGCCGTCCCAAACTTTGGGGTGGCTGTGTGTTTTTGATTTTAATTTCCCTAAGCTATAGGACCATAAGTGGAAGTGACATAGGCTGTGTTGCTTTCTTTCCTACGTGTTTCAGGATACACCATACATTTCTCCAGAGTGGTTGTTGGCAATTTACATCCCGACCATCAGCATGACAAGGCTCCCTGTTCTCCATGACCTGTCCTGCCCTTCTGGATTTTACACTTTTTTCAGATGGACCTTTTGACCGGGGGGCAGTGAGACTTCATTGTAGTGCAGATTTCCTTTACACGCTTGCTTGGTTGGCCAAAAAGTGCGTATGCGTTTTTTCCTGAATATATTCAGGAAAAAACGCATACGCCCTTTTTGGCCAAGTGTATCATTGTCGACATTCTGCCTCTTTTCCTATGCTTTAAGTGCAATTCCAGTCTACCCCCTGAAATCGTTTTCCTGAAATTCTGCCCCGCTTTCAAGTCCTCTTCGAAGACTTACTTCAGTACATTTTTGGACGATAGCTGTCATTCATAACACTGCAGGTTTGTGAATTACAGTGCCCCTGAGCTCCTTTCTTCAACTCGCTTTCTTGTGAGCTGGCCGCAAACCCGCAGGATTCCTTCAGGCCCTAATCTGTTTCTGGCAGGGCATGGTGAGCCTTTGGTTAATTCCTCTTCCTGGTGGGAAATGAGCGTTCCATTTGCCCGTGCAGACACCTACAGCTACTCTCTCATTGGTTCTCCCTATTCCTGTACATCTTGCGCAGAAATTGCAAACTGTGCCAAAGAGGAGGTTAAAGGCACTGACTCTCCAAGTGGGGAGAGTGTTAGTAAAGCGTCTGGAATGGTGAACCCGCGTAACAGGGGACGAAAACTGAGATGCATTTGAAAACGTTTCCCGGTCACACAGTGCACTGTACTGTGGGTTTCCCATGCATGTTTTAGCTGAAGGAAGAATCCCTTAAACCTGGAGAGTTGGGACCCATGGAATGGGTACCATGCAGTATGACTTCAAAGGGTCTGCGTCTGCTCACCGAACCTCACCAATGCTATCAGCCCGAAGTGTCCAGCCTTATGTCTCACCCAGATCTGGGTGTAGTTGTGGTAAATCCAGGTTGCATCACAAGCCCTGAATGAATTATTTAAGAATTGCTCTCTATTTCACTGTCATTGTGTTTTGTTTTTGAAATTTATTTTGATAATGGGATTTATCGGATTTTCACTGCTGCATTTAGGCCGCTGTACACACGCTTGATTTCCTTATGGAGACATATAAATCCATGGGTTTTAAGATTCTTACTTCTCAGGTATCTTGCCAGGCGTTGAATATGGGGGGTTGAGTCCATTTCGTTGAGCAAGTAGTAGGTCTTGTGTATAATATATTTGGCTTATGGAACGGTACCTGTGCTAATTTCAATCTCTGGTTTTATGCAGCACCCCAACTCACCTTTCCCCATAAGCAAGCATAAGTTGGTTTTCTAAATTTGAGACCCTGTTCTGTTTTGTAATTCAGTTTATGTGTAGCCAAGTTTACATTCCGTGTATTACTGATATATTATGATGTTTCTTTTTCTGTGTGACTTATTTCTCGTAGAATCATCGTACCTGAATCCACTCATTATACCGCTACGGGGCTGAAGACGTAGATTTAATTGCTGAATGATATTGCATTGTACGTGCGTACCAGAACTTCTTTATCCATTTTTTCCTTTCTCGGATATTTAACTTGTACCGTAGACAAGGTTCTTGTAAACAGAGCCATCCCAAACTTTGGGCTGGCTGTGTGTTTTTGATTTTAATTTCCCTAAGCTATAGGACCGTAAGTGGAAGTGACATAGGCTGTGTTGCTTTGTTTCCTACGTGTTTCAGGATACACCATACATTTCTCCAGAGTGGCTGTTGGCAACTTACATCCCGCCCATCAGCATAACAAGGCTCCCTGTTCTCCATGACCTGTCCTGCCTTTCTGGATTTTACACATTTTTCAGATGGCCCTTTTGACCGGGGGGCAGTCAGACTTCATTGTAGTGCAGATTTCCTTTACATGCTTGCTTGGTTGTCCAAAAAGGGCGTATGCGTTTTTTCCTGAATATATTCAGGAAAAAACGCATACGCCCTTTTTGGCCAAGTACATCATTGTCGACATTCTGACTCTTTTCCTATGCTTTAAGTGCAATTCCAGTCTACCCCCTGAAATCGTTTTCCTGAAATTCTGCCCCGCTTTCAAGTCCTCTTCGAAGACTTACTTCAATACATTTTTGGACGATAGCTGTCATTCATAACTCTGCAGGTTTGTGAATTGCAGTGTCCCTGAGCTCCTTTCTTCAACTCTCTTTCTTGTGAGCTGGCCGCAAACCCGCAGGATTGCTTCAGGCTCTAATCAGGTTCCGGCATGGCATGCTGAGCCTTTGGTTAATTCTTCTTCCTGGTGGGAAATGAGCATTAAATTTCCAGTGCAGACACCTACAGCTAGTCTCTCATTGGTTCTCCCTATTCCTGTTCATCTTGCGCAGAAATTGCAAACTGTGCCAAACAGGAGGTTAAAGGCACTGACTCTCCAAGTGGGGAGAGTGTTAGTAAAGGTCTGGAATGGTGAACCCGAGTAAAACGGGACGAAAACTGAGATGCATTTGAAAACGTTTCCTGGTCACACGGTGCACCATACTGTGTGTTTCCCATGCACGTTTTAGCTGAAGGAAGAATCCATTAAAACTGGAGAGTTGGGACCCATGGAATGGGCACCGTGCAGTATGACTTCAAAGGGTCTGCATTTGCTCATCGAACCTCACCAATGCTATCAGCCCGAAGTATCCAACCTTATGTCTCACTCAGCTCTGGGTGTAGATGTGGTAAATCCAGGTTGCATCACATGCCCTGAATGAATTATTTAAGAATTGCTCTCTATTTCACTGTCATTGTGTTTTGTTTTTGTAATTCATTTTGATAATGGGATTTATTGGATTTTCTCTGCTGCATTCATGCAGCTGTACACACGCTTGATTGTCTTACGGAGACATATCAATCCATGGGTTTGAAGATTCTTACTAGTCAGGTGTATTCCTAGGCGTTGAATATGAGGTGTTTAGTCCATTTCGTTGAGCAAGGGGTAGGTCTTGACTATTACATATTTGGCTTATGGAAAGGTATCTGTGCTAATTTCTATCTCTGCTTTTATGCAGCACCCCAACTCACTTTTCCCCTTAAGCAACCATAAGTTGGTTTTCTAAATTTGAGACCCTGTTCTGTTTTGTAATTCAGTTCATGTGTAGCCAAGTTTACATTCCGTGTATTAGTGATAACTTATGATGTTTCATTTTCTGTGTGACTTATTTCACTTAGAATCATCGTACCTGAATCCACTCATTATGCCGCGACGGGCCTGATGAAATAGATTTCATTGGTGAGTGATATTCATTTGTACGTACGTACCACACTTCTTTATCCATTTTTCGCTTTCTGGAATATTTAACTTGTTCCGTAGACAAGGTTCTTGTAAACAGAGCCGTCCGACACTTTGGGGTGGCTGTCTGTTTTTGATTTTAATTTCCGTGATCTGTAAGATTATAAGTGGAAGTGCCGTAGCCTCCGTTGCTTTGTTTCTTAGGTGTTTCAGGAAACACCATACACTTCTCCAGAGTGGCTGTTGGCATTTACATCCCGCCCATCAGCATAACAAGGCTCCCTGTTCTCCATGGCCTGTCCTGTGTTTCTGGTTTTTACAGTTTTTTCAGATGGCCCTTTTGACGAATGGGAAATGAGACTTCATTGTAGTGCAGATTTCCATTTCTCGAGTGCTTGGTTGGCCAAAAAGGGCATATGTGTTTTTTCCTGAATATATTCAGGAAAAAATGTTTATGCACTTTTGTCCAAGTGCATCACTGTCAAAGATCTGCCGCTTTTCACATGCTTTAAATGCAATTCCAATCTACCTCCTGAAATATGATTCCTGCAATTCTGCCTCGTTTTCAAGTCCTCTTTGCAGACTTACTTCCATATATTTTTGCCAATAGCTGTCATTTATAACTCTGCAGGTTTGTGAATTACAGTGCCCGTGATTTCCTTTCTTAACTCGTTTCCTTGAAAACTGGCCACAGAACCGCAGGTTTGCTTCAGGCCGTAATCAGGGTCCGGCACGGCACTCTGAGACTTTGGTTCATTCCACTTCCTGGTGGAAAATTAGAGTTAGTGTGCCCCTCCAGACACCTGCCTCACTCCTAGCCCCTTGGTGATGTGTGTCCTCTGGTTTGAGGCCACATGTGCTGTGTTCCTCACCTTTGGCTGATGTGGCCCCACTGGGGTGAGGACACTCCTGCCTGGTTCCCATCCCCTTGGTGATGTGGGCTCTCCGGTGAGAGTCTGATCCTGGTTGGGTTCCTCACACTTCTGTGAGGTGGGCCCTCTTCTCTGAGGTCACTCCTGCCTGGCTGGCACACCCCGCCTTGGCGACGTCGGCCCTCTGGTGGGATTTGGTGCCTGCTGGGTGTCTCCTCCCCTCGGTAATGAGGGCCCTCTGGCGTCAGGCCCTAACTCCTGGGCTCCCAATATTTTCTGATATGCACCCTGTGGTTCGAGTACACTCCTGCCAGGTTCCCAACCCCATGGGAATGTGGGCCTTCTGCTCTGAGGTCCCAACTGTGGGTTGCTCAGTTTCATGATGAGAGCCCTCTGCTGTGAGTTCTCTCCGGCCTGGATCCCATAGCCTCGCTGCTCCTGGCCACCTGCTGGGAGGTTCCAACTGCGGGATTCCTCACATTTTTTCTATGGGCCCTCTGTTTTGAGACTCCTCCTGCCTGCCTCACTCCCAGCCCCTTGGTGATGTGTGTCCTCTGGTTTGAGGCCACGTATGCTGGGTCCCTCGCCTTTCGATGATGTGGCCCCACTGGTGTGAGGACACTCCTGCCTGGTTCCTATCCCCTTGATGATGTGGGCCCTCTGGTGAGAGTCTGATCCTGGCTGGGTTCCTCACCCTTCTGTGAGGTGGGCCCTCTGCTGTGAGGTCACTCCTGCCTGGCTGGCACAACCCACCTGGGCAACATCGGCCCTCTTGTGGCAGTTGGAGCCTGCTGGGAACCTCCCCTCGGTGATGGGGGCCCTGTTGCTTCAGGCCCTAACTGCTGGGTACCCACATTTTCTGATACGTGCTAAGTGGTGCGAGGACACTCCTGCGAGGTTCCCATCCCCATGGGCATGTGGGCCTTCTGCTCTAAGGTCCCAACACCTGTGTTGTTCACCGTTTCATGATGTTGGCTCTCTGGTGTTAGTTCACTCAGGCCTAGATCCCATAGACTCTGTGCTCTGAGCGGCCTGCTGGGAGGTTCCTACTGCTGGATTCCTTACCTTTTTATTCTTTGGGTCCTGTGTTTTCATGCTCCTACTTCCTGACTCACTCCCAGCCCATTTGTGATGTAGGTCCTCTGTTTTAAGGCCACTTGTACCGGTTTCCTCACCTTTATTGATGTGGTCCCACTGGTGTGAGGACACTCCTGCCTGGTTCCCATCCCCTTGGTGATGGGGGCCCTCTGGTGAGAGTCTGATCCTGTCTGGATTCCTCACACTTCTGGGAGGTGGGCCCTCTGCTGTGAGGTCACTCCTGCCTGGCTGGCACACGTCACGTTGGCGATGTGGGCCCTCAGTTGGGAGTTGGTGCCTGCTGGGAGTCTCCTCCCCTCGGTAATGAGGGCTCTCTGGCGTCAGGCCCTAACTCATGGGCTCCCAAAATTTTCTGATGTGCGCCCTGTCGTGCGAGTACACTCCAGCCAGGGTCCCCTCCCCATGGGGATGTGGGCTTTCTGCTCTGAGGTCCCAACGGCTGGGTTGCTCACAGTGGTAGAATGTGGGCCCTCTGCTGTGAGTTCACTTCGGCATGGATCCCATAGCCTCGGTGCTCTGGGCCACCTGCTTGGAGCTTCCAACTGCGGGGTTCCTCACCTTTTTTATTCTATGGGCGCTCTGTTGTGAGTCTCCTCCTGCATGCCTCACTCCCAGCCCTTTCGTGATGTGTGTCCCCTTGTTTGAGGCCACATGTGCTGTGTTCCTCACCTTTCGCTGATGTGGCCCCACTGGTGTGAGGACACTCCTGCCTGGTTTCCATCCCCTTGGTGATGTGGGCGCTCTGGTTAGAGTCTGATCCTGTTTGGGCTCCTCACACTTCTGTGAGGTGGGCCCTCTGCTGTGAGGTAACTCCTGCCTGGCTTGCTCCCGTTCCATTGGTGACGTCGGCCCTCTGGTGGCATTTGGAGCCTGCTGGTAGCCTCCTCTCCTCCATGATGAGGGCCCTCTGGCGTCAGGCCATAACTGCTGGGTTCCCACATTTTCTGATACGTGCTAAGTTGTGCGACGACACTCCTGCGAGGTTCCCATCCCCATGGGGATGTGAGCCTTCTGCTCTGAGGTCCCACTGGCTGGGTTGCTCACAGTTTCATGATGTGGGCCCTCTGCTGTGAGTTCACTGTGGCCTGGATCCCATAGACTCCATGCCCTGGGCCACCTGCTGGGAGGTTCAAACTGCTGGATTCCTCACATTTTTTATACTGTGGGCCCTGTGTTGTTAGGCTATTCCTGCCTGCCTCACTCGGAGCACCTTGGAAATGTGGGTCCTCTGGTTTAGGCCACATGTGCTGGGTTCCTCACCTTTCTATAATGTGGCCACACTGGTGTGAGGACACTCCTGCCTTGTTCCGATCCCCTTGGTGATGTGGGCCCTCTGGTGAGAGTCTTATCCTGGCTGGGTTCCTCACCCTTCTGTGAGGTAGGCCCTCTGCTGTGAGGTCACTCCTGCCTGGCTGGCACACGTCAACTTCGCGACGTGGTCCCTTAGTTGGGAGTTGGTGCCTGCTGGGAGTCTCCTCCCCTCGGTAATGAGGGCCCTGTGGCGTCAGACCCTAACTCCTGGGCTCCCAATATTTTCTGATGTGCGCCCTGTGGTGCGAGTACACTCCTGCCAGGATCCCAACCCCATGGGAATGTGGGTCTTCTGCTCTGAGGTCCCAATGATACGTTGCTCAGTTTCATGATGAGGGCCCTCTGGTGTGAGTTCACTCCGGCATGGACCCCATAGCCTCGCTGCTGCAGGCCACCTGTGGGGAGGTTCCCACTGCGGGATTCCTCACCTTTTTCCTTCTATGGGCCCTCTGTTTTGAGACTCCTCCTGCCTGCCTCACTCCCAGCCCCTTGGTGATGTGTGTCCTCTGGTTTGAGGCCACGTGTGCTGGGTCCCTCACCTTTCGATGATGTGGCCCCACTGGTGTGAGGACACTCCTGCCTGGTTCCTATCCCCTTGGTGATGTGGGCCCTCTGGTGAGAGTCTGATCCTGGCTGGGTTCCTCCCACTTCTGTGAGGTGGGCCCTCTGCTGTGAGGTCACTCCTGCCTGGCTGGCACACCCCGCCTTGGCAATGTCGGCCCTCTTGTGGCAGTTGGAGCCTGCTCGGAGCCTCCTCCCCTCGGTGATGAGGGCCCTCTGGCGTCAGGCCCTAACTGCTGGGTACCCACATTTTCTGATACGTGCTAAGTGGTGCGAGGACACTCGTGCCATGTTCCCAACCCCATGGGGATGTGGGCCTTCTGCTCTGAGGTCCCAACGGCTGGGTTGCTCACAGTTTCATGATGTGGGCCCTCTGCTGTGAGTTCACTGCGGCCTGGATCGCATAGACTCGGTGCTCTGGGCCAACTTCTGGGAGGTTCCCACTGCAGGATTCCTCAGCTTTTTTATTCTATTGGCCCTGTGTTGTGAGGCTACTCCTGCCTGCCTCACTCCGAGCCCCTTGGAGATCTGGATCCTCTGGTTTAGGCCACATGTGCTGGGTTCCTCACCTTTCTATGATGTGGCCACCCTGGTGTGAAGACAGTCCTGCCTGCTTCTGATGCCCTTGGTGATGTGGGCCCTCTGGTGAGAGTCTTACCCTGGCTGGGTTCCTCACCATTCTGTGAGGTAGGCCCTCAGCTGTGAGGTCACTCCTGCCTGGCTGTTGCACGTCACCTTGGCAACATGGGCCCTCAGTTGGGAGTTGGTGCCTGCTTGGGGTCTCCTCCCCTTGGTAATGAGGGCCCTCTGGCGTCAGGCCTTAACTCCTGGGCTCCCAAAATTTTCTGATGTGCGCCCTGTGGTGCGAGTACACTCCTGCCAGGATCCCAACCACATGGGAATGTGGGCCTTCTGCTCTGAGGTCCCAACGGCTGGGTTGCTCACAGTTTCATAATGAGGGCCCTCTGTTTTGAGTTCAGTCAGGCCTGGATCCCATAGCCTCGCTGCTCCTGACCACCTGCTGGGAGGTTCCAACTGCGGGATTCCTCACCTTTTTTATGCTATGGGCCCTCTGTTTGGAGGCTCCTCCTGCCTGCCTCACTCCCAGCCCCTTGGTGATGTGTGTCCTGTAGTTTGAGGCCACGTGTGCTGGGTCCGTCACATTTCGGTGATGTGACCTCACTGGTGTGAGAACACTCCTGCCTGGTTTCCATTCCCTTGGTGATGTGGGCCCTCCGGTGAGAGTCTGATCCTCTTTGGGTTCCTCACACTTTTGTGTGGTTGGCCCTCTGCTCTGAGGTCACTCCTGCCTGGCTGGCACACCCTGCATTGGCGATGTCGGCCTTCTGGTAGCAGTTGGAGCTTGCTGGGAGCCTCCTCTCCTCAGTGATGAGGGCCCTCTGGCGTCCGGCCCTAACTGCTGGGCTCCCCACCTTTTCTGATATGTGCCCACTGGTGCGATGACACTCCTGCTTGGTTCCCTTCCCCATGGGGATGTGGGCCTTGTGCTCTGAGGTTACAACGGCTGGGTTGCTTACAGTATCACAATGAGGGCCCTCTGTTGTGAGTTCATCACTGCCTGGATCCCATAGCCTCAGTGCTCTGGGCCGCCTGCTGGGATGTTCCAACTGCTGGATTCCTCACCTTTTTTATACAATGGGCCATGTGTTTTGAAGTTAATCCTGCCTGCCTCGCTCCGAGACCCATGGTGATGTGGGTCCTCTGGTTTGAGGCCACATGTGCTCGGTACCTCAACTTTCGATGATGTGCCCCACGGGTGTGAGGACACTCCTGCCTGGTCCCCAGCCCCTTGCTTATGTGGGCACTCTGGTGAGAGTCTGATCTTGACTGGGTTCCTAACCCTTCTGTGAGGTGGGCCCTCTGATGTGAGGTCACTCCTGCCTGGATGGCTCATGTCACCTTGGCGACGTAGGCCCTCTGTTGGCCACTGAAGCATGCTGGGAGCCTCCTACCCTCTTTAATAAGGGCCCTGGAAGAAACGCATATGCCCTTTTTGACCAAGTGCATCATTGTCGAGGTTCTGCCTCTTCTCCTATACTTTCAGAGGACTTCCCGTCTACCTCCTGAAATCGTATTCCTGGAATTCTGCCCCGCGTTCAAGTCCTCTTTGCAGCCTTACTTCAATATATTTTTGGACGATAGCTGTCATTTATAACTCTGCAGGTTTGTGAATTACAGTGCCCCTGAGCTCCTTTCTTCAACTCGCTTTCTTGTGAGCTGGCTGCAAAACCGCAGGATTGCTTCAGGCCCTAATCTGGTTCCGGCACGGCATGCTGAGCCTTTGGCTAATTCCTCTTCCTGGTGGGAAATGAGCGTTAAATTTGATCGTGCAGACACCTACAGCTAATCTCTCATTGGTTCTCCCGATTCCTGTTCATCTTGCGCAGAAATTCCAAACTGTGCCAAACAGGAGTTTAAAGGCACTGACTCTCCAAGTGGGGAGAGTGTTAGTAAAGCGTCTGGAATGGTAAAACCGAGTACGAGGCGACGAAAACTGAGACGCATTTAAAAAGTTTTCCCGGTCACACGGTGGACCATATTCTGGGTTTCCCATGCATGTTTTAGCTGAAGGAAGAATCCCTTAAACCTGGAGAGTTGGGACCCATGGAATGGGTACCATGCAGTATGACTTCAAAGAGTCTGCGTTTGCTCAACGAACCTCACCAATGCTATCAGCCCGAAGTGTCCAGGCTTATGTCTCACCCAGCTCTGGATGTTGATGTGGTAAATCCAGGTTGCATCACAAGCCCTGAATGAATGATTTAAGAATTGCTCTCTATTTCACTGTCATTGTGTTTTGTTTTTGAAATTTATTTTGATAATGGGATTTATCGGATGTTCACTGCTGCGTTTAGGCCGCTGTACACACACTTGATTTCCTTATGGAGACATATAAATCCATGGGTTTTAAGATTCTTACTTGTCAGGTATCTTCCCAGGCGTTGAATATGGGGTGTTGAGTCCATTTCGTTGAGCAAGGAGTAGGTCTTTTCTGTTATATATTTGGCTTATGGAAAGGTATCTGTGCTAATTTCAATCACTGGTTTTATGCAGCACCCCAACTCACCTTTCCCCATAAGCAAGCATAAGTTGGTTTTCTCAATTTGAGACCGTGTTCTGTTTTGTAATTCAGTTCATGTGTAGTCAAGTTTACATTCCGTGTATTAGTTATAACTTATGATGTTTCGTTTTCTGTGTGACTTATTTCTCGTAGAATCATCGTACCTGAATCCACTCATTATGCCGCTATGTGCCTGATGACGTAGATTTCATTGCTCAGTGATATTCCATTGTACGTGCGTACCACAACATCTTTATCCATTTTTTGCTTTCTCGGATATTTAACTTGTACCGTAGACGAGGTTCTTGTTAACAGAGCCATCCCAAACATTGGGGTGGCTGTGTCTTTTTGATTTTAATTTCCCTAAGCTATAGGACCATAAGTGGAAGTGCCATAGGCTGTGTTGCTTTGTTTCCTACGTGTTTCAGGAAACACCATACACTTCTCCAGAGTGGCTGTTGGCAATTTCCATCCCGCCAATCAGCATAGCAAGGCTCCCTGTTCTCCATGACTGTCCTGCCTTTCTGGATTTTACACTTTTTTCAGATGGCCCTTTTGACCGGGGGGCAGTGAGACTTCATTGTAGTGCAGATTTCCTTTACACGCTTGCTTGGTTGGCCAAAAAGGGCGTATGCGTTTTTTCCTGAATATATTCAGGAAAAAACGCATACGCACTTTTTGGCCAAGTGCATCATTGTCAACATTCTGCCTCTTTTCCTATGCTTTAAGTGCAATTCCAGTCTACCCCCTGAAATCGTTTTCCTTAAATTCTGCCCCGCTTTCAAGTCCTCTTCGAATCCTTACTTCAGTACATTTTTGGACGATAGCTGTCATTCATAACTCTGCAGGTTTGTGAATTACAGTGCCCCTGAGCTCCTTTTTTCAACTCGCTTTCTTGTGAGCTGGCCGCAAAACGCAGGATTGCTTCAGGCCATAATCTATTTCCGGCAGGGCATGCTGAGCCTTTGGTTAATTCCTCTTCCTGGTGGGAAATGAGCGTTCCACTTCCTTGTGCAGACACCTACAGCTAGTCTCTCATTGGTTCTCCCTATTCCTGTTCATCTTGCGCAGAAATTGCAAACTATGCCAAACAGGAGGTTAAAGGCACTGACTCTCCAAGTGGGGAGAGTGTTAGTAAAGCGTCTGGAATGGTGAACCCGAGTACCAGGGGACGAAAACTGAGATGCATTTGAAAACGTTTCCAAATCACACGGTGGACCATACTCTGGGTTTCCCATGCATGTTTTACCTGAAGGAAGAATCCCTTAAACATGGAGAGTTGGGACCCATGGAATGGATACCATGCAGGATGACTTCAAAGGGTCTGCGTTTGCTCACTGAACCTCACCAATGCTATCAGCCCGAAGTGTCCAGCCTTATGACTCACCCAGCTCTGGGTGTAGATGTGGTAAATCCAGGTTGCATCACAAGCCCTGAATGAATTATTTAAGAATTGCTCTCTATTTCACTGTCATTGTGTTTTGTTTTTGAAATTTATTTTGATAATGGGATTTATCGGATTTTCACTGCTGCGTTTAGGCCGCTGTACACTCGCTTGATTCCCTTGTGGAGACATATAAATCCATGGGTTTTAAGATTCTTACTTGTCAGGTATCTTCCCAGGCGTTGAATATGGGGTGTTGAGTCCATTTCGTTGAGCAAGGAGTAGGTCTTGTCTATTATATATTTGGCTTATGGAAAGGTATCTGTGCTAATTTCAATCTCTGGTTTTATGCAGCACCCCAACTCACTTTTCCCCATAAGCAAGCATAAGTTGGTGTGCTAAATTTGAGACCCTGTTCTGTTTTGTAATTCAGTTCATGTGTCGCCAAGTTTACATTCCATGTATTAGTCATATCTTATGATGTTTCTTTTTCTGTGTGACTTATTTCTCGTAGAATCATCATACCTGAATCCACTCATTATGCTGCTATGGGCCTGATGACGTAGATTTCATTGCTGAGCGATATTCCATTGTATGTTCGTATGACAACTGCTTTATCCATTTTTTGCTTTCTCAGATATTTAACTTGTACCGTAGACGAGGTTCTTGTAAACCGAGCTTCCCAAATGTTGGGGTGGCTGTGTGTTTTTGATTTTAATTTCCCTAAGCTATAGGACCATAAGTGGAAGTGCCATAGGCTGTGTTGCTTTGTTTCCTACGTGTTTCAGGAAACACCATACACTTCACCAGAGTGGCTGTTGGCAATTTACATCACGCCCATCAGCATAACAAGGCTCCCTGTTCTCCATGACCTGTCGTGCCTTTCTGGATTTTACACATTTTTCAGATGGCCCTTTTGACCGGGGGGCAGTCAGACTTCATTGTAGTGCAGATTTCCTTTACACGCTTGCTTGGTTGGCCAAAAAGGGCGTATGCGTTTATACCTGAATATATTCAGGAAAAACTGCATACGCCCTTTTTGGCCAAGTGCATCATTGTTGACATTCTGCCTCTTTTCCTATGCTTTAAGTGCAATTCCAGTCTACCCCCTGAAATCGTTTTCCTGAAATTCTGCCCCGCTTTCAAGTCCTCTTCGAAGACTTACTTCAATACATTTTAGGACGATAGCTGTCATTCATAACTCTGCATGTTTGTGAATTACAGTGCCCCTGAGCTACATTCTTCAACTCGCTTTCTTGTGAGCTGGCCGCAAAACCGCAGGATTGCTTCAGGCCCTAATCTGTTTCCGGCAGGGCACGCTGAGCCTTTGGTTAATTCCTCTTCCTGGTGGGAAATGAGTGTTCCATTTGCCCGTGCAGACACCTACATCTAGTCTCTCATTGGTTCTCCCTATTCCTGTTCATCTTGCGCAGAAATTGCAAACTGTGCCAAACAGGAGGTTAAAGGCACTGACTCTCCAAGTGGGGAGAGTGTTAGTAAAGCGTCCGGAATGGTGAACCCCAGTACCAGGGTTCGAAAACTGAGATGCATTTGAAAACGTTTCCCAATCACACAGTGGACCATTCTGTGGGTTTCCCATGCATGTTTTAGCTGAAGGAAGAATCCCTTAAACCTGGAGAGTTGGGACCCATGGAATGGGTACCATGCAGTATGACTTCAAAGAGTCTGCGTTTGCTCAACGAACCTCACCAATGCTATCAGCCCGAAGTGTCCAGGCTTATGTCTCACCCAGCTCTGGATGTTGATGTGGTAAATCCAGGTTGCATCACAAGCCCTGAATGAATGATTTAAGAATTGCTCTCTATTTCACTGTCATTGTGTTTTGTTTTTGAAATTTATTTTGATAATGGGATTTATCGGATGTTCACTGCTGCGTTTAGGCCGCTGTACACACACTTGATTTCCTTATGGAGACATATAAATCCATGGGTTTTAAGATTCTTACTTGTCAGGTATCTTCCCAGGCGTTGAATATGGGGTGTTGAGTCCATTTCGTTGAGCAAGGAGTAGGTCTTTTCTGTTATATATTTGGCTTATGGAAAGGTATCTGTGCTAATTTCAATCACTGGTTTTATGCAGCACCCCAACTCACCTTTCCCCATAAGCAAGCATAAGTTGGTTTTCTCAATTTGAGACCGTGTTCTGTTTTGTAATTCAGTTCATGTGTAGTCAAGTTTACATTCCGTGTATTAGTTATAACTTATGATGTTTCGTTTTCTGTGTGACTTATTTCTCGTAGAATCATCGTACCTGAATCCACTCATTATGCCGCTATGTGCCTGATGACGTAGATTTCATTGCTCAGTGATATTCCATTGTACGTGCGTACCACAACATCTTTATCCATTTTTTGCTTTCTCGGATATTTAACTTGTACCGTAGACGAGGTTCTTGTTAACAGAGCCATCCCAAACATTGGGGTGGCTGTGTCTTTTTGATTTTAATTTCCCTAAGCTATAGGACCATAAGTGGAAGTGCCATAGGCTGTGTTGCTTTGTTTCCTACGTGTTTCAGGAAACACCATACACTTCTCCAGAGTGGCTGTTGGCAATTTCCATCCCGCCAATCAGCATAGCAAGGCTCCCTGTTCTCCATGACTGTCCTGCCTTTCTGGATTTTACACTTTTTTCAGATGGCCCTTTTGACCGGGGGGCAGTGAGACTTCATTGTAGTGCAGATTTCCTTTACACGCTTGCTTGGTTGGCCAAAAAGGGCGTATGCGTTTTTTCCTGAATATATTCAGGAAAAAACGCATACGCACTTTTTGGCCAAGTGCATCATTGTCAACATTCTGCCTCTTTTCCTATGCTTTAAGTGCAATTCCAGTCTACCCCCTGAAATCGTTTTCCTTAAATTCTGCCCCGCTTTCAAGTCCTCTTCGAATCCTTACTTCAGTACATTTTTGGACGATAGCTGTCATTCATAACTCTGCAGGTTTGTGAATTACAGTGCCCCTGAGCTCCTTTTTTCAACTCGCTTTCTTGTGAGCTGGCCGCAAAACGCAGGATTGCTTCAGGCCATAATCTATTTCCGGCAGGGCATGCTGAGCCTTTGGTTAATTCCTCTTCCTGGTGGGAAATGAGCGTTCCACTTCCTTGTGCAGACACCTACAGCTAGTCTCTCATTGGTTCTCCCTATTCCTGTTCATCTTGCGCAGAAATTGCAAACTATGCCAAACAGGAGGTTAAAGGCACTGACTCTCCAAGTGGGGAGAGTGTTAGTAAAGCGTCTGGAATGGTGAACCCGAGTACCAGGGGACGAAAACTGAGATGCATTTGAAAACGTTTCCAAATCACACGGTGGACCATACTCTGGGTTTCCCATGCATGTTTTACCTGAAGGAAGAATCCCTTAAACATGGAGAGTTGGGACCCATGGAATGGATACCATGCAGGATGACTTCAAAGGGTCTGCGTTTGCTCACTGAACCTCACCAATGCTATCAGCCCGAAGTGTCCAGCCTTATGACTCACCCAGCTCTGGGTGTAGATGTGGTAAATCCAGGTTGCATCACAAGCCCTGAATGAATTATTTAAGAATTGCTCTCTATTTCACTGTCATTGTGTTTTGTTTTTGAAATTTATTTTGATAATGGGATTTATCGGATTTTCACTGCTGCGTTTAGGCCGCTGTACACTCGCTTGATTCCCTTGTGGAGACATATAAATCCATGGGTTTTAAGATTCTTACTTGTCAGGTATCTTCCCAGGCGTTGAATATGGGGTGTTGAGTCCATTTCGTTGAGCAAGGAGTAGGTCTTGTCTATTATATATTTGGCTTATGGAAAGGTATCTGTGCTAATTTCAATCTCTGGTTTTATGCAGCACCCCAACTCACTTTTCCCCATAAGCAAGCATAAGTTGGTGTGCTAAATTTGAGACCCTGTTCTGTTTTGTAATTCAGTTCATGTGTCGCCAAGTTTACATTCCATGTATTAGTCATATCTTATGATGTTTCTTTTTCTGTGTGACTTATTTCTCGTAGAATCATCATACCTGAATCCACTCATTATGCTGCTATGGGCCTGATGACGTAGATTTCATTGCTGAGCGATATTCCATTGTATGTTCGTATGACAACTGCTTTATCCATTTTTTGCTTTCTCAGATATTTAACTTGTACCGTAGACGAGGTTCTTGTAAACCGAGCTTCCCAAATTTTGGGGTGGCTGTGTGTTTTTGATTTTAATTTCCCTAAGCTATAGGACCATAAGTGGAAGTGCCATAGGCTGTGTTGCTTTGTTTCCTACGTGTTTCAGGAAACACCATACACTTCACCAGAGTGGCTGTTGGCAATTTACATCACGCCCATCAGCATAACAAGGCTCCCTGTTCTCCATGACCTGTCGTGCCTTTCTGGATTTTACACATTTTTCAGATGGCCCTTTTGACCGGGGGGCAGTCAGACTTCATTGTAGTGCAGATTTCCTTTACACGCTTGCTTGGTTGGCCAAAAAGGGCGTATGCGTTTATACCTGAATATATTCAGGAAAAACTGCATACGCCCTTTTTGGCCAAGTGCATCATTGTTGACATTCTGCCTCTTTTCCTATGCTTTAAGTGCAATTCCAGTCTACCCCCTGAAATCGTTTTCCTGAAATTCTGCCCCGCTTTCAAGTCCTCTTCGAAGACTTACTTCAATACATTTTAGGACGATAGCTGTCATTCATAACTCTGCATGTTTGTGAATTACAGTGCCCCTGAGCTACATTCTTCAACTCGCTTTCTTGTGAGCTGGCCGCAAAACCGCAGGATTGCTTCAGGCCCTAATCTGTTTCCGGCAGGGCACGCTGAGCCTTTGGTTAATTCCTCTTCCTGGTGGGAAATGAGTGTTCCATTTGCCCGTGCAGACACCTACATCTAGTCTCTCATTGGTTCTCCCTATTCCTGTTCATCTTGCGCAGAAATTGCAAACTGTGCCAAACAGGAGGTTAAAGGCACTGACTCTCCAAGTGGGGAGAGTGTTAGTAAAGCGTCCGGAATGGTGAACCCCAGTACCAGGGTTCGAAAACTGAGATGCATTTGAAAACGTTTCCCAATCACACAGTGGACCATTCTGTGGGTTTCCCATGCATGTTTTAGCTGAAGGAAGAATCCCTTAAACCTGGAGAGTTGGGACCCATGGAATGGGTACCATGCAGTATGACTTCAAAGAGTCTGCGTTTGCTCAACGAACCTCACCAATGCTATCAGCCCGAAGTGTCCAGGCTTATGTCTCACCCAGCTCTGGATGTTGATGTGGTAAATCCAGGTTGCATCACAAGCCCTGAATGAATGATTTAAGAATTGCTCTCTATTTCACTGTCATTGTGTTTTGTTTTTGAAATTTATTTTGATAATGGGATTTATCGGATGTTCACTGCTGCGTTTAGGCCGCTGTACACACACTTGATTTCCTTATGGAGACATATAAATCCATGGGTTTTAAGATTCTTACTTGTCAGGTATCTTCCCAGGCGTTGAATATGGGGTGTTGAGTCCATTTCGTTGAGCAAGGAGTAGGTCTTTTCTGTTATATATTTGGCTTATGGAAAGGTATCTGTGCTAATTTCAATCACTGGTTTTATGCAGCACCCCAACTCACCTTTCCCCATAAGCAAGCATAAGTTGGTTTTCTCAATTTGAGACCGTGTTCTGTTTTGTAATTCAGTTCATGTGTAGTCAAGTTTACATTCCGTGTATTAGTTATAACTTATGATGTTTCGTTTTCTGTGTGACTTATTTCTCGTAGAATCATCGTACCTGAATCCACTCATTATGCCGCTATGTGCCTGATGACGTAGATTTCATTGCTCAGTGATATTCCATTGTACGTGCGTACCACAACATCTTTATCCATTTTTTGCTTTCTCGGATATTTAACTTGTACCGTAGACGAGGTTCTTGTTAACAGAGCCATCCCAAACATTGGGGTGGCTGTGTCTTTTTGATTTTAATTTCCCTAAGCTATAGGACCATAAGTGGAAGTGCCATAGGCTGTGTTGCTTTGTTTCCTACGTGTTTCAGGAAACACCATACACTTCTCCAGAGTGGCTGTTGGCAATTTCCATCCCGCCAATCAGCATAGCAAGGCTCCCTGTTCTCCATGACTGTCCTGCCTTTCTGGATTTTACACTTTTTTCAGATGGCCCTTTTGACCGGGGGGCAGTGAGACTTCATTGTAGTGCAGATTTCCTTTACACGCTTGCTTGGTTGGCCAAAAAGGGCGTATGCGTTTTTTCCTGAATATATTCAGGAAAAAACGCATACGCACTTTTTGGCCAAGTGCATCATTGTCAACATTCTGCCTCTTTTCCTATGCTTTAAGTGCAATTCCAGTCTACCCCCTGAAATCGTTTTCCTTAAATTCTGCCCCGCTTTCAAGTCCTCTTCGAATCCTTACTTCAGTACATTTTTGGACGATAGCTGTCATTCATAACTCTGCAGGTTTGTGAATTACAGTGCCCCTGAGCTCCTTTTTTCAACTCGCTTTCTTGTGAGCTGGCCGCAAAACGCAGGATTGCTTCAGGCCATAATCTATTTCCGGCAGGGCATGCTGAGCCTTTGGTTAATTCCTCTTCCTGGTGGGAAATGAGCGTTCCACTTCCTTGTGCAGACACCTACAGCTAGTCTCTCATTGGTTCTCCCTATTCCTGTTCATCTTGCGCAGAAATTGCAAACTATGCCAAACAGGAGGTTAAAGGCACTGACTCTCCAAGTGGGGAGAGTGTTAGTAAAGCGTCTGGAATGGTGAACCCGAGTACCAGGGGACGAAAACTGAGATGCATTTGAAAACGTTTCCAAATCACACGGTGGACCATACTCTGGGTTTCCCATGCATGTTTTACCTGAAGGAAGAATCCCTTAAACATGGAGAGTTGGGACCCATGGAATGGATACCATGCAGGATGACTTCAAAGGGTCTGCGTTTGCTCACTGAACCTCACCAATGCTATCAGCCCGAAGTGTCCAGCCTTATGACTCACCCAGCTCTGGGTGTAGATGTGGTAAATCCAGGTTGCATCACAAGCCCTGAATGAATTATTTAAGAATTGCTCTCTATTTCACTGTCATTGTGTTTTGTTTTTGAAATTTATTTTGATAATGGGATTTATCGGATTTTCACTGCTGCGTTTAGGCCGCTGTACACTCGCTTGATTCCCTTGTGGAGACATATAAATCCATGGGTTTTAAGATTCTTACTTGTCAGGTATCTTCCCAGGCGTTGAATATGGGGTGTTGAGTCCATTTCGTTGAGCAAGGAGTAGGTCTTGTCTATTATATATTTGGCTTATGGAAAGGTATCTGTGCTAATTTCAATCTCTGGTTTTATGCAGCACCCCAACTCACTTTTCCCCATAAGCAAGCATAAGTTGGTGTGCTAAATTTGAGACCCTGTTCTGTTTTGTAATTCAGTTCATGTGTCGCCAAGTTTACATTCCATGTATTAGTCATATCTTATGATGTTTCTTTTTCTGTGTGACTTATTTCTCGTAGAATCATCATACCTGAATCCACTCATTATGCTGCTATGGGCCTGATGACGTAGATTTCATTGCTGAGCGATATTCCATTGTATGTTCGTATGACAACTGCTTTATCCATTTTTTGCTTTCTCAGATATTTAACTTGTACCGTAGACGAGGTTCTTGTAAACCGAGCTTCCCAAATTTTGGGGTGGCTGTGTGTTTTTGATTTTAATTTCCCTAAGCTATAGGACCATAAGTGGAAGTGCCATAGGCTGTGTTGCTTTGTTTCCTACGTGTTTCAGGAAACACCATACACTTCACCAGAGTGGCTGTTGGCAATTTACATCACGCCCATCAGCATAACAAGGCTCCCTGTTCTCCATGACCTGTCGTGCCTTTCTGGATTTTACACATTTTTCAGATGGCCCTTTTGACCGGGGGGCAGTCAGACTTCATTGTAGTGCAGATTTCCTTTACACGCTTGCTTGGTTGGCCAAAAAGGGCGTATGCGTTTATACCTGAATATATTCAGGAAAAACTGCATACGCCCTTTTTGGCCAAGTGCATCATTGTTGACATTCTGCCTCTTTTCCTATGCTTTAAGTGCAATTCCAGTCTACCCCCTGAAATCGTTTTCCTGAAATTCTGCCCCGCTTTCAAGTCCTCTTCGAAGACTTACTTCAATACATTTTAGGACGATAGCTGTCATTCATAACTCTGCATGTTTGTGAATTACAGTGCCCCTGAGCTACATTCTTCAACTCGCTTTCTTGTGAGCTGGCCGCAAAACCGCAGGATTGCTTCAGGCCCTAATCTGTTTCCGGCAGGGCACGCTGAGCCTTTGGTTAATTCCTCTTCCTGGTGGGAAATGAGTGTTCCATTTGCCCGTGCAGACACCTACATCTAGTCTCTCATTGGTTCTCCCTATTCCTGTTCATCTTGCGCAGAAATTGCAAACTGTGCCAAACAGGAGGTTAAAGGCACTGACTCTCCAAGTGGGGAGAGTGTTAGTAAAGCGTCCGGAATGGTGAACCCCAGTACCAGGGTTCGAAAACTGAGATGCATTTGAAAACGTTTCCCAATCACACAGTGGACCATTCTGTGGGTTTCCCATGCATGTTTTAGCTGAAGGAAGAATCCCTTAAACCTGGAGAGTTGGGACCCATGGAATGGGTACCATGCAGTATGACTTCAAAGAGTCTGCGTTTGCTCAACGAACCTCACCAATGCTATCAGCCCGAAGTGTCCAGGCTTATGTCTCACCCAGCTCTGGATGTTGATGTGGTAAATCCAGGTTGCATCACAAGCCCTGAATGAATGATTTAAGAATTGCTCTCTATTTCACTGTCATTGTGTTTTGTTTTTGAAATTTATTTTGATAATGGGATTTATCGGATGTTCACTGCTGCGTTTAGGCCGCTGTACACACACTTGATTTCCTTATGGAGACATATAAATCCATGGGTTTTAAGATTCTTACTTGTCAGGTATCTTCCCAGGCGTTGAATATGGGGTGTTGAGTCCATTTCGTTGAGCAAGGAGTAGGTCTTTTCTGTTATATATTTGGCTTATGGAAAGGTATCTGTGCTAATTTCAATCACTGGTTTTATGCAGCACCCCAACTCACCTTTCCCCATAAGCAAGCATAAGTTGGTTTTCTCAATTTGAGACCGTGTTCTGTTTTGTAATTCAGTTCATGTGTAGTCAAGTTTACATTCCGTGTATTAGTTATAACTTATGATGTTTCGTTTTCTGTGTGACTTATTTCTCGTAGAATCATCGTACCTGAATCCACTCATTATGCCGCTATGTGCCTGATGACGTAGATTTCATTGCTCAGTGATATTCCATTGTACGTGCGTACCACAACATCTTTATCCATTTTTTGCTTTCTCGGATATTTAACTTGTACCGTAGACGAGGTTCTTGTTAACAGAGCCATCCCAAACATTGGGGTGGCTGTGTCTTTTTGATTTTAATTTCCCTAAGCTATAGGACCATAAGTGGAAGTGCCATAGGCTGTGTTGCTTTGTTTCCTACGTGTTTCAGGAAACACCATACACTTCTCCAGAGTGGCTGTTGGCAATTTCCATCCCGCCAATCAGCATAGCAAGGCTCCCTGTTCTCCATGACTGTCCTGCCTTTCTGGATTTTACACTTTTTTCAGATGGCCCTTTTGACCGGGGGGCAGTGAGACTTCATTGTAGTGCAGATTTCCTTTACACGCTTGCTTGGTTGGCCAAAAAGGGCGTATGCGTTTTTTCCTGAATATATTCAGGAAAAAACGCATACGCACTTTTTGGCCAAGTGCATCATTGTCAACATTCTGCCTCTTTTCCTATGCTTTAAGTGCAATTCCAGTCTACCCCCTGAAATCGTTTTCCTTAAATTCTGCCCCGCTTTCAAGTCCTCTTCGAATCCTTACTTCAGTACATTTTTGGACGATAGCTGTCATTCATAACTCTGCAGGTTTGTGAATTACAGTGCCCCTGAGCTCCTTTTTTCAACTCGCTTTCTTGTGAGCTGGCCGCAAAACGCAGGATTGCTTCAGGCCATAATCTATTTCCGGCAGGGCATGCTGAGCCTTTGGTTAATTCCTCTTCCTGGTGGGAAATGAGCGTTCCACTTCCTTGTGCAGACACCTACAGCTAGTCTCTCATTGGTTCTCCCTATTCCTGTTCATCTTGCGCAGAAATTGCAAACTATGCCAAACAGGAGGTTAAAGGCACTGACTCTCCAAGTGGGGAGAGTGTTAGTAAAGCGTCTGGAATGGTGAACCCGAGTACCAGGGGACGAAAACTGAGATGCATTTGAAAACGTTTCCAAATCACACGGTGGACCATACTCTGGGTTTCCCATGCATGTTTTACCTGAAGGAAGAATCCCTTAAACATGGAGAGTTGGGACCCATGGAATGGATACCATGCAGGATGACTTCAAAGGGTCTGCGTTTGCTCACTGAACCTCACCAATGCTATCAGCCCGAAGTGTCCAGCCTTATGACTCACCCAGCTCTGGGTGTAGATGTGGTAAATCCAGGTTGCATCACAAGCCCTGAATGAATTATTTAAGAATTGCTCTCTATTTCACTGTCATTGTGTTTTGTTTTTGAAATTTATTTTGATAATGGGATTTATCGGATTTTCACTGCTGCGTTTAGGCCGCTGTACACTCGCTTGATTCCCTTGTGGAGACATATAAATCCATGGGTTTTAAGATTCTTACTTGTCAGGTATCTTCCCAGGCGTTGAATATGGGGTGTTGAGTCCATTTCGTTGAGCAAGGAGTAGGTCTTGTCTATTATATATTTGGCTTATGGAAAGGTATCTGTGCTAATTTCAATCTCTGGTTTTATGCAGCACCCCAACTCACTTTTCCCCATAAGCAAGCATAAGTTGGTGTGCTAAATTTGAGACCCTGTTCTGTTTTGTAATTCAGTTCATGTGTCGCCAAGTTTACATTCCATGTATTAGTCATATCTTATGATGTTTCTTTTTCTGTGTGACTTATTTCTCGTAGAATCATCATACCTGAATCCACTCATTATGCTGCTATGGGCCTGATGACGTAGATTTCATTGCTGAGCGATATTCCATTGTATGTTCGTATGACAACTGCTTTATCCATTTTTTGCTTTCTCAGATATTTAACTTGTACCATAGACGAGGTTCTTGTAAACCGAGCTTCCCAAATTTTGGGGTGGCTGTGTGTTTTTGATTTTAATTTCCCTAAGCTATAGGACCATAAGTGGAAGTGCCATAGGCTGTGTTGCTTTGTTTCCTACGTGTTTCAGGAAACACCATACACTTCACCAGAGTGGCTGTTGGCAATTTACATCACGCCCATCAGCATAACAAGGCTCCCTGTTCTCCATGACCTGTCGTGCCTTTCTGGATTTTACACATTTTTCAGATGGCCCTTTTGACCGGGGGGCAGTCAGACTTCATTGTAGTGCAGATTTCCTTTACACGCTTGCTTGGTTGGCCAAAAAGGGCGTATGCGTTTATACCTGAATATATTCAGGAAAAACTGCATACGCCCTTTTTGGCCAAGTGCATCATTGTTGACATTCTGCCTCTTTTCCTATGCTTTAAGTGCAATTCCAGTCTACCCCCTGAAATCGTTTTCCTGAAATTCTGCCCCGCTTTCAAGTCCTCTTCGAAGACTTACTTCAATACATTTTAGGACGATAGCTGTCATTCATAACTCTGCATGTTTGTGAATTACAGTGCCCCTGAGCTACATTCTTCAACTCGCTTTCTTGTGAGCTGGCCGCAAAACCGCAGGATTGCTTCAGGCCCTAATCTGTTTCCGGCAGGGCACGCTGAGCCTTTGGTTAATTCCTCTTCCTGGTGGGAAATGAGTGTTCCATTTGCCCGTGCAGACACCTACATCTAGTCTCTCATTGGTTCTCCCTATTCCTGTTCATCTTGCGCAGAAATTGCAAACTGTGCCAAACAGGAGGTTAAAGGCACTGACTCTCCAAGTGGGGAGAGTGTTAGTAAAGCGTCCGGAATGGTGAACCCCAGTACCAGGGTTCGAAAACTGAGATGCATTTGAAAACGTTTCCCAATCACACAGTGGACCATTCTGTGGGTTTCCCATGCATGTTTTAGCTGAAGGAAGAATCCCTTAAACCTGGAGAGTTGGGACCCATGGAATGGGTACCATGCAGTATGACTTCAAAGAGTCTGCGTTTGCTCAACGAACCTCACCAATGCTATCAGCCCGAAGTGTCCAGGCTTATGTCTCACCCAGCTCTGGATGTTGATGTGGTAAATCCAGGTTGCATCACAAGCCCTGAATGAATGATTTAAGAATTGCTCTCTATTTCACTGTCATTGTGTTTTGTTTTTGAAATTTATTTTGATAATGGGATTTATCGGATGTTCACTGCTGCGTTTAGGCCGCTGTACACACACTTGATTTCCTTATGGAGACATATAAATCCATGGGTTTTAAGATTCTTACTTGTCAGGTATCTTCCCAGGCGTTGAATATGGGGTGTTGAGTCCATTTCGTTGAGCAAGGAGTAGGTCTTTTCTGTTATATATTTGGCTTATGGAAAGGTATCTGTGCTAATTTCAATCACTGGTTTTATGCAGCACCCCAACTCACCTTTCCCCATAAGCAAGCATAAGTTGGTTTTCTCAATTTGAGACCGTGTTCTGTTTTGTAATTCAGTTCATGTGTAGTCAAGTTTACATTCCGTGTATTAGTTATAACTTATGATGTTTCGTTTTCTGTGTGACTTATTTCTCGTAGAATCATCGTACCTGAATCCACTCATTATGCCGCTATGTGCCTGATGACGTAGATTTCATTGCTCAGTGATATTCCATTGTACGTGCGTACCACAACATCTTTATCCATTTTTTGTTTTCTCGGATATTTAACTTGTACCGTAGACGAGGTTCTTGTTAACAGAGCCATCCCAAACATTGGGGTGGCTGTGTCTTTTTGATTTTAATTTCCCTAAGCTATAGGACCATAAGTGGAAGTGCCATAGGCTGTGTTGCTTTGTTTCCTACGTGTTTCAGGAAACACCATACACTTCTCCAGAGTGGCTGTTGGCAATTTCCATCCCGCCAATCAGCATAACAAGGCTCCCTGTTCTCCATGACTGTCCTGCCTTTCTGGATTTTACACTTTTTTCAGATGGCCCTTTTGACCGGGGGGCAGTGAGACTTCATTGTAGTGCAGATTTCCTTTACACGCTTGCTTGGTTGGCCAAAAAGGGCGTATGCGTTTTTTCCTGAATATATTCAGGAAAAAACGCATACGCACTTTTTGGCCAAGTGCATCATTGTCAACATTCTGCCTCTTTTCCTATGCTTTAAGTGCAATTCCAGTCTACCCCCTGAAATCGTTTTCCTTAAATTCTGCCCCGCTTTCAAGTCCTCTTCGAATCCTTACTTCAGTACATTTTTGGACGATAGCTGTCATTCATAACTCTGCAGGTTTGTGAATTACAGTGCCCCTGAGCTCCTTTTTTCAACTCGCTTTCTTGTGAGCTGGCCGCAAAACGCAGGATTGCTTCAGGCCATAATCTATTTCCGGCAGGGCATGCTGAGCCTTTGGTTAATTCCTCTTCCTGGTGGGAAATGAGCGTTCCACTTCCTTGTGCAGACACCTACAGCTAGTCTCTCATTGGTTCTCCCTATTCCTGTTCATCTTGCGCAGAAATTGCAAACTATGCCAAACAGGAGGTTAAAGGCACTGACTCTCCAAGTGGGGAGAGTGTTAGTAAAGCGTCTGGAATGGTGAACCCGAGTACCAGGGGACGAAAACTGAGATGCATTTGAAAACGTTTCCAAATCACACGGTGGACCATACTCTGGGTTTCCCATGCATGTTTTACCTGAAGGAAGAATCCCTTAAACATGGAGAGTTGGGACCCATGGAATGGATACCATGCAGGATGACTTCAAAGGGTCTGCGTTTGCTCACTGAACCTCACCAATGCTATCAGCCCGAAGTGTCCAGCCTTATGACTCACCCAGCTCTGGGTGTAGATGTGGTAAATCCAGGTTGCATCACAAGCCCTGAATGAATTATTTAAGAATTGCTCTCTATTTCACTGTCATTGTGTTTTGTTTTTGAAATTTATTTTGATAATGGGATTTATCGGATTTTCACTGCTGCATTTAGGCCGCTGTACACTCGCTTGATTCCCTTGTGGAGACATATAAATCCATGGGTTTTAAGATTCTTACTTGTCAGGTATCTTCCCAGGCGTTGAATATGGGGTGTTGAGTCCATTTCGTTGAGCAAGGAGTAGGTCTTGTCTATTATATATTTGGCTTATGGAAAGGTATCTGTGCTAATTTCAATCTCTGGTTTTATGCAGCACCCCAACTCACTTTTCCCCATAAGGAAGCATAAGTTGGTGTGCTAAATTTGAGACCCTGTTCTGTTTTGTAATTCAGTTCATGTGTCGCCAAGTTTACATTCCATGTATTAGTCATATCTTATGATGTTTCTTTTTCTGTGTGACTTATTTCTCGTAGAATCATCATACCTGAATCCACTCATTATGCTGCTATGGGCCTGATGACGTAGATTTCATTGCTGAGCGATATTCCATTGTATGTTCGTATGACAACTGCTTTATCCATTTTTTGCTTTCTCAGATATTTAACTTGCACCGTAGACGAGGTTCTTGTAAACCGAGCTTCCCAAATTTTGGGGTGGCTGTGTGTTTTTGATTTTAATTTCCCTAAGCTATAGGACCATAAGTGGAAGTGCCATAGGCTGTGTTGCTTTGTTTCCTACGTGTTTCAGGAAACACCATACACTTCACCAGAGTGGCTGTTGGCAATTTACATCACGCCCATCAGCATAACAAGGCTCCCTGTTCTCCATGACCTGTCGTGCCTTTCTGGATTTTACACATTTTTCAGATGGCCCTTTTGACCGGGGGGCAGTCAGACTTCATTGTAGTGCAGATTTCCTTTACACGCTTGCTTGGTTGGCCAAAAAGGGCGTATACGTTTATACCTGAATATATTCAGGAAAAACTGCATACGCCCTTTTTGGCCAAGTGCATCATTGTTGACATTCTGCCTCTTTTCCTATGCTTTCAGTGCAATTCCAGTCTACCCCCTGAAATCGTTTTCCTGAAATTCTGCCCCGCTTTCAAGTCCTCTTCGAAGACTTACTTCAATACATTTTAGGACGATAGCTGTCATTCATAACTCTGCATGTTTGTGAATTACAGTGCCCCTGAGCTACATTCTTCAACTCGCTTTCTTGTGAGCTGGCCGCAAAACCGCAGGATTGCTTCAGGCCCTAATCTGTTTCCGGCAGGGCACGCTGAGCCTTTGGTTAATTCCTCTTCCTGGTGGGAAATGAGTGTTCCATTTGCCCGTGCAGACACCTACATCTAGTCTCTCATTGGTTCTCCCTATTCCTGTTCATCTTGCGCAGAAATTGCAAACTGTGCCAAACAGGAGGTTAAAGGCACTGACTCTCCAAGTGGGGAGAGTGTTAGTAAAGCGTCTGGAATGGTGAACCCCAGTACCAGGGTTCGAAAACTGAGATGCATTTGAAAACGTTTCCCAATCACACAGTGGACCATTCTGTGGGTTTCCCATGCATGTTTTAGCTGAAGGAAGAATCCCTTAAACCTGGAGAGTTGGGACCCATGGAATGGGTACCATGCAGTATGACTTCAAAGAGTCTGCGTTTGCTCAACGAACCTCACCAATGCTATCAGCCCGAAGTGTCCAGGCTTATGTCTCACCCAGCTCTGGATGTTGATGTGGTAAATCCAGGTTGCATCACAAGCCCTGAATGAATGATTTAAGAATTGCTCTCTATTTCACTGTCATTGTGTTTTGTTTTTGAAATTTATTTTGATAATGGGATTTATCGGATGTTCACTGCTGCGTTTAGGCCGCTGTACACACACTTGATTTCCTTATGGAGACATATAAATCCATGGGTTTTAAGATTCTTACTTGTCAGGTATCTTCCCAGGCGTTGAATATGGGGTGTTGAGTCCATTTCGTTGAGCAAGGAGTAGGTCTTTTCTGTTATATATTTGGCTTATGGAAAGGTATCTGTGCTAATTTCAATCACTGGTTTTATGCAGCACCCCAACTCACCTTTCCCCATAAGCAAGCATAAGTTGGTTTTCTCAATTTGAGACCGTGTTCTGTTTTGTAATTCAGTTCATGTGTAGTCAAGTTTACATTCCGTGTATTAGTTATAACTTATGATGTTTCGTTTTCTGTGTGACTTATTTCTCGTAGAATCATCGTACCTGAATCCACTCATTATGCCGCTATGTGCCTGATGACGTAGATTTCATTGCTCAGTGATATTCCATTGTACGTGCGTACCACAACATCTTTATCCATTTTTTGCTTTCTCGGATATTTAACTTGTACCGTAGACGAGGTTCTTGTTAACAGAGCCATCCCAAACATTGGGGTGGCTGTGTCTTTTTGATTTTAATTTCCCTAAGCTATAGGACCATAAGTGGAAGTGCCATAGGCTGTGTTGCTTTGTTTCCTACGTGTTTCAGGAAACACCATACACTTCTCCAGAGTGGCTGTTGGCAATTTCCATCCCGCCAATCAGCATAGCAAGGCTCCCTGTTCTCCATGACTGTCCTGCCTTTCTGGATTTTACACTTTTTTCAGATGGCCCTTTTGACCGGGGGGCAGTGAGACTTCATTGTAGTGCAGATTTCCTTTACACGCTTGCTTGGTTGGCCAAAAAGGGCGTATGCGTTTTTTCCTGAATATATTCAGGAAAAAACGCATACGCCCTTTTTGGCCAAGTGCATCATTGTCAACATTCTGCCTCTTTTCCTATGCTTTAAGTGCAATTCCAGTCTACCCCCTGAAATCGTTTTCCTTAAATTCTGCCCCGCTTTCAAGTCCTCTTCGAATCCTTACTTCAGTACATTTTTGGACGATAGCTGTCATTCATAACTCTGCAGGTTTGTGAATTACAGTGCCCCTGAGCTCCTTTTTTCAACTCGCTTTCTTGTGAGCTGGCCGCAAAACGCAGGATTGCTTCAGGCCATAATCTATTTCCGGCAGGGCATGCTGAGCCTTTGGTTAATTCCTCTTCCTGGTGGGAAATGAGCGTTCCACTTCCTTGTGCAGACACCTACAGCTAGTCTCTCATTGGTTCTCCCTATTCCTGTTCATCTTGCGCAGAAATTGCAAACTATGCCAAACAGGAGGTTAAAGGCACTGACTCTCCAAGTGGGGAGAGTGTTAGTAAAGCGTCTGGAATGGTGAACCCGAGTACCAGGGGACGAAAACTGAGATGCATTTGAAAACGTTTCCAAATCACACGGTGGACCATACTCTGGGTTTCCCATGCATGTTTTACCTGAAGGAAGAATCCCTTAAACATGGAGAGTTGGGACCCATGGAATGGATACCATGCAGGATGACTTCAAAGGGTCTGCGTTTGCTCACTGAACCTCACCAATGCTATCAGCCCGAAGTGTCCAGCCTTATGACTCACCCAGCTCTGGGTGTAGATGTGGTAAATCCAGGTTGCATCACAAGCCCTGAATGAATTATTTAAGAATTGCTCTCTATTTCACTGTCATTGTGTTTTGTTTTTGAAATTTATTTTGATAATGGGATTTATCGGATTTTCACTGCTGCGTTTAGGCCGCTGTACACTCGCTTGATTCCCTTGTGGAGACATATAAATCCATGGGTTTTAAGATTCTTACTTGTCAGGTATCTTCCCAGGCGTTGAATATGGGGTGTCGAGTCCATTTCGTTGAGCAAGGAGTAGGTCTTGTCTATTATATACTTGGCTTATGGAAAGGTATCTGTGCTAATTTCAATCTCTGGTTTTATGCAGCACCCCAACTCACTTTTCCCCATAAGCAAGCATAAGTTGGTGTGCTAAATTTGAGACCCTGTTCTGTTTTGTAATTCAGTTCATGTGTCGCCAAGTTTACATTCCATGTATTAGTCATATCTTATGATGTTTCTTTTTCTGTGTGACTTATTTCTCGTAGAATCATCATACCTGAATCCACTCATTATGCTGCTATGGGCCTGATGACGTAGATTTCATTGCTGAGCGATATTCCATTGTATGTTCGTATGACAACTGCTTTATCCATTTTTTGCTTCCTCAGATATTTAACTTGTACCGTAGACGAGGTTCTTGTAAACCGAGCTTCCCAAATGTTGGGGTGGCTGTGTGTTTTTGATTTTAATTTCCCTAAGCTATAGGACCATAAGTGGAAGTGCCATAGGCTGTGTTGCTTTGTTTCCTACGTGTTTCAGGAAACACCATACACTTCACCAGAGTGGCTGTTGGCAATTTACATCACGCCCATCAGCATAACAAGGCTCCCTGTTCTCCATGACCTGTCGTGCCTTTCTGGATTTTACACATTTTTCAGATGGCCCTTTTGACCGGGGGGCAGTCAGACTTCATTGTAGTGCAGATTTCCTTTACACGCTTGCTTGGTTGGCCAAAAAGGGCGTATGCGTTTATACCTGAATATATTCAGGAAAAACTGCATACGCCCTTTTTGGCCAAGTGCATCATTGTTGACATTCTGCCTCTTTTCCTATGCTTTAAGTGCAATTCCAGTCTACCCCCTGAAATCGTTTTCCTGAAATTCTGCCCCGCTTTCAAGTCCTCTTCGAAGACTTACTTCAATACATTTTAGGACGATAGCTGTCATTCATAACTCTGCATGTTTGTGAATTACAGTGCCCCTGAGCTACATTCTTCAACTCGCTTTCTTGTGAGCTGGCCGCAAAACCGCAGGATTGCTTCAGGCCCTAATCTGTTTCCGGCAGGGCACGCTGAGCCTTTGGTTAATTCCTCTTCCTGGTGGGAAATGAGTGTTCCATTTGCCCGTGCAGACACCTACATCTAGTCTCTCATTGGTTCTCCCTATTCCTGTTCATCTTGCGCAGAAATTGCAAACTGTGCCAAACAGGAGGTTAAAGGCACTGACTCTCCAAGTGGGGAGAGTGTTAGTAAAGCGTCTGGAATGGTGAACCCCAGTACCGGGGTTCGAAAACTGAGATGCATTTGAAAACGTTTCCCAATCACACAGTGGACCATTCTGTGGGTTTCCCATGCATGTTTTAGCTGAAGGAAGAATCCCTTAAACCTGGAGAGTTGGGACCCATGGAATGGGTACCATGCAGTATGACTTCAAAGAGTCTGCGTTTGCTCAACGAACCTCACCAATGCTATCAGCCCGAAGTGTCCAGGCTTATGTCTCACCCAGCTCTGGATGTTGATGTGGTAAATCCAGGTTGCATCACAAGCCCTGAATGAATGATTTAAGAATTGCTCTCTATTTCACTGTCATTGTGTTTTGTTTTTGAAATTTATTTTGATAATGGGATTTATCGGATGTTCACTGCTGCGTTTAGGCCGCTGTACACACACTTGATTTCCTTATGGAGACATATAAATCCATGGGTTTTAAGATTCTTACTTGTCAGGTATCTTCCCAGGCGTTGAATATGGGGTGTTGAGTCCATTTCGTTGAGCAAGGAGTAGGTCTTTTCTGTTATATATTTGGCTTATGGAAAGGTATCTGTGCTAATTTCAATCACTGGTTTTATGCAGCACCCCAACTCACCTTTCCCCATAAGCAAGCATAAGTTGGTTTTCTCAATTTGAGACCGTGTTCTGTTTTGTAATTCAGTTCATGTGTAGTCAAGTTTACATTCCGTGTATTAGTTATAACTTATGATGTTTCGTTTTCTGTGTGACTTATTTCTCGTAGAATCATCGTACCTGAATCCACTCATTATGCCGCTATGTGCCTGATGACGTAGATTTCATTGCTCAGTGATATTCCATTGTACGTGCGTACCACAACATCTTTATCCATTTTTTGCTTTCTCGGATATTTAACTTGTACCGTAGACGAGGTTCTTGTTAACAGAGCCATCCCAAACATTGGGGTGGCTGTGTCTTTTTGATTTTAATTTCCCTAAGCTATAGGACCATAAGTGGAAGTGCCATAGGCTGTGTTGCTTTGTTTCTTACGTGTTTCAGGAAACACCATACACTTCTCCAGAGTGGCTGTTGGCAATTTCCATCCCGCCAATCAGCATAGCAAGGCTCCCTGTTCTCCATGACTGTCCTGCCTTTCTGGATTTTACACTTTTTTCAGATGGCCCTTTTGACCGGGGGGCAGTGAGACTTCATTGTAGTGCAGATTTCCTTTACACGCTTGCTTGGTTGGCCAAAAAGGGCGTATGCGTTTTTTCCTGAATATATTCAGGAAAAAACGCATACGCACTTTTTGGCCAAGTGCATCATTGTCAACATTCTGCCTCTTTTCCTATGCTTTAAGTGCAATTCCAGTCTACCCCCTGAAATCGTTTTCCTTAAATTCTGCCCCGCTTTCAAGTCCTCTTCGAATCCTTACTTCAGTACATTTTTGGACGATAGCTGTCATTCATAACTCTGCAGGTTTGTGAATTACAGTGCCCCTGAGCTCCTTTTTTCAACTCGCTTTCTTGTGAGCTGGCCGCAAAACGCAGGATTGCTTCAGGCCATAATCTATTTCCGGCAGGGCATGCTGAGCCTTTGGTTAATTCCTCTTCCTGGTGGGAAATGAGCGTTCCACTTCCTTGTGCAGACACCTACAGCTAGTCTCTCATTGGTTCTCCCTATTCCTGTTCATCTTGCGCAGAAATTGCAAACTATGCCAAACAGGAGGTTAAAGGCACTGACTCTCCAAGTGGGGAGAGTGTTAGTAAAGCGTCTGGAATGGTGAACCCGAGTACCAGGGGACGAAAACTGAGATGCATTTGAAAACGTTTCCAAATCACACGGTGGACCATACTCTGGGTTTCCCATGCATGTTTTACCTGAAGGAAGAATCCCTTAAACATGGAGAGTTGGGACCCATGGAATGGATACCATGCAGGATGACTTCAAAGGGTCTGCGTTTGCTCACTGAACCTCACCAATGCTATCAGCCCGAAGTGTCCAGCCTTATGACTCACCCAGCTCTGGGTGTAGATGTGGTAAATCCAGGTTGCATCACAAGCCCTGAATGAATTATTTAAGAATTGCTCTCTATTTCACTGTCATTGTGTTTTGTTTTTGAAATTTATTTTGATAATGGGATTTATCGGATTTTCACTGCTGCGTTTAGGCCGCTGTACACTCGCTTGATTCCCTTGTGGAGACATATAAATCCATGGGTTTTAAGATTCTTACTTGTCAGGTATCTTCCCAGGCGTTGAATATGGGGTGTCGAGTCCATTTCGTTGAGCAAGGAGTAGGTCTTGTCTATTATATATTTGGCTTATGGAAAGGTATCTGTGCTAATTTCAATCTCTGGTTTTATGCAGCACCCCAACTCACTTTTCCCCATAAGCAAGCATAAGTTGGTGTGCTAAATTTGAGACCCTGTTCTGTTTTGTAATTCAGTTCATGTGTCGCCAAGTTTACATTCCATGTATTAGTCATATCTTATGATGTTTCTTTTTCTGTGTGACTTATTTCTCGTAGAATCATCATACCTGAATCCACTCATTATGCTGCTATGGGCCTGATGACGTAGATTTCATTGCTGAGCGATATTCCATTGTATGTTCGTATGACAACTGCTTTATCCATTTTTTGCTTTCTCAGATATTTAACTTGTACCGTAGACGAGGTTCTTGTAAACCGAGCTTCCCAAATTTTGGGGTGGCTGTGTGTTTTTGATTTTAATTTCCCTAAGCTATAGGACCATAAGTGGAAGTGCCATAGGCTGTGTTGCTTTGTTTCCTACGTGTTTCAGGAAACACCATACACTTCACCAGAGTGGCTGTTGGCAATTTACATCACGCCCATCAGCATAACAAGGCTCCCTGTTCTCCATGACCTGTCGTGCCTTTCTGGATTTTACACATTTTTCAGATGGCCCTTTTGACCGGGGGGCAGTCAGACTTCATTGTAGTGCAGATTTCCTTTACACGCTTGCTTGGTTGGCCAAAAAGGGCGTATACGTTTATACCTGAATATATTCAGGAAAAACTGCATACGCCCTTTTTGGCCAAGTGCATCATTGTTGACATTCTGCCTCTTTTCCTATGCTTTAAGTGCAATTCCAGTCTACCCCCTGAAATCGTTTTCCTGAAATTCTGCCCCGCTTTCAAGTCCTCTTCGAAGACTTACTTCAATACATTTTAGGACGATAGCTGTCATTCATAACTCTGCATGTTTGTGAATTACAGTGCCCCTGAGCTACATTCTTCAACTCGCTTTCTTGTGAGCTGGCCGCAAAACCGCAGGATTGCTTCAGGCCCTAATCTGTTTCCGGCAGGGCACGCTGAGCCTTTGGTTAATTCCTCTTCCTGGTGGGAAATGAGTGTTCCATTTGCCCGTGCAGACACCTACATCTAGTCTCTCATTGGTTCTCCCTATTCCTGTTCATCTTGCGCAGAAATTGCAAACTGTGCCAAACAGGAGGTTAAAGGCACTGACTCTCCAAGTGGGGAGAGTGTTAGTAAAGCGTCTGGAATGGTGAACCCCAGTACCGGGGTTCGAAAACTGAGATGCATTTGAAAACGTTTCCCAATCACACAGTGGACCATTCTGTGGGTTTCCCATGCATGTTTTAGCTGAAGGAAGAATCCCTTAAACCTGGAGAGTTGGGACCCATGGAATGGGTACCATGCAGTATGACTTCAAAGAGTCTGCGTTTGCTCAACGAACCTCACCAATGCTATCAGCCCGAAGTGTCCAGGCTTATGTCTCACCCAGCTCTGGATGTTGATGTGGTAAATCCAGGTTGCATCACAAGCCCTGAATGAATGATTTAAGAATTGCTCTCTATTTCACTGTCATTGTGTTTTGTTTTTGAAATTTATTTTGATAATGGGATTTATCGGATGTTCACTGCTGCGTTTAGGCCGCTGTACACACACTTGATTTCCTTATGGAGACATATAAATCCATGGGTTTTAAGATTCTTACTTGTCAGGTATCTTCCCAGGCGTTGAATATGGGGTGTTGAGTCCATTTCGTTGAGCAAGGAGTAGGTCTTTTCTGTTATATATTTGGCTTATGGAAAGGTATCTGTGCTAATTTCAATCACTGGTTTTATGCAGCACCCCAACTCACCTTTCCCCATAAGCAAGCATAAGTTGGTTTTCTCAATTTGAGACCGTGTTCTGTTTTGTAATTCAGTTCATGTGTAGTCAAGTTTACATTCCGTGTATTAGTTATAACTTATGATGTTTCGTTTTCTGTGTGACTTATTTCTCGTAGAATCATCGTACCTGAATCCACTCATTATGCCGCTATGTGCCTGATGACGTAGATTTCATTGCTCAGTGATATTCCATTGTACGTGCGTACCACAACATCTTTATCCATTTTTTGCTTTCTCGGATATTTAACTTGTACCGTAGACGAGGTTCTTGTTAACAGAGCCATCCCAAACATTGGGGTGGCTGTGTCTTTTTGATTTTAATTTCCCTAAGCTATAGGACCATAAGTGGAAGTGCCATAGGCTGTGTTGCTTTGTTTCCTACGTGTTTCAGGAAACACCATACACTTCTCCAGAGTGGCTGTTGGCAATTTCCATCCCGCCAATCAGCATAGCAAGGCTCCCTGTTCTCCATGACTGTCCTGCCTTTCTGGATTTTACACTTTTTTCAGATGGCCCTTTTGACCGGGGGGCAGTGAGACTTCATTGTAGTGCAGATTTCCTTTACACGCTTGCTTGGTTGGCCAAAAAGGGCGTATGCGTTTTTTCCTGAATATATTCAGGAAAAAACGCATACGCACTTTTTGGCCAAGTGCATCATTGTCAACATTCTGCCTCTTTTCCTATGCTTTAAGTGCAATTCCAGTCTACCCCCTGAAATCGTTTTCCTTAAATTCTGCCCCGCTTTCAAGTCCTCTTCGAATCCTTACTTCAGTACATTTTTGGACGATAGCTGTCATTCATAACTCTGCAGGTTTGTGAATTACAGTGCCCCTGAGCTCCTTTTTTCAACTCGCTTTCTTGTGAGCTGGCCGCAAAACGCAGGATTGCTTCAGGCCATAATCTATTTCCGGCAGGGCATGCTGAGCCTTTGGTTAATTCCTCTTCCTGGTGGGAAATGAGCGTTCCACTTCCTTGTGCAGACACCTACAGCTAGTCTCTCATTGGTTCTCCCTATTCCTGTTCATCTTGCGCAGAAATTGCAAACTATGCCAAACAGGAGGTTAAAGGCACTGACTCTCCAAGTGGGGAGAGTGTTAGTAAAGCGTCTGGAATGGTGAACCCGAGTACCAGGGGACGAAAACTGAGATGCATTTGAAAACGTTTCCAAATCACACGGTGGACCATACTCTGGGTTTCCCATGCATGTTTTACCTGAAGGAAGAATCCCTTAAACATGGAGAGTTGGGACCCATGGAATGGATACCATGCAGGATGACTTCAAAGGGTCTGCGTTTGCTCACTGAACCTCACCAATGCTATCAGCCCGAAGTGTCCAGCCTTATGACTCACCCAGCTCTGGGTGTAGATGTGGTAAATCCAGGTTGCATCACAAGCCCTGAATGAATTATTTAAGAATTGCTCTCTATTTCACTGTCATTGTGTTTTGTTTTTGAAATTTATTTTGATAATGGGATTTATCGGATTTTCACTGCTGCGTTTAGGCCGCTGTACACTCGCTTGATTCCCTTGTGGAGACATATAAATCCATGGGTTTTAAGATTCTTACTTGTCAGGTATCTTCCCAGGCGTTGAATATGGGGTGTTGAGTCCATTTCGTTGAGCAAGGAGTAGGTCTTGTCTATTATATATTTGGCTTATGGAAAGGTATCTGTGCTAATTTCAATCTCTGGTTTTATGCAGCACCCCAACTCACTTTTCCCCATAAGCAAGCATAAGTTGGTGTGCTAAATTTGAGACCCTGTTCTGTTTTGTAATTCAGTTCATGTGTCGCCAAGTTTACATTCCATGTATTAGTCATATCTTATGATGTTTCTTTTTCTGTGTGACTTATTTCTCGTAGAATCATCATACCTGAATCCACTCATTATGCTGCTATGGGCCTGATGACGTAGATTTCATTGCTGAGCGATATTCCATTGTATGTTCGTATGACAACTGCTTTATCCATTTTTTGCTTTCTCAGATATTTAACTTGTACCATAGACGAGGTTCTTGTAAACCGAGCTTCCCAAATTTTGGGGTGGCTGTGTGTTTTTGATTTTAATTTCCCTAAGCTATAGGACCATAAGTGGAAGTGCCATAGGCTGTGTTGCTTTGTTTCCTACGTGTTTCAGGAAACACCATACACTTCACCAGAGTGGCTGTTGGCAATTTACATCACGCCCATCAGCATAACAAGGCTCCCTGTTCTCCATGACCTGTCGTGCCTTTCTGGATTTTACACATTTTTCAGATGGCCCTTTTGACCGGGGGGCAGTCAGACTTCATTGTAGTGCAGATTTCCTTTACACGCTTGCTTGGTTGGCCAAAAAGGGCGTATGCGTTTATACCTGAATATATTCAGGAAAAACTGCATACGCCCTTTTTGGCCAAGTGCATCATTGTTGACATTCTGCCTCTTTTCCTATGCTTTAAGTGCAATTCCAGTCTACCCCCTGAAATCGTTTTCCTGAAATTCTGCCCCGCTTTCAAGTCCTCTTCGAAGACTTACTTCAATACATTTTAGGACGATAGCTGTCATTCATAACTCTGCATGTTTGTGAATTACAGTGCCCCTGAGCTACATTCTTCAACTCGCTTTCTTGTGAGCTGGCCGCAAAACCGCAGGATTGCTTCAGGCCCTAATCTGTTTCCGGCAGGGCACGCTGAGCCTTTGGTTAATTCCTCTTCCTGGTGGGAAATGAGTGTTCCATTTGCCCGTGCAGACACCTACATCTAGTCTCTCATTGGTTCTCCCTATTCCTGTTCATCTTGCGCAGAAATTGCAAACTGTGCCAAACAGGAGGTTAAAGGCACTGACTCTCCAAGTGGGGAGAGTGTTAGTAAAGCGTCCGGAATGGTGAACCCCAGTACCAGGGTTCGAAAACTGAGATGCATTTGAAAACGTTTCCCAATCACACAGTGGACCATTCTGTGGGTTTCCCATGCATGTTTTAGCTGAAGGAAGAATCCCTTAAACCTGGAGAGTTGGGACCCATGGAATGGGTACCATGCAGTATGACTTCAAAGAGTCTGCGTTTGCTCAACGAACCTCACCAATGCTATCAGCCCGAAGTGTCCAGGCTTATGTCTCACCCAGCTCTGGATGTTGATGTGGTAAATCCAGGTTGCATCACAAGCCCTGAATGAATGATTTAAGAATTGCTCTCTATTTCACTGTCATTGTGTTTTGTTTTTGAAATTTATTTTGATAATGGGATTTATCGGATGTTCACTGCTGCGTTTAGGCCGCTGTACACACACTTGATTTCCTTATGGAGACATATAAATCCATGGGTTTTAAGATTCTTACTTGTCAGGTATCTTCCCAGGCGTTGAATATGGGGTGTTGAGTCCATTTCGTTGAGCAAGGAGTAGGTCTTTTCTGTTATATATTTGGCTTATGGAAAGGTATCTGTGCTAATTTCAATCACTGGTTTTATGCAGCACCCCAACTCACCTTTCCCCATAAGCAAGCATAAGTTGGTTTTCTCAATTTGAGACCGTGTTCTGTTTTGTAATTCAGTTCATGTGTAGTCAAGTTTACATTCCGTGTATTAGTTATAACTTATGATGTTTCGTTTTCTGTGTGACTTATTTCTCGTAGAATCATCGTACCTGAATCCACTCATTATGCCGCTATGTGCCTGATGACGTAGATTTCATTGCTCAGTGATATTCCATTGTACGTGCGTACCACAACATCTTTATCCATTTTTTGCTTTCTCGGATATTTAACTTGTACCGTAGACGAGGTTCTTGTTAACAGAGCCATCCCAAACATTGGGGTGGCTGTGTCTTTTTGATTTTAATTTCCCTAAGCTATAGGACCATAAGTGGAAGTGCCATAGGCTGTGTTGCTTTGTTTCCTACGTGTTTCAGGAAACACCATACACTTCTCCAGAGTGGCTGTTGGCAATTTCCATCCCGCCAATCAGCATAACAAGGCTCCCTGTTCTCCATGACTGTCCTGCCTTTCTGGATTTTACACTTTTTTCAGATGGCCCTTTTGACCGGGGGGCAGTGAGACTTCATTGTAGTGCAGATTTCCTTTACACGCTTGCTTGGTTGGCCAAAAAGGGCGTATGCGTTTTTTCCTGAATATATTCAGGAAAAAACGCATACGCACTTTTTGGCCAAGTGCATCATTGTCAACATTCTGCCTCTTTTCCTATGCTTTAAGTGCAATTCCAGTCTACCCCCTGAAATCGTTTTCCTTAAATTCTGCCCCGCTTTCAAGTCCTCTTCGAATCCTTACTTCAGTACATTTTTGGACGATAGCTGTCATTCATAACTCTGCAGGTTTGTGAATTACAGTGCCCCTGAGCTCCTTTTTTCAACTCGCTTTCTTGTGAGCTGGCCGCAAAACGCAGGATTGCTTCAGGCCATAATCTATTTCCGGCAGGGCATGCTGAGCCTTTGGTTAATTCCTCTTCCTGGTGGGAAATGAGCGTTCCACTTCCTTGTGCAGACACCTACAGCTAGTCTCTCATTGGTTCTCCCTATTCCTGTTCATCTTGCGCAGAAATTGCAAACTATGCCAAACAGGAGGTTAAAGGCACTGACTCTCCAAGTGGGGAGAGTGTTAGTAAAGCGTCTGGAATGGTGAACCCGAGTACCAGGGGACGAAAACTGAGATGCATTTGAAAACGTTTCCAAATCACACGGTGGACCATACTCTGGGTTTCCCATGCATGTTTTACCTGAAGGAAGAATCCCTTAAACATGGAGAGTTGGGACCCATGGAATGGATACCATGCAGGATGACTTCAAAGGGTCTGCGTTTGCTCACTGAACCTCACCAATGCTATCAGCCCGAAGTGTCCAGCCTTATGACTCACCCAGCTCTGGGTGTAGATGTGGTAAATCCAGGTTGCATCACAAGCCCTGAATGAATTATTTAAGAATTGCTCTCTATTTCACTGTCATTGTGTTTTGTTTTTGAAATTTATTTTGATAATGGGATTTATCGGATTTTCACTGCTGCGTTTAGGCCGCTGTACACTCGCTTGATTCCCTTGTGGAGACATATAAATCCATGGGTTTTAAGATTCTTACTTGTCAGGTATCTTCCCAGGCGTTGAATATGGGGTGTCGAGTCCATTTCGTTGAGCAAGGAGTAGGTCTTGTCTATTATATATTTGGCTTATGGAAAGGTATCTGTGCTAATTTCAATCTCTGGTTTTATGCAGCACCCCAACTCACTTTTCCCCATAAGCAAGCATAAGTTGGTGTGCTAAATTTGAGACCCTGTTCTGTTTTGTAATTCAGTTCATGTGTCGCCAAGTTTACATTCCATGTATTAGTCATATCTTATGATGTTTCTTTTTCTGTGTGACTTATTTCTCGTAGAATCATCATACCTGAATCCACTCATTATGCTGCTATGGGCCTGATGACGTAGATTTCATTGCTGAGCGATATTCCATTGTATGTTCGTATGACAACTGCTTTATCCATTTTTTGCTTTCTCAGATATTTAACTTGTACCGTAGACGAGGTTCTTGTAAACCGAGCTTCCCAAATTTTGGGGTGGCTGTGTGTTTTTGATTTTAATTTCCCTAAGCTATAGGACCATAAGTGGAAGTGCCATAGGCTGTGTTGCTTTGTTTCCTACGTGTTTCAGGAAACACCATACACTTCACCAGAGTGGCTGTTGGCAATTTACATCACGCCCATCAGCATAACAAGGCTCCCTGTTCTCCATGACCTGTCGTGCCTTTCTGGATTTTACACATTTTTCAGATGGCCCTTTTGACCGGGGGGCAGTCAGACTTCATTGTAGTGCAGATTTCCTTTACACGCTTGCTTGGTTGGCCAAAAAGGGCGTATACGTTTATACCTGAATATATTCAGGAAAAACTGCATACGCCCTTTTTGGCCAAGTGCATCATTGTTGACATTCTGCCTCTTTTCCTATGCTTTCAGTGCAATTCCAGTCTACCCCCTGAAATCGTTTTCCTGAAATTCTGCCCCGCTTTCAAGTCCTCTTCGAAGACTTACTTCAATACATTTTAGGACGATAGCTGTCATTCATAACTCTGCATGTTTGTGAATTACAGTGCCCCTGAGCTACATTCTTCAACTCGCTTTCTTGTGAGCTGGCCGCAAAACCGCAGGATTGCTTCAGGCCCTAATCTGTTTCCGGCAGGGCACGCTGAGCCTTTGGTTAATTCCTCTTCCTGGTGGGAAATGAGTGTTCCATTTGCCCGTGCAGACACCTACATCTAGTCTCTCATTGGTTCTCCCTATTCCTGTTCATCTTGCGCAGAAATTGCAAACTGTGCCAAACAGGAGGTTAAAGGCACTGACTCTCCAAGTGGGGAGAGTGTTAGTAAAGCGTCCGGAATGGTGAACCCCAGTACCGGGGTTCGAAAACTGAGATGCATTTGAAAACGTTTCCCAATCACACAGTGGACCATTCTGTGGGTTTCCCATGCATGTTTTAGCTGAAGGAAGAATCCCTTAAACCTGGAGAGTTGGGACCCATGGAATGGGTACCATGCAGTATGACTTCAAAGAGTCTGCGTTTGCTCAACGAACCTCACCAATGCTATCAGCCCGAAGTGTCCAGGCTTATGTCTCACCCAGCTCTGGATGTTGATGTGGTAAATCCAGGTTGCATCACAAGCCCTGAATGAATGATTTAAGAATTGCTCTCTATTTCACTGTCATTGTGTTTTGTTTTTGAAATTTATTTTGATAATGGGATTTATCGGATGTTCACTGCTGCGTTTAGGCCGCTGTACACACACTTGATTTCCTTATGGAGACATATAAATCCATGGGTTTTAAGATTCTTACTTGTCAGGTATCTTCCCAGGCGTTGAATATGGGGTGTTGAGTCCATTTCGTTGAGCAAGGAGTAGGTCTTTTCTGTTATATATTTGGCTTATGGAAAGGTATCTGTGCTAATTTCAATCACTGGTTTTATGCAGCACCCCAACTCACCTTTCCCCATAAGCAAGCATAAGTTGGTTTTCTCAATTTGAGACCGTGTTCTGTTTTGTAATTCAGTTCATGTGTAGTCAAGTTTACATTCCGTGTATTAGTTATAACTTATGATGTTTCGTTTTCTGTGTGACTTATTTCTCGTAGAATCATCGTACCTGAATCCACTCATTATGCCGCTATGTGCCTGATGACGTAGATTTCATTGCTCAGTGATATTCCATTGTACGTGCGTACCACAACATCTTTATCCATTTTTTGCTTTCTCGGATATTTAACTTGTACCGTAGACGAGGTTCTTGTTAACAGAGCCATCCCAAACATTGGGGTGCCTGTGTCTTTTTGATTTTAATTTCCCTAAGCTATAGGACCATAAGTGGAAGTGCCATAGGCTGTGTTGCTTTGTTTCCTACGTGTTTCAGGAAACACCATACACTTCTCCAGAGTGGCTGTTGGCAATTTCCATCCCGCCAATCAGCATAGCAAGGCTCCCTGTTCTCCATGACTGTCCTGCCTTTCTGGATTTTACACTTTTTTCAGATGGCCCTTTTGACCGGGGGGCAGTGAGACTTCATTGTAGTGCAGATTTCCTTTACACGCTTGCTTGGTTGGCCAAAAAGGGCGTATGCGTTTTTTCCTGAATATATTCAGGAAAAAACGCATACGCCCTTTTTGGCCAAGTGCATCATTGTCAACATTCTGCCTCTTTTCCTATGCTTTAAGTGCAATTCCAGTCTACCCCCTGAAATCGTTTTCCTGAAATTCTGCCCCGCTTTCAAGTCCTCTTCGAATCCTTACTTCAGTACATTTTTGGACGATAGCTGTCATTCATAACTCTGCAGGTTTGTGAATTACAGTGCCCCTGAGCTCCTTTTTTCAACTCGCTTTCTTGTGAGCTGGCCGCAAAACGCAGGATTGCTTCAGGCCATAATCTATTTCCGGCAGGGCATGCTGAGCCTTTGGTTAATTCCTCTTCCTGGTGGGAAATGAGCGTTCCACTTCCTTGTGCAGACACCTACAGCTAGTCTCTCATTGGTTCTCCCTATTCCTGTTCATCTTGCGCAGAAATTGCAAACTATGCCAAACAGGAGGTTAAAGGCACTGACTCTCCAAGTGGGGAGAGTGTTAGTAAAGCGTCTGGAATGGTGAACCCGAGTACCAGGGGACGAAAACTGAGATGCATTTGAAAACGTTTCCAAATCACACGGTGGACCATACTCTGGGTTTCCCATGCATGTTTTACCTGAAGGAAGAATCCCTTAAACATGGAGAGTTGGGACCCATGGAATGGATACCATGCAGGATGACTTCAAAGGGTCTGCGTTTGCTCACTGAACCTCACCAATGCTATCAGCCCGAAGTGTCCAGCCTTATGACTCACCCAGCTCTGGGTGTAGATGTGGTAAATCCAGGTTGCATCACAAGCCCTGAATGAATTATTTAAGAATTGCTCTCTATTTCACTGTCATTGTGTTTTGTTTTTGAAATTTATTTTGATAATGGGATTTATCGGATGTTCACTGCTGCGTTTAGGCCGCTGTACACTCGCTTGATTCCCTTGTGGAGACATATAAATCCATGGGTTTTAAGATTCTTACTTGTCAGGTATCTTCCCAGGCGTTGAATATGGGGTGTTGAGTCCATTTCGTTGAGCAAGGAGGAGGTCTTGTCTATTATATATTTGGCTTATGGAAAGGTATCTGTGCTAATTTCAATCTCTGGTTTTATGCAGCACCCCAACTCACTTTTCCCCATAAGGAAGCATAAGTTGGTGTGCTAAATTTGAGACCCTGTTCTGTTTTGTAATTCAGTTCATGTGTCGCCAAGTTTACATTCCATGTATTAGTCATATCTTATGATGTTTCTTTTTCTGTGTGACTTATTTCTCGTAGAATCATCATACCTGAATCCACTCATTATGCTGCTATGGGCCTGATGACGTAGATTTCATTGCTGAGCGATATTCCATTGTATGTTCGTATGACAACTGCTTTATCCATTTTTTGCTTTCTCAGATATTTAACTTGTACCGTAGACGAGGTTCTTGTAAACCGAGCTTCCCAAATGTTGGGGTGGCTGTGTGTTTTTGATTTTAATTTCCCTAAGCTATAGGACCATAAGTGGAAGTGCCATAGGCTGTGTTGCTTTGTTTCCTACGTGTTTCAGGAAACACCATACACTTCACCAGAGTGGCTGTTGGCAATTTACATCACGCCCATCAGCATAACAAGGCTCCCTGTTCTCCATGACCTGTCGTGCCTTTCTGGATTTTACACATTTTTCAGATGGCCCTTTTGACCGGGGGGCAGTCAGACTTCATTGTAGTGCAGATTTCCTTTACACGCTTGCTTGGTTGGCCAAAAAGGGCGTATGCGTTTATACCTGAATATATTCAGGAAAAACTGCATACGCCCTTTTTGGCCAAGTGCATCATTGTTGACATTCTGCCTCTTTTCCTATGCTTTAAGTGCAATTCCAGTCTACCCCCTGAAATCGTTTTCCTGAAATTCTGCCCCGCTTTCAAGTCCTCTTCGAAGACTTACTTCAATACATTTTAGGACGATAGCTGTCATTCATAACTCTGCATGTTTGTGAATTACAGTGCCCCTGAGCTACATTCTTCAACTCGCTTTCTTGTGAGCTGGCCGCAAAACCGCAGGATTGCTTCAGGCCCTAATCTGTTTCCGGCAGGGCACGCTGAGCCTTTGGTTAATTCCTCTTCCTGGTGGGAAATGAGTGTTCCATTTGCCCGTGCAGACACCTACATCTAGTCTCTCATTGGTTCTCCCTATTCCTGTTCATCTTGCGCAGAAATTGCAAACTGTGCCAAACAGGAGGTTAAAGGCACTGACTCTCCAAGTGGGGAGAGTGTTAGTAAAGCGTCTGGAATGGTGAACCCCAGTACCAGGGTTCGAAAACTGAGATGCATTTGAAAACGTTTCCCAATCACACAGTGGACCATTCTGTGGGTTTCCCATGCATGTCTTAGCTGAAGGAAGAATCCCTTAAACCTGGAGAGTTGGGACCCATGGAATGAGTACCATGGAGTATGACTTCAAAGGGTCTGCGTTTGCTCACCGAACCTCACCAATGCTATCAGCTTGAAGTGCCCAGCCTTATGTCTCACCCAGCTCTGGGTGTAGTTGTGGTAAATCCAGGTTGCATCACAAGCCCTGAATGAATTATTTAAGAATTGCTCTCTATTTCACTGTCATTGTGTTTTGTTTTTAAATTTATTTTGATAATGGGATTTATCGGATTTTCACTGCTGCGTTTAGGCCGATGTACAGACATTTGATTTCCTTATGGAGACATATAAATCCATGGGTTTTAAGATTCTTACTTGTCAGGTATATTCCCAGGCGTTGAATATGGGGTGTTGAGTCTATTTCGCTGAGCAAGGAGTAGGTCTTCTCTATTATATATTTGGCTTATGGAACGGTATCTGTGCTAATTTCAATCTCTGTTTTTATGCAGCACCCCAACTCACCTTTCCCCATAAGCAATCATAAGTTGGTTGTCTCAATTTGAGACCCATTTCTGTTTTGTAATTCAGTTCATGTGTAGCCAAGTTTACATTCCGTGTATTAGTCATATCTTATGATGTTTCTTTTTCTGTGTGACTTATTTCTCGTAGAATCATCGTACCTGAATCCACTCATTATGGCGCTACGGGCCTGATGACGTAGATTTCATTGCTGTGTGATATTCCATTGTACGTACGTAGCACTACTTCTTTATCCATTTTTTGCTTTCTCGGATATTTAACTTGTACCGTAGACGAGGTTCCTGTAAACGGAGCCGTCCCAAACTTTGGGGTGGCTGTGTGTTTTTGATTTTAATTTCCCTAAGCTATAGATCCATAATTGGAAGTGCCATAGGCTGTGTTGTTTTGTTTCCTACGTGTTTCAGGAAACACCATACACTTCTCCAGAGTGGCTGTTGGCAATTTACATCCTGCCCATCAGCATAACTAGGCTCCCTGTTCTCCATGACCTGTCCTGCCTTTCTGGATTTTACACTTTTTTCAGATGGCCCTTTTGACAGGGGGGCAGTGAGACTTCATTGTAGTGCAGATTTCCTTTACACGCTTGCTTGGTTGTCCAAAAAGTGCGTATGCGTTTTTTCCTGAATATATTCAGGAAAATACACATACGCCCTTTTTGGCCAAGTGCATCATTGTCGACATTCTGCCTCATTTCCTATGCTTTAAGTGCAATTCCAGTCTACCCCCTGAAATCGTTTTCCAGAAATTCTGCCCCGCTTTCAAGTCCTCTTCAAAGACTTACTTCAATACATTTTTGGACGATAGCTGTCATTCATAACTCTGCAGGTTTGTGAATTTCAGTGGCCCTGAGCTCCTTTCTTCAACTCACTTTCTTGTGAGCTGGCTGCAAAACCGCAGGATTGCTTCAGGCCCTAATCTGTTTCCGGCAGGGCACGCTGAGCCTTTGTTTAATTCGTCTTCCTGGTGGGAAATGGGCGTTCCATTTGCCCGTGCAGACACCTACAGGTAGTCTCTCATTGGTTCTCCCTATTCCTGTTCATCTTGCGCAGAAATTGCAAACTGTGCCAAACAGGAGTTTAAAGGCACTGACTCTCCAAGTGGGGAGAGTTTTAGTAAAGCGTCTGGAATGGTGAACCCGAGTACCAGGGTTCGAAAACTGAGATGCATTTGGAAACGTTTCCCAATCACACGGTGGACCATACTCTGGGTTTCCCATGCATGTTTTAGCTGAAGGAAGAATCCCTTAAACCTGGAGAGTTGGGACCCATGGAATGAGTACCATGCAGTATGACTTCAAAGGGTCTGCGTTTGCTCACCGAACCTCACCAATGCTATCAGCTTGAAGTGCCCAGCCTTATGTCTCACACAGCTCTGGTTGTAGATGTGGTAAATCCAGGTCGCATCACAAGCCCTGAATGAATTATTTAAGAATTGCTCTCTATTTCACTGTCCTTGTGTTTGTTTTTGTAATTCATTTTGATAATGGGATTTATCGGATTTTCTCTGCTGCATTCATGCCGCTGTACACACACTTGAGTCTCTTATGGAGACATATAAATCCATGGGTTTGAAGATACTTACTAGTCAGGTGTATTCCTAGGCGTTGAATATGGGGTGTTTAGTCCATTTCGTTGAGCAAGGGCTAGGTCTTGACTATTACATATTTGGCTTATGGAAAGGTATCTGTGCTAATTTCTATCTCTGGTTTTATGCAGCACCCCAACTCACATTTCCCCTTAAGCAAGCATAAGTTGGTTTTCTAAATTTGAGACCCTGTTCTGTTTTGTAATTCAGTTCATGTGTAGCCAAGTTTACATTCCGTGTATTAGTGATATCTTATGATGTTTCATTTTCTGTGTGACTTATTTCACTTAGAATCATCGTACGTGAATCCACTCATTATGCCGCGACGGGCCTGATGACATAGATTTCATTGGTGAGTGATATTCCTTTGTACGTACGTACCACACTTCTTTATCCATTTTTCGCTTTCTGGGATATTTAACTTGTACCGTAGACGAGGTTCTTGTAAACAGAGCCGTAAACAGAAACTTTGCGGTGGCTGTGTGTTTTTTATTTTAATTTCCCTAAGCTATAGGAAAATAAGTGGTAATGCCATAGGCTCCGTTGCTTTGTTTTTTAGGTTTTTGAGGAAACACCATACACATCTCCAGAGTGGCTGTTGGCAATTTACATCCCGCCCATCAGCATAACAAGGCTCCCTGTTCTCCATGGCCTGTGCTGCCTTTCTGGATTTTACACTTTTTTCAGATGGCCCTTTTGAACGGGGGGCAGTGAGACTTCATTGTAGTGCAGATTTCTTTAACATGCTTGCTTGGTTGGCCAAAAAGGGCGTATGGGTTTTTTCCTGAATATATTCAGGAAAAAACGCATACGCCCTTTTTGGCCAAGTGCATCATTGTCGACGTTCTGCCTCATTTCCCATGCTTTAAATGCAATTCCAGTCTACCCCCTGAAATCGTTTTCTTGCAATTCTGCCCCGCTTTCAAGTCCTCTTCGCAGCCTTCCTTCAATATATTTTTGGGTGATAGCTGTCATTTATAACTCTGCAGGTTTGTGATTTACAGTGTCCCTGAGCTCCTTTCTTCAACTCGCTTTCTTGTGAGCTGGCCACAAACCCGCAGGATTGCTTCAGGCCCTAATCTGGTTCCGGCACGGCATGCTGAGCCTTTGGTTAATTCCTCTTCCTGGTGGGAAATGAGCGTTAAATTTGCCCGTGCAGACACCTTCACACGAGTCTTCATGGTGCCACTTTGCCCCGGTTATCTCGATGGAGGTTGGAGTTGGAGGGCCTCCTCGCTCAAGGTCAGTGTGCCCATGGAGCCAACCCTGCAACTTCAGGGCATGGTTGGGTGTTAGGATCACCACGTTGGGTCCTTTTCCCTTAGGAGGGAGGTGGCCTTTTGGGCTGCTGATTTCCAGGTTTTCAGATACTGCCAGTATCTTGGCCAGATGTGGCGGTGGGCCAAGCCCCTTGGTGACCGTAGTTTATCCTACCTGGAGCGCATTCTTGCATTGTTCCATTTCAAGTGGTCCCAGGTTTTGCACTAATACTCCAATGGCGATTCACCGTTCACCAGGAATGTAAAGGTCAAAGGGTTTAGCTAAATTAGGGAGTTCCAGGGCAAGGGTCTGAATTGACTGCTCTTTCCATTCTTGAAAGGCCACTTCTGCATTCTATTCAAAAGGATCATCATCTTTTCCTTTCAGTGTTTCATATAGAGGCCCAGCTAGTAGACTGTAGTTAGGGATCCAGAAGCAGCAAACCCTGGCCTCCCCAGGAACCCCTAAGCTGTCTTCTAGTTTCAGAAATGGGTAAGGCTGTAAATTGTTTCTTCCCTTTCCTGGGATGGGCTTCTCCGACCTTCTGTGAGAATGAAGCCCAGGCAGGTCACCGTAGTCTGTGATATTTGAGCTTTGTCTTGGACAACTTGTATCCTTTATTGGCTTGGTAGTTCAGAGGTCTCCTTAGTAGGGCTGGCGATCAGAATGTCGTCTGCATATTGAAGGAGTGTTTCCTTTTCCAGAGGTAGAACTTTTAGTTCTTTAGCTGAGCTTTCCCCAAAGATGGTGTGGGAATTTTTGAACCCTTGGGGCAACACGGCCCGGAAGTATTGTTTTAGTTGTATGTTGAGTCCTGCCACTCACAAGCCAAAATTTCTTGTGACTCTGGGACTAATAGAATACAAAAGAAGGCATCATTGAAGACTAATACAGAATACCATGTCCTGGTGGTTGGTAGAATGACCAGCAGGGTGTAGGATTTAGGAACTACTGGAGGTATATCCTCGGTGGCTTCACTGACTGTCCTGACATCCTTTACCAGGACTCCAGCAGCCCATGGGGCTCTCGAGGTCAGGCCAATCCCAGGATATGGAGCTCACCTGGACAGGTACCCCACCCCCACCCCAGCCCATGGGGCTCTCGTGTTCAGGCCCCTCCCAGGATATGGGGTTCCCTGGGCAGGTTCCCCTGCAGCCCATGGGGCTCTCGTGGTCAGGCCCCTCCCAGGATACAGAGCTACCCTTACAGGTACCATGGCAGGGCTGGGAACACAGGAACCCTGCATATCGCCCTCATTGCAGAGCACTCCCAGCTCACCTGTCACTCAGATCTGACACAGAGCACCTCAGAGCAGGACTTGAACTAACAAACAGCAGCTCCGACAGGTCTGTGACCCTGGGCATCACTCTGTGTGGCCTCCCTCCACCTGGTCTTCCAGAGACTTCCACTGCACCCGGGGCACCAGGCCTCTGTCTCCACCCACCAGCCACCCCTCCTCTCCCTGACTCCTGGGTTCCTCTCATTAGGAGAGGGTTTTCTTGAAGTTGTCTCCCACTCATGGGCCAGATAATATAATTAGAAAACAAGCCAGAGCTGCAGCCCCTTGTCTATCCTGACTCTCAGGAGCCCACACCTGTTCCTTGGACCTGGCCGATTCAGCAAGTTCCAGTTTCTGCAACTGTGAGCCCCTGAGGGGTGATTATTGGCTGGCCTGGGAAGCCCGACCGTGCCGGCCAGCCCTCCCCAGGTGTGCCTGGGTTCAGATCAATATAAACACCGCTCCAGGCAGCAAGAGCCCCTGCAGCTGTGCCTGACGCCATTTTCTCTGCCCTGTCAGCAGTCTTGGGGCTGGACTGGTGGGAGGGAGTGAGAGGCCACGGCTTTGTGGGTGGCCCAGTGTGAGTGGGGCTCTGCTGGACTTTCTGCAGCAGTTGCCAAGATGCCACCTGCTAAAGAAGAGGATGTGTCACCCATACCTGCCGCTGGAATTTCTCCCTGGGCAGAGGTGAGTGAGGAAGAAAGCAGTGGGGGCCGGGACAGCAGGGGTATCTCAGGCAGGGAAATGGAAAGCTTCCAGAAGAGCACCCAGGGCCAGGACCATCCTGGCTGGCCTGCAGGCACCAAGTCGGCTGGCATGCTGTCACTCATGTGGCTCCATGGCCCTTCCTCTAGGCTTTCAAGTCCTTGTACATATTCAGGTGTTTTACCTGGGAAGGGTGGGAACATTTCAGCAGCAGCTGGCCTGGGGCTCAGCCCACGTTTACTCACAGATGCCTCGGCACGGTCCCCCAGCTTTGCAATGAGGACGCTTGTTGCGTGGGGCCTGCTGGCTGAATGGGAGATGATTCCCCACCACTGACCAACTTCAGAATTGTTTACAACTGGAGCAAGTGCCCTGATACGGTTTTCCTCTGTGTAACTGGTGGGTTCTGTTTTTTTTTCTTTTTTTCGTTTTTGGTTCAAGGTAGATTTTATTCCTCTTTTTTGTATTTACAGATATAAGCATGGAAATAATTTATTCATATAAATACATGTATGTGAAGGGAAGAATATTTTTTCTGTTTTACTTTTTGTAATTTGAATTTTATTTTATTTTTTTATACAGCAGGTTCTTTTTGGTTATCTATTTTATACATATAAATGTATACATGCCAATCCCAATCTCTCAACTCCTCCCACCACCACCCCCCAACAGCTTTCCCCCCTTGGTGTCCATACGTTTGTTGTCTACATCTGTTGCTCTATTTCTGCCTGGCAAAACGGTTCATCTGTACAATTTTTCTAGGTTCCACATATATGCATTAATAGACAAGATTTGTTTTTCTCTTTCTGACTTACTTCACTCTGTATGACAGTCTCTAGATCCATCAACGTCTCTACAAATGACCCAATTTCATTCCTTTTTATGGCTTAGTAATATTCCATTTTATATATGTACCACTTCTTTATGCATTCGTCTGTCTGTGGGCATTTAGGTTGCTTCCATTACCTGGATATTGTAAATAGTGATGCAATGAACATTGCGGTGAATGTCTCTTTTTGATTTATGGTTTTGTCTGGGTATATGCCCAGTAGTGGGATTGCTGTATCATATGGTAATTCTATTCTTAGTTTTATAAGAAACTCCATAATGTTCTCCACAGTGACTGTATCAATTTACATTCCCAACAATAGTGGAAGAGGGTTCCTTATCTCCACACCCTTTCCAGCATTTTTTGTTTGTAGATTTTCTGATGATGCCCATTCTAACAGGTGTGAGGTGATACACCATGGATGAGTCTATTTCGTTGAGCAAAGAGTAGGTCTTGTCTATTACATATTTGGCTTATGGAACGGTATGTGTGCTAATTTCAATCTCTGGTTTTATACAGCACCCCAACTCAACTTTCCCCTTAAGCAAGCATAAGTTTTTATCTAAATGTGAGACTCTGTTCGGCTTTGGAATTCAGTTTATGTGTAGCCAAGTTTACACTCTCTCTATTAGTGATATCTTATGATAATTATCTTTCTCTGTGTGACCTATTTCTCTTAGAATCATCATACTTAAATCCACTCAATTTGCTGCTACAGGCCTGATGACATTGATTTCATTGCTGAGTGATATTCCGTTGTACGTAAGTAGCACAACTCCTTTATCCATTTTTTTCTTTCTGGGATATTTAATTTGTACTGGACTCAAGGTTCTTGTAAACACAGCAGCCCTAAATTTGGTGTTGGCTGTGTCTTGTTGATTTTAATTTTCCTAAGCTATAGGGCCAAAAGTGGAAGTGCCCTAGGGTCTGTAGCTTTGTTTTTCAGATGTTTCAGGATACACCATAAACATCTCCAGAGTGTCTGTTGGCAATTTACATCCCGCCCATCAGCATAACAAGGCTCCCTGTTCTCCATGGCCTGTCCTGTGTTTCTGGTTTTTACACTTTTTTCAGATGGCCCTTTTGACGAATGGGAAATGAGACTTCATTGTAGTGCGGATTTCCATTTCTCGAGTGCTTGGTTGGCCAAAAAGGGCATATGTGTTTTTTCCTGAATATATTCAGGAAAAAATGTTTACGCACTTTTGTCCAAGTGCATCACTGTCAAAGATCTGCCGCTTTTCACATGCTTTAAATGCAATTCCAATCTACCTCCTGAAATATGATTCCTGCAATTCTGCCTCGTTTTCAAGTCCTCTTTGCAGACTTACTTCCATATAATTTTGCCAATAGCTGTCATTTATAACACTGCAGGTTTGTGAATTACAGTGCCCGTGATTTCCTTTCTTAACTCGTTTCCTTGAAAACTGGCCACAGAACCGCAGGTTTGCTTCAGGCCGTAATCAGGGTCCGGCACGGCACTCTGAGACTTTGGTTCATTCCACTTCCTGGTGGGAAATTAGAGTTAAATGTGCCCCTCCAGACACCTGCCTCACTCCTAGCCCCTTGGTGATGTGTGTCCTGTGGTTTGAGGCCACATGTGCTGGGTTCCTCACCTTTGGCTGATGTGGCCCCACTGGTGTGAGGACACTCCTGCCTGGTTCCCATCCCCTTGGTGATGTGGGCCCTCTGGTGAGAGTCTGATCCTGGTTGGGTTCCTCACACTTCTGTGAGGTGGGCCCTCTTCTCTGAGGTCACTCCTGCCTGGCTGGCACACCCCGCCTTGGCGACGTCGGCCCTCTGGTGGGATTTGGTGCCTGCTGGGTGTCTCCTCCCCTCGGTAATGAGGGCCCTCTGGCGTCAGACCCTAACTCCTGGGCTCCCAATATTTTCTGATATGCGCCCTGTGGTTCGAGTACACTCCTGCCAGGTTCCCAACCCCATGGGAATGTGGGCCTTCTGCTCTGAGGTCCCAACCGTGGGTTGCTCAGTTTCATGATGAGGGCCCTCTGCTGTGAGTTCTCTCCGGCCTGGATCCCATAGCCTCGCTGCTCCTGGCCACCTGCTGGGAGGTTACAACTGCGGGATTCCTCCCCTTTTTTCTTCTATGGGCCCTGTGTTTTGAGACTCCTCCTGCCTGCCTCACTCCCAGCCCCTTGGTGATGTGTGTCCTCTGGTTTGAGGCCACGTATGCTGGGTCCCTCGCCTTTCGATGATGTGGCCCCACTGGTGTGAGGACACTCCTGCCTGGTTCCTATCCCCTTGATGATGTGGGCCCTCTGGTGAGAGTCTGATCCTGGCTGGGTTCCTCACCCTTCTGTGAGGGGGGCCCTCTGCTGTGAGGTCACTCCTGCCTGGCTGGCACACCCCACCTGGGCAACATCGGCCCTCTTGTGGCAGTTGGAGCCTGCTGGGAACCTCCCCTCGGTGATGGGGGCCCTCTTGCCTCAGGCCCTAACTGCTGGGTACCCACATTTTCTGATACGTGCTAAGTGGTGCGAGGACACTCCTGCGAGGTTCCCATCCCCATGGGCATGTGGGCCTTCTGCTCTAAGGTCCCAACACCTGTGTTGTTCACCGTTTCATGATGTTGGCTCTCTGGTGTTAGTTCACCCAGGCCTAGATCCCATAGCCTCTGTGCTCTGAGCGGCCTGCTGGGAGGTTCCTACTGCTGGATTCCTTACCTTTTTTATTCTTTGGGTCCTGTGTTTTCATGCTCCTACTTCCTGACTCACTCCCAGCCCATTTGTGATGTAGGTCCTCTTGTTTAAGGCCACATGTACCAGTTTCCTCACCTTTATTGATGTGGCCCCACTGGTGTGAGGACACTCCTGCCTGGTTCCCATCCCCTTGGTGATGTGGGCCCTCTGGTGAGAGTCTGATCCTGTCTGGATTCCTCACACTTCTGTGAGGTGGGCCCTCTGCTGTGAGGTAACTCCTGCCTGGCTTGCTCCCATTGCCTTGGTGACGTCGGCCCTCTGGTGGCATTTGGAGCCTGCTGGTAGCCTCCTCTCCTCCGTGATGAGGGCCCTCTGGCGCCAGGCCATAACTGCTGGGTTCCCACATTTTCTGATACGTGCTAAGTTGTGCGAGGACACTCCTGCGAGGTTCCCATCCCCATGGGGATGTGGGCCTTCTGCTCTGAGGTCCCACTGGCTGGGTTGCTCACAGTTTCATGATGTGGGCCCTCTGCTGTGAGTTCACTGTGGCCTGGATCCCATAGACTCCATGCTCTGGGCCACCTGCTGGGAGGTTCAAACTGCTGGATTCCTCACATTTTTTATTCTGTGGGCCCTGTGTTGTTAGGCTACTCCTGCCTGCCTCACTCGGAGCACCTTGGAAATGTGGGTCCTCTGGTTTAGGCCACATGTGCTGGGTTCCTCACCTTTCTATAATGTGGCCACACTGGTGTGAGGACACTCCTGCCTTGTTCCGATCCCCTTGGTGATGTGGGCCCTCTGGTGAGAGTCTTATCCTGGCTGGGTTCCTCACCCTTCTGTGAGGTAGGCCCTCTGCTGTGAGGTCACTCCTGCCTGGCTGGCACACGTCAACGTGGCGACGTGGGCCCTCAGTTGGGAGTTGGTGCCTGCTGGGAGTCTCCTCCCCTCGGTAATGAGGGCCCTCTGGCGTCAGACCCTAACTCCTGGGCTCCCAAAATTTTCTGATGTGCGCCCTGTGGTGCGAGTACACTCCTGCCAGGATCCCAACCCCATGGGAATGTGGGCCTTCTGCTCTAAGGTCCCAACGGCTGGGTTGCTCATAGTTTCATGATGAGGGCCCTCTGTTTTGAGTTCAGTCAGGCCTGGATCCCATAGCCTCACTGCTCCTGGCCACCTGCTGGGAGGTTCCAACTGCGGGATCCCTCACCTTTTTTACGCTATGGGCCCTCTGTTTGGAGGCTCCTCCTGCCTGCCTCACTCCCAGCCCCTTGGTGATGTGTGTCCTGTAGTTTGAGGCCACGTGTGCTGGGTCCGTCACATTTCGGTGATGTGACCACACTGGTGTGAGAACACTCCTGCCTGGTTTCCATTCCCTTGGTGATGTGGGCCCTCCGGTGAGAGTCTGATCCTCTTTGGGTTCCTCACACTTTTGTGTGGTTGGCCCTCTGCTCTGAGGTCACTCCTGCCTGGCTGGCACACCCTGCATTGGCGACGTCGGCCTTCTGGTAGCAGTTGGAGCTTGCTGGGAGCCTCCTCTCCTCAGTGATGAGGGCCCTCTGGCGTCCGGCCCTAACTGCTGGGCTCCCCACCTTTTCTGATGTGTGCCCACTGGTGCGATGACACTCCTGCTTGGTTCCCTTCCCCATGGGGATGTGGGCCTTGTGCTCTGAGGTTACAACGGCTGGGTTGCTTACAGTATCACGATGAGGGCCCTCTGTTGTGAGTTCATCACTGCCTGGGTCCCATAGCCTCGGTGCTCTGGGCCGCCTGCTGGGATGTTCCAACTGCTGGATTCCTCACCTTTTTTATACAATGGGCCATGTGTTTTGAGGTTAATCCTGCCTGCCTCGCTCCGAGACCCATGGTGATGTGGGTCCTCTGGTTTGAGGCCACATGTGCTGGGTACCTCAACTTTCAATGATGTGGCCCCATGGGTGTGAGGACACTCCTGCCTGGTTCCCAGCCCCTTGCTTATGTGGGCACTCTGGTGAGAGTCTGATCTTGACTGGGTTCCTTACCCTTCTGTGAGGTGGGCCCTCTGATGTGAGGTCACTCCTGCCTGGATGGCTCATGTCGCCTTGGCGACGTAGGCCCTCTGTTGGCCACTGAAGCATGCTGGGAGCCTCCTACCCTCTTTAATAAGGGCCCTGGAAGAAACGCATATGCCCTTTTTGACCAAGTGCATCATTGTCGAGGTTCTGCCTCTTCTCCTATACTTTCAGAGGACTTCCCGTCTACCTCCTGAAATCGTATTCCTGGAATTCTGCCCCACGTTCAAGTCCTCTTTGCAGCCTTACTTCAATATATTTTTGGACGATAGCTGTCATTTATAACTCTGCAGGTTTGTGAATTACAGTGCCCCTGAGCTCCTTTCTTCAACTCGCTTTCTTGTGAGCTGGCCGCAAAACCGCAGGATTGCTTCAGGCCCTAATCTGGTTCCGACACGGCATGCTGAGCCTTTGGCTAATTCCTCTTCCTGGTGGGAAATGAGCGTTAAATTTGTTCGTGCAGACACCTACAGCTAATCTCTCATTGGTTCTCCCTATTCCTGTTCATCTTGTGCAGAAATTCCAAACTGTGCCAAACAGGAGGTTAAAGGCACTGACTCTCCAAGTGGGGAGAGTGTTAGTAAAGCGTCTGGAATGGTAAAACCGAGTACGAGGGGACGAAAACTGAGACGCATTTAAAACGTTTTCCCGGTCACACGGTGGACCATATTCTGGGTTGCCCATGCATGTTTTACCTGAAGGAAGAATCCCTTCAACCTGGAGAGTTGGGACCCATGGAATGGGTACCACACAGTATGACTTCAAAGGGTTGCCTTTGCTCACCGAACGTCACCAATGCTATCAGCCCGAAGTGTCCAGCCTTATGTCTCACTCAGCTCGGGGTGTAGATGTGGTAAATCCACGTTGCATCACAAGCCCTGAATGAATTATTTAAGAATTGCTCTCTATTTCACTGTCATTGTGTTTTGTTTTTGTAATTTATTTTGATAATGGGATTTATCGGATTTTCACTGCTGCGTTTATGCCGCTGTACACATGCTTGATTCTCTTATGGAGACATATAAATCCATGGGTTTTCAGATTCTTACTAGTCAGGTATATTCCTAGGCATTGAATATGGGGTGTTGAGTCCATTTCGTGGAGCAAGGAGTAGGTCCTGACTATTACATATTTGCTTATGGAAAGGTATCTGTGCTAATTTCAATCTCTGGTTTTATGCAGCACCACAACTCACCTTTCCCCTTAAGCAAGCATAAGTTGGTTTTCTAAATTTGAGACCCTTTTCTGTTTTGTAATTGAGTTCATGTGCAGCCATGTTTGCATTCCGTGTATTTGAGATATCTTATGGTGTTTCTTTTTCTGTGTGACTTAGTTAACTTAGAATGATCGTACCTGAATCCACTCATTATGCCGCAACGGGCCTCATGACATAGATTTCATTGCTGAGTGATATTCCATTGTACGTACGTACAACAACTTCTTTATCCATTTTTTGCTTTCTGGGATATTTCACTTGTACTGTAAATGAGGTTCTTGTAAGCAGAGCCGTCCAAAATTTATGGGTGGCTGTGTCTTTTTGATTTTAATTTCCCTAAGCTATAGAACCATAAGTGGAAGTGCCGTAGGCTCCGTTGCTTAGTTTTTTAGGTGTTTGAGGAAACACCATACACTTCTCCAGAGTGGCTGTTGGCAAGTTACATCCCGCCCATCAGCATAACAAGGCTCCCTGTTCTCCATGGCCTGTCCTGCCTTTCTGGATTTGTCACTTTTTTCAGATGTCCCTTTTGACAGGGGGGCAGTGAGACTTCATTGTAATGCAGATTTCTTTACAGGCTTGCTTGTTTGGCCAAAAAGGGCGTATGTGTTTTTTCTTGAATATATTCAGGAAAAAACGCATACGCCCTTTTTGACCAAGTGCATCATTGTCGACTTTCTGTCTCTTTCCTTATGCTTTAAATGCAATTCCAGTCTGCCCCTGAACTCGTTTTCCTGCAATTCTGCCCCGCTTTCAAGTCCTCTACGCAGCCTTACTTCAATACATTTTTGGACAATAGCTGACATTTATAACTCTGCAGGTTTGTGAATGACAGTGCGCCTGAGCTCCTTTCTTCTACTCGCTTTCTTGTGAGCTGGCCGCAAACCCGCAGGATTGCTTCATGCCCTAATCTGGTTCCGGCACAGCATGCTGATCCTTTGGTAAATTCCTCTTCCTGGTGGGAAATGAGTGTTATATTTGAACGTGCAGACACCTAGAGCTAGTCTCTCATTGGTTCTCCCTATTCTTGTTCATCTTGCGCAGAAATTGCAAACTGTGCCAAACAGGAGGTTAAAGGCACTGACTCTCTAAGTGGGGAGAGTGTTAGTAAACGTCTGGAATGGTGAACCCGAGTACCAGGGGACGAAAACTGAGATGAATTTGAAAACGTTTCCTGGTCACACAGTGCACAGTACTGTGGGTTTCCCATGCATGTTTTAGCTGAAGGAAGAATCCCTTAAACCTGGAGAGTTGGGACCCATGGAATGGGTACCATGCAGTATGACTTCAAAGGGTCTGCGTTTGCTCACCGAACCTCACCAATGATATCAGCCCGAAGTGTCCAGCCTTATGTCTCACACAGCTCTGGATGTACATGTGGTAAATCCAGGTTGCATCACAAGCCCTGAATGAATTATTTAAGAATTGCTCTCTATTTCACTGTCATTGTGTTTAGTTTTTGAAATTCATTTTGATAATGGGATTTATCGGATGTTCACTGCTGCGTTTAGGCCGCTGTACACACGCTTGATTTTCTTATGGAGACATATAAATCCATGGGTTTTAAGATTCTTACTTGTCAGGTATCTTCCCAGGCGTTGAATATGGGGTGTTGAGTCCATTTCATTGAGAAAGGCGTAGGGCTTGTCTATTATATATTTGGCTTATGGAACGGTATCTGTGCTAATTTCAATCTCTGGTTTTATGCAGCACCCCAACTCACCTTTCCCCATAAGCAAGCATAAGTTGGTTTTCTAAATTTGAGACCCTGTTCTGTTTTGTAATTCAGTTCATCTGCAGCCAAGTTTACATTCCGTGTATTAGTGATATCTTATGATATTTCTTTTTCTGTGTGACTTATTTCTCATAGAATCATCGTACCTGAATCCACTCATTAGGCTGCTACGGGCCTGATGACGTAGATTTCATTGCTGAGTGATATTCCATTGTACGTGCGTACCACAACATCTTTATGCATTTTTTGCTTTCTGGGATATTTAACTTGTACCGTAGACGAGGTTGTTGTAAACAGAGCCGTCCCAAATTTTGGGGTGGCTGTGTGTTTTTGATTTTAATTTCCCTAAGCTATAGGACCATAAGTGGAAGTGACATAGGCTGTGTTGCTTTCTTTCCTACGTGTTTCAGGATACACCATACATTTCTCCAGAGTGGTTGTTGGCAATTTACATCCCGACCATCAGCATGACAAGGCTCCCTGTTCTCCATGACCTGTCCTGCCCTTCTGGATTTTACACTTTTTTCAGATGGCCCTTTTGACCGGGGGGCAGTGAGACTTCATTGTAGTGCAGATTTCCTTTACACGCTTGCTTGGTTGGCCAAAAAGTGCGTATGCGTTTTTTCCTGAATATATTCAGGAAAAAACGCATACGCCCTTTTTGGCCAAGTGTATCATTGTCGACATTCTGCCTCTTTTCCTATGCTTTAAGTGCAATTCCAGTCTACCCCCTGAAATCGTTTTCCTGAAATTCTGCCCCGCTTTCAAGTCCTCTTCGAAGACTTACTTCAGTACATTTTTGGACGATAGCTGTCATTCATAACTCTGCAGGTTTGTGAATTACAGTGTCCCTGCGCTCCTTTCTTCAACTCGCTTTCTTGTGAGCTGTCCTTAAACTGCAGGATTACTTCAGGCCCTAATTTGTTTCTGGCAGGCCACGCTGAGCCTTTGTTTAATTCCTCATCCTGGTGGGAAATGTGCGTTCCATTTGCCCGTGAATACACCTACAGCTAGTCTCTCATTGATTCTCCATATTCCTGTTCATCTTGCGCAGAAATTGCAAACTGTGCCAAACAGGAGGTTAAAGGCACTGACTCTCCAAGTGGGGAGAGTGTTAGTAAAGCATCTGGAATGGTGAACCCGAGTCCCAGGTTTCGAAAATTGAGATGCATTTGAAAACGTTTCCCAATCACACGGTGGACCATACTCTGGGTTTCCCATGCATGTTTTAGCTGAAGGAAGAATCCCTTAAACCTGAAGAGTTGGGAACCATGGAATGGGTACCATGCAGTATGACTTCAAAGGGTCTGTGTTTGCTCACCGAACCTCACCAATGCTATCAGCCCGAAGTGTCCAGCCTTATGTCTCAGCCAGCTCTGGGAGTAGATGTGGTAAATCCAGGTTGCATCACAAGACTTGAATGAATTAATTAAGAATTGCTCTCTATTTCACTGTCATTGGGTTTTGTTTTTGAAATTTATTTTGGTAATGGGATTTATCGGATGTTCACTGCTGCGTTTAGGCCGCTGTACAAATGCTTGATTTCCTTAAGGAGACCTATAAATCCATGGGTTTTAAGATTCTTACTTGTCAGGTATCTTCCCAGGCGTTGAATATGGGGTGTTGAGTCCATTTCGTTGAGCAAGGAGTAGGTATTGTCTATTATATATTTGGCTTATGGAACGGTATCTGTGCTAATTTCAATCTCTGGTTTTCTGCAGCACCCCAACTCACCTTTCCCGTTAAGCAAGCATAAGTTGGTTTTCTAAATTTGAGACCCTGTTCTGTTTTGTAATTCAGTTCATGTGTAGCCAAGTTTACATTCCGTGTATTAGTGATAGCTAATGATGTTTCTTTTTCTGTGTGACTTATTTCTCGTAGAATCATCGTACCTGAATCCACTCATTATGCCGCTACGGGCCTGATGACGTAGATTTCATTGCTGAGTGATATTCCATTGTACGTGCGTACCACAACTTCTTTATCCATTTTTCACATTCTGGGATATTTTACTTGTACCGTAGACGAGGTTCTTGTAAACAGAGCCGTCCCAAACTTTGGGGTGGCTGTGTGTTTTTGATTTTAATTTCCCTAAGCTATAGGACCATAAGTGGAAGTGCCATAGGCTGTGTTGCTTTGTTTCCTACCTGTTTCAGGATACACCATACAATTCTCCAGAGTGGCTGTTGGCAATTTACAACCCGCCCATCAGCATAACAAGGCTCCCTGTTTTCCATGACCTGTCCTGCCTTTCTGGATTTTGCACTTTTTTCAGATGGCCCTTTTGACCGGGGGGCAGTGAGACTTCATTGTAGTTCGGATTTCCATTACACTCTTGCTTGGTTGGACAAAAAGGGCGTATGCGTTTTTTCCTGAATATATTCAGGAAAAAACGCATACGCCCTTTTTGGACAAGTGCATCATTGTCGACATTCTGCCTCTTTTCCTATGCGTTAAGTGCAATTCCAGTCTACCCCCTGAAATCGTTTTCCTGAAATTCTGCCCCGCTTTCAAGTTCTCTTCGAATCCTTACTTCAGTAGATTTTTGGACGATAGCTGTCATTCATAACTCTGCAGGTTTGTGAATTACAGTGCCCCTGATCTCCTTTTTTCAACTCGCTTTCTTGTGAGCTGGCCGCAAAACCGCAGGATTGCTTCAGGCCATAATCACTTTCCGGCAGGGCACGCTGAGCCTTTGGTTAATTCCTCTTCCTGGAGGGAAATGGGCGTTCCATTTGCCCGTGCAGACACCTACAGCTAGTCTCTCATTGCTTCTCCCTATTCCTGTTCATCTTGTGCAGAAATTGCAAACTGTGCCAAACAGGAGGTTAAAGGCACTGACTCTCCAAGTGGGGAGATTGTTAGTAAAGCGTCTGGAATGGTGAACCCGAGTACCAGGGGCGAAAACTGAGATGCATTTGAAAACGTTTCCCAGTCAAACGGTGGTCCATACTCTGGGTTTCCCATGCATGTTTTAGCTGAAGGAAGAATCCCTTACACCTGGAGAGTTGGGACCCATAGAATGGGTACCATGCAGTATGACTTCAAAGGGTCTGCATTGCTCACCGAAACTCACCAATGCTATCATCCCGAAGTGTTCGGCCTTATGTCTCACCCAGCTCTGGGTGTAGATGTGGTAAATCCAGGTTGCATCACAAGCCCTGAATGAATGATTTAAGAATTGCTCTCTATTTCACTGTCATTGTGTTTTGTTTTTGAAATTTATTTTGATAATGGGATTTATCGGATTTTCACTGCTATGTTTAGGCCGCTGTATACACGCTTGATTTCCTTAAGGAGACATATAAATCCATGGGTTTTAAGATTCTTACTTGTCAGGTATCTTCCCAGGCGTTGAATATGGGGTGTTGAGTCCATTTCGTTGAGCAAGGAGTAGGTCTTGTCTATTATATATTTGGCTTATGGAACAGTATCTGTGCTAATTTCAATCTCTGGTTTTATGCAGCACCCCAACTCACCTTTCCCCATAAGCAAGCATAAGTTGGTTTTCTAAATTTGAGACCCTGTTCTGTTTTGTAATTCAGTTCATGTGTAGCCAAGGTTACATTCAGTGTATTAGTGATATCTTATGATGTTTCTTTATCTGTTTGACTTATTTCTCGTAGAATCATCGTACCTGAATCCACTCATTATGCCGCTAAGGGTCTGATGACGTAGATTTCATTGCTGAGTGATATTCCATTGTACGTGCGTACCACAACTTCTTTATCCATTTTTTGCTTTCTCGGATATTTAACATGTACCGTAGACGAGGTTCTTGTAAACAGAGCCGTCCCAAATTTTCGGGTGGCTGTGTCTTTCTGATTTTAATATCCCTAAGCTATAGGACCATAAGTGGAAGTGCCAAAGGCTGTGTTGCTTTGTTTCCTACCTGTTTCAGGAAACACCATAAACATCTTCAGAGTGGCTGTTGGCAATTTATATCCCGCCCATCAGCATAACAAGGCTCCCTGTTCTCCATGACCTGTCCTGCCTTTCTGGATTTTACACTTTTTTCAGATGGCCCTTTTGACCGGTGGGCAGTGAGACATCTTTGTAGTGCAGATTTCCTTTACACGCTTGCTTGGTTGGCCAAAAAGTGCGTATACGTTTTTTCCTGAATATATATATATTCAGGAAAAAACGCATACGCCCTTTTTGGCCAAGTGCATCATTGTCGACATTCTGCCTCTTTTCCTATGCTTTAAGTGCAATTCCAGCCTACCCCCTGAAATCGTTTTCCTGAAATTCTGCCCCGCTTTCAAGTCCTCTCCGAAGACTTACTTCAATACATTTTTGGATGATAGCTGTCATTCATAACTCTGCAGGTTTGTGAATTGCAGTGCCCCTGAGCTCCTTTCTTCAACTCTTTTTCTTGTGAGCTGGCCGCAAAACCGCAGGATTGCTTCAGGCCATAATCTCTTTCCGGGTGGGAACGCTGAGCCTTTGTTTACTTCCTTTTCCTGTTCGGAAATGAGCGTTCCATTTGCCCGTGCAGGCACCTACAGCTAGTCTCTCATTGGTTCTCCCTATTCCTGTACATCTTGCGCAGAAATTGCAAACTGTGCCAAACAGGAGGTTAATGGCACTGACTCTCCAAGTGGGGAGAGTGTTAGTAAAGCGTCTGGAATGGTGAACCCGAGTACCAGGGGACGAAAACTGAGATGAATTTGAAAACGTTTCCTGGTCACACAGTGCACAGTACTGTGGGTTTCCCATGCATGTTTTAGCTGAAGGAAGAATCCCTTAAACCTGGAGAGTTGGGACCCATGGAATGGGTACCATGCAGTATGACTTCAAAGGGTCTGCGTTTGCTCACCGAACCTCACCAATGATATCAGCCCGAAGTGTCCAGCCTTATGTCTCACACAGCTCTGGATGTACATGTGGTAAATCCAGGTTGCATCACAAGCCCTGAATGAATTATTTAAGAATTGCTCTCTATTTCACTGTCATTGTGTTTTGTTTTTGAAATTCATTTTGATAATGGGATTTATCGGATGTTCACTGCTGCGTTTAGGCCGCTGTACACACGCTTGATTTTCTTATGGAGACATATAAATCCATGGGTTTTAAGATTCTTACTTGTCAGGTATCTTCCCAGGCATTGAATATGGGGTGTTGAGTCCATTTCGTTGAGAGAGGCGTAGGTCTTGTCTATTATATATTTGGCTTATGGAACGGTATCTGTGCTAATTTCAATCTCTGGTTTTATGCAGCACCCCAACTCACCTTTCCCCATAAGCAAGCATAAGTTGGTTTTCTAAATTTGAGACCCTGTTCTGTTTTGTAATTCAGTTCATCTGCAGCCAAGTTTACTTTCCGTGTATTAGTGATATCTTATGATATTTCTTTTTCTGTGTGACTTATTTGTCATAGAATCATCGTACCTGAATCCACTCATTAGGCTGCTACGGGCCTGATGACGTAGATTTCATTGCTGAGTGATATTCCATTGTACGTGCGTACCACAACATCTTTATGCATTTTTTGCTTTCTGGGATATTTAACTTGTACCGTAGACGAGGTTGTTGTAAACAGAGCCGTCCCAAACTTTGGGGTGGCTGTGTGTTTTTGATTTTAATTTCCCTAAGCTATAGGACCATAAGTGGAAGTGACATAGGCTGTGTTGCTTTCTTTCCTACGTGTTTCAGGATACACCATACATTTCTCCAGAGTGGTTGTTGGCAATTTACATCCCGACCATCAGCATGACAAGGCTCCCTGTTCTCCATGACCTGTCCTGCCCTTCTGGATTTTACACTTTTTTCAGATGGACCTTTTGACCGGGGGGCAGTGAGACTTCATTGTAGTGCAGATTTCCTTTACACGCTTGCTTGGTTGGCCAAAAAGTGCGTATGCGTTTTTTCCTGAATATATTCAGGAAAAAACGCATACGCCCTTTTTGGCCAAGTGTATCATTGTCGACATTCTGCCTCTTTTCCTATGCTTTAAGTGCAATTCCAGTCTACCCCCTGAAATCGTTTTCCTGAAATTCTGCCCCGCTTTCAAGTCCTCTTCGAAGACTTACTTCAGTACATTTTTGGACGATAGCTGTCATTCATAACACTGCAGGTTTGTGAATTACAGTGCCCCTGAGCTCCTTTCTTCAACTCGCTTTCTTGTGAGCTGGCCGCAAACCCGCAGGATTCCTTCAGGCCCTAATCTGTTTCTGGCAGGGCATGGTGAGCCTTTGGTTAATTCCTCTTCCTGGTGGGAAATGAGCGTTCCATTTGCCCGTGCAGACACCTACAGCTACTCTCTCATTGGTTCTCCCTATTCCTGTACATCTTGCGCAGAAATTGCAAACTGTGCCAAAGAGGAGGTTAAAGGCACTGACTCTCCAAGTGGGGAGAGTGTTAGTAAAGCGTCTGGAATGGTGAACCCGCGTAACAGGGGACGAAAACTGAGATGCATTTGAAAACGTTTCCCGGTCACACAGTGCACTGTACTGTGGGTTTCCCATGCATGTTTTAGCTGAAGGAAGAATCCCTTAAACCTGGAGAGTTGGGACCCATGGAATGGGTACCATGCAGTATGACTTCAAAGGGTCTGCGTCTGCTCACCGAACCTCACCAATGCTATCAGCCCGAAGTGTCCAGCCTTATGTCTCACCCAGATCTGGGTGTAGTTGTGGTAAATCCAGGTTGCATCACAAGCCCTGAATGAATTATTTAAGAATTGCTCTCTATTTCACTGTCATTGTGTTTTGTTTTTGAAATTTATTTTGATAATGGGATTTATCGGATTTTCACTGCTGCATTTAGGCCGCTGTACACACGCTTGATTTCCTTATGGAGACATATAAATCCATGGGTTTTAAGATTCTTACTTCTCAGGTATCTTGCCAGGCGTTGAATATGGGGGGTTGAGTCCATTTCGTTGAGCAAGTAGTAGGTCTTGTGTATAATATATTTGGCTTATGGAACGGTACCTGTGCTAATTTCAATCTCTGGTTTTATGCAGCACCCCAACTCACCTTTCCCCATAAGCAAGCATAAGTTGGTTTTCTAAATTTGAGACCCTGTTCTGTTTTGTAATTCAGTTTATGTGTAGCCAAGTTTACATTCCGTGTATTACTGATATATTATGATGTTTCTTTTTCTGTGTGACTTATTTCTCGTAGAATCATCGTACCTGAATCCACTCATTATACCGCTACGGGGCTGAAGACGTAGATTTAATTGCTGAATGATATTGCATTGTACGTGCGTACCAGAACTTCTTTATCCATTTTTTCCTTTCTCGGATATTTAACTTGTACCGTAGACAAGGTTCTTGTAAACAGAGCCATCCCAAACTTTGGGCTGGCTGTGTGTTTTTGATTTTAATTTCCCTAAGCTATAGGACCGTAAGTGGAAGTGACATAGGCTGTGTTGCTTTGTTTCCTACGTGTTTCAGGATACACCATACATTTCTCCAGAGTGGCTGTTGGCAACTTACATCCCGCCCATCAGCATAACAAGGCTCCCTGTTCTCCATGACCTGTCCTGCCTTTCTGGATTTTACACATTTTTCAGATGGCCCTTTTGACCGGGGGGCAGTCAGACTTCATTGTAGTGCAGATTTCCTTTACATGCTTGCTTGGTTGTCCAAAAAGGGCGTATGCGTTTTTTCCTGAATATATTCAGGAAAAAACGCATACGCCCTTTTTGGCCAAGTACATCATTGTCGACATTCTGACTCTTTTCCTATGCTTTAAGTGCAATTCCAGTCTACCCCCTGAAATCGTTTTCCTGAAATTCTGCCCCGCTTTCAAGTCCTCTTCGAAGACTTACTTCAATACATTTTTGGACGATAGCTGTCATTCATAACTCTGCAGGTTTGTGAATTGCAGTGTCCCTGAGCTCCTTTCTTCAACTCTCTTTCTTGTGAGCTGGCCGCAAACCCGCAGGATTGCTTCAGGCTCTAATCAGGTTCCGGCATGGCATGCTGAGCCTTTGGTTAATTCTTCTTCCTGGTGGGAAATGAGCATTAAATTTCCAGTGCAGACACCTACAGCTAGTCTCTCATTGGTTCTCCCTATTCCTGTTCATCTTGCGCAGAAATTGCAAACTGTGCCAAACAGGAGGTTAAAGGCACTGACTCTCCAAGTGGGGAGAGTGTTAGTAAAGGTCTGGAATGGTGAACCCGAGTAAAACGGGACGAAAACTGAGATGCATTTGAAAACGTTTCCTGGTCACACGGTGCACCATACTGTGTGTTTCCCATGCACGTTTTAGCTGAAGGAAGAATCCATTAAAACTGGAGAGTTGGGACCCATGGAATGGGCACCGTGCAGTATGACTTCAAAGGGTCTGCATTTGCTCATCGAACCTCACCAATGCTATCAGCCCGAAGTATCCAACCTTATGTCTCACTCAGCTCTGGGTGTAGATGTGGTAAATCCAGGTTGCATCACATGCCCTGAATGAATTATTTAAGAATTGCTCTCTATTTCACTGTCATTGTGTTTTGTTTTTGTAATTCATTTTGATAATGGGATTTATTGGATTTTCTCTGCTGCATTCATGCAGCTGTACACACGCTTGATTGTCTTACGGAGACATATCAATCCATGGGTTTGAAGATTCTTACTAGTCAGGTGTATTCCTAGGCGTTGAATATGAGGTGTTTAGTCCATTTCGTTGAGCAAGGGGTAGGTCTTGACTATTACATATTTGGCTTATGGAAAGGTATCTGTGCTAATTTCTATCTCTGCTTTTATGCAGCACCCCAACTCACTTTTCCCCTTAAGCAACCATAAGTTGGTTTTCTAAATTTGAGACCCTGTTCTGTTTTGTAATTCAGTTCATGTGTAGCCAAGTTTACATTCCGTGTATTAGTGATAACTTATGATGTTTCATTTTCTGTGTGACTTATTTCACTTAGAATCATCGTACCTGAATCCACTCATTATGCCGCGACGGGCCTGATGAAATAGATTTCATTGGTGAGTGATATTCATTTGTACGTACGTACCACACTTCTTTATCCATTTTTCGCTTTCTGGAATATTTAACTTGTTCCGTAGACAAGGTTCTTGTAAACAGAGCCGTCCGACACTTTGGGGTGGCTGTCTGTTTTTGATTTTAATTTCCGTGATCTGTAAGATTATAAGTGGAAGTGCCGTAGCCTCCGTTGCTTTGTTTCTTAGGTGTTTCAGGAAACACCATACACTTCTCCAGAGTGGCTGTTGGCATTTACATCCCGCCCATCAGCATAACAAGGCTCCCTGTTCTCCATGGCCTGTCCTGTGTTTCTGGTTTTTACAGTTTTTTCAGATGGCCCTTTTGACGAATGGGAAATGAGACTTCATTGTAGTGCAGATTTCCATTTCTCGAGTGCTTGGTTGGCCAAAAAGGGCATATGTGTTTTTTCCTGAATATATTCAGGAAAAAATGTTTATGCACTTTTGTCCAAGTGCATCACTGTCAAAGATCTGCCGCTTTTCACATGCTTTAAATGCAATTCCAATCTACCTCCTGAAATATGATTCCTGCAATTCTGCCTCGTTTTCAAGTCCTCTTTGCAGACTTACTTCCATATATTTTTGCCAATAGCTGTCATTTATAACTCTGCAGGTTTGTGAATTACAGTGCCCGTGATTTCCTTTCTTAACTCGTTTCCTTGAAAACTGGCCACAGAACCGCAGGTTTGCTTCAGGCCGTAATCAGGGTCCGGCACGGCACTCTGAGACTTTGGTTCATTCCACTTCCTGGTGGAAAATTAGAGTTAGTGTGCCCCTCCAGACACCTGCCTCACTCCTAGCCCCTTGGTGATGTGTGTCCTCTGGTTTGAGGCCACATGTGCTGTGTTCCTCACCTTTGGCTGATGTGGCCCCACTGGGGTGAGGACACTCCTGCCTGGTTCCCATCCCCTTGGTGATGTGGGCTCTCCGGTGAGAGTCTGATCCTGGTTGGGTTCCTCACACTTCTGTGAGGTGGGCCCTCTTCTCTGAGGTCACTCCTGCCTGGCTGGCACACCCCGCCTTGGCGACGTCGGCCCTCTGGTGGGATTTGGTGCCTGCTGGGTGTCTCCTCCCCTCGGTAATGAGGGCCCTCTGGCGTCAGGCCCTAACTCCTGGGCTCCCAATATTTTCTGATATGCACCCTGTGGTTCGAGTACACTCCTGCCAGGTTCCCAACACCATGGGAATGTGGGCCTTCTGCTCTGAGGTCCCAACGGTGGGTTGCTCAGTTTCATGATGAGAGCCCTCTGCTGTGAGTTCTCTCCGGCCTGGATCCCATAGCCTCGCTGCTCCTGGCCACCTGCTGGGAGGTTCCAACTGCGGGATTCCTCACATTTTTTCTATGGGCCCTCTGTTTTGAGACTCCTCCTGCCTGCCTCACTCCCAGCCCCTTGGTGATGTGTGTCCTCTGGTTTGAGGCCACGTATGCTGGGTCCCTCGCCTTTCGATGATGTGGCCCCACTGGTGTGAGGACACTCCTGCCTGGTTCCTATCCCCTTGATGATGTGGGCCCTCTGGTGAGAGTCTGATCCTGGCTGGGTTCCTCACCCTTCTGTGAGGTGGGCCCTCTGCTGTGAGGTCACTCCTGCCTGGCTGGCACAACCCACCTGGGCAACATCGGCCCTCTTGTGGCAGTTGGAGCCTGCTGGGAACCTCCCCTCGGTGATGGGGGCCCTGTTGCTTCAGGCCCTAACTGCTGGGTACCCACATTTTCTGATACGTGCTAAGTGGTGCGAGGACACTCCTGCGAGGTTCCCATCCCCATGGGCATGTGGGCCTTCTGCTCTAAGGTCCCAACACCTGTGTTGTTCACCGTTTCATGATGTTGGCTCTCTGGTGTTAGTTCACTCAGGCCTAGATCCCATAGACTCTGTGCTCTGAGCGGCCTGCTGGGAGGTTCCTACTGCTGGATTCCTTACCTTTTTATTCTTTGGGTCCTGTGTTTTCATGCTCCTACTTCCTGACTCACTCCCAGCCCATTTGTGATGTAGGTCCTCTGTTTTAAGGCCACTTGTACCGGTTTCCTCACCTTTATTGATGTGGTCCCACTGGTGTGAGGACACTCCTGCCTGGTTCCCATCCCCTTGGTGATGGGGGCCCTCTGGTGAGAGTCTGATCCTGTCTGGATTCCTCACACTTCTGGGAGGTGGGCCCTCTGCTGTGAGGTCACTCCTGCCTGGCTGGCACACGTCACGTTGGCGATGTGGGCCCTCAGTTGGGAGTTGGTGCCTGCTGGGAGTCTCCTCCCCTCGGTAATGAGGGCTCTCTGGCGTCAGGCCCTAACTCATGGGCTCCCAAAATTTTCTGATGTGCGCCCTGTCGTGCGAGTACACTCCAGCCAGGGTCCCCTCCCCATGGGGATGTGGGCTTTCTGCTCTGAGGTCCCAACGGCTGGGTTGCTCACAGTGGTAGAATGTGGGCCCTCTGCTGTGAGTTCACTTCGGCATGGATCCCATAGCCTCGGTGCTCTGGGCCACCTGCTTGGAGCTTCCAACTGCGGGGTTCCTCACCTTTTTTATTCTATGGGCGCTCTGTTGTGAGTCTCCTCCTGCATGCCTCACTCCCAGCCCTTTCGTGATGTGTGTCCCCTTGTTTGAGGCCACATGTGCTGTGTTCCTCACCTTTCGCTGATGTGGCCCCACTGGTGTGAGGACACTCCTGCCTGGTTTCCATCCCCTTGGTGATGTGGGCGCTCTGGTTAGAGTCTGATCCTGTTTGGGCTCCTCACACTTCTGTGAGGTGGGCCCTCTGCTGTGAGGTAACTCCTGCCTGGCTTGCTCCCGTTCCATTGGTGACGTCGGCCCTCTGGTGGCATTTGGAGCCTGCTGGTAGCCTCCTCTCCTCCATGATGAGGGCCCTCTGGCGTCAGGCCATAACTGCTGGGTTCCCACATTTTCTGATACGTGCTAAGTTGTGCGACGACACTCCTGCGAGGTTCCCATCCCCATGGGGATGTGAGCCTTCTGCTCTGAGGTCCCACTGGCTGGGTTGCTCACAGTTTCATGATGTGGGCCCTCTGCTGTGAGTTCACTGTGGCCTGGATCCCATAGACTCCATGCCCTGGGCCACCTGCTGGGAGGTTCAAACTGCTGGATTCCTCACATTTTTTATACTGTGGGCCCTGTGTTGTTAGGCTATTCCTGCCTGCCTCACTCGGAGCACCTTGGAAATGTGGGTCCTCTGGTTTAGGCCACATGTGCTGGGTTCCTCACCTTTCTATAATGTGGCCACACTGGTGTGAGGACACTCCTGCCTTGTTCCGATCCCCTTGGTGATGTGGGCCCTCTGGTGAGAGTCTTATCCTGGCTGGGTTCCTCACCCTTCTGTGAGGTAGGCCCTCTGCTGTGAGGTCACTCCTGCCTGGCTGGCACACGTCAACTTCGCGACGTGGTCCCTTAGTTGGGAGTTGGTGCCTGCTGGGAGTCTCCTCCCCTCGGTAATGAGGGCCCTGTGGCGTCAGACCCTAACTCCTGGGCTCCCAATATTTTCTGATGTGCGCCCTGTGGTGCGAGTACACTCCTGCCAGGATCCCAACCCCATGGGAATGTGGGTCTTCTGCTCTGAGGTCCCAATGATACGTTGCTCAGTTTCATGATGAGGGCCCTCTGGTGTGAGTTCACTCCGGCATGGACCCCATAGCCTCGCTGCTGCAGGCCACCTGTGGGGAGGTTCCCACTGCGGGATTCCTCACCTTTTTCCTTCTATGGGCCCTCTGTTTTGAGACTCCTCCTGCCTGCCTCACTCCCAGCCCCTTGGTGATGTGTGTCCTCTGGTTTGAGGCCACGTGTGCTGGGTCCCTCACCTTTCGATGATGTGGCCCCACTGGTGTGAGGACACTCCTGCCTGGTTCCTATCCCCTTGGTGATGTGGGCCCTCTGGTGAGAGTCTGATCCTGGCTGGGTTCCTCCCACTTCTGTGAGGTGGGCCCTCTGCTGTGAGGTCACTCCTGCCTGGCTGGCACACCCCGCCTTGGCAATGTCGGCCCTCTTGTGGCAGTTGGAGCCTGCTCGGAGCCTCCTCCCCTCGGTGATGAGGGCCCTCTGGCGTCAGGCCCTAACTGCTGGGTACCCACATTTTCTGATACGTGCTAAGTGGTGCGAGGACACTCGTGCCATGTTCCCAACCCCATGGGGATGTGGGCCTTCTGCTCTGAGGTCCCAACGGCTGGGTTGCTCACAGTTTCATGATGTGGGCCCTCTGCTGTGAGTTCACTGCGGCCTGGATCGCATAGACTCGGTGCTCTGGGCCAACTTCTGGGAGGTTCCCACTGCAGGATTCCTCAGCTTTTTTATTCTATTGGCCCTGTGTTGTGAGGCTACTCCTGCCTGCCTCACTCCGAGCCCCTTGGAGATCTGGATCCTCTGGTTTAGGCCACATGTGCTGGGTTCCTCACCTTTCTATGATGTGGCCACCCTGGTGTGAAGACAGTCCTGCCTGCTTCTGATGCCCTTGGTGATGTGGGCCCTCTGGTGAGAGTCTTACCCTGGCTGGGTTCCTCACCATTCTGTGAGGTAGGCCCTCAGCTGTGAGGTCACTCCTGCCTGGCTGTTGCACGTCACCTTGGCAACATGGGCCCTCAGTTGGGAGTTGGTGC